>NC_090931.1:911295208-911598238 GCF_040938575.1 Ambystoma mexicanum | reverse complement strand
GGTGACTAGCATGTGAGCAGGGTGCAGGTGTGGGGATGAGGACAGTCCCCATCTGATCTACATGTCCGGCATCCTGCACAGCAGGCACGCATCAGTGAAGCATTGCATGACTCGCACATGAGAACCATGTACACATAGCATGTAGTGGCAGTCAAGCACAACACATCACACAAGCAAACCATACATGGTCTGGAAAAACACACGACAGCACTCACTGGACGGGGCATCAAAGTGCAGCATCTCTCCCTCTCCTTCATACAATTCTGTTGGTATGAACAGCGACTGACTCGTGCGAAGTGAGCTCTTCCTCCTCAGATGGTGGCCCACTGCCAGTTACCAGAGTCATGTTATAATTATAGGCACGCTTTTGCTTAGCAGAGCGTTGGAGGTCATCCCAACGCTTTTTGCACTCCTGACCTGTGCGCACCTCATGTTCGATTGCACTGACACCCTCTGAAACATGCTTCCAGTGGGTCAAACGCTGGGCAGCCGTAGTGTGACAATTCAGGCCCATCAGCATATCACGGTCGTGTCCCGACACCTAGTCCACAAGGAGGTTCAGTTCCTGCTTGCAGAAAGGCTTCGTCCTCGATGTGCCGGAGGCCGGAACCGTGTCTGGGGTCCCAACCTCTGCTGCAGATGCAACCTTTCTCCTCTTGAGCAGTGGTCCGGACCCTGGCTGGCAAATGCCGTCCTGATCAGTATGGGCTGTGGCGCTGGTGGATTGAACAGAGGGAGTGGCAGGTGGAACAAGGACGGAAGCCCTGACTTGCGTCAGTGGCTGCTGGGTGCCCTGGAATGGACCCTGGGCAGCAACATCCGCTGTGCCAGGGTCATTGACCGGGACTGTCCTGGATGGTAGGCTCACAGCTGGGGTGTTGCTGGCTGCATCTGCCCATGCGCTTGCCAACACCCGCATGCTTGGTGCAGCAGATTACAATACTGCCCCAGGGACACGTGCCTCGGTCAGGGCAGCCCTGCGTGCACTTACGGTGTGCCTCCTGACCTCCTGAAAATCATCCTGGGACTCTTCAAGTGCCAATGCAGCATGCGCTGGCTGACCCTGAGCCTGGGTGGTGGTGTCCACAGCTGCACCTGCAGCTACCACTACCCTTGGGCCCATGGCAGTTGATGAAATGGACTGCCAGGTCACATGGGCGCCAGTGCCAGATGCAAGAGCTGCATCTCCCGGAGCCACAGGGGGTGGTGGCATGACTGCACCAACATGTGGCACAACATAGTGCCGAAGTGGCGCACCCCTGCCTCTTCCCTCTCTGCAGCCACCCTGGACACCCTGGAGTCTCCCTACTTCCTGGTCACCCCGGCCACATCCATGGCCACGGGCGCCATGTGGAGTACGCCCAGCTGAGGTGCCCCTCACCTTTCGTGGCCTCCCAACCATGGCACAGATGTAGTAGTGCCAGCACAGATGTAGTATCGGAAGGTGTACATGACAATTGTCCTGGGCAATTGGGGTGAAGTGGGGGGTACTAGATGTTAACAGCACCCCTGCACCAGCAAGGCTTTATGTGACCCCGGTGATAAAGTGACGGGTCACGCAACGCTCAGGCACCCCAAAACTGCAGTAAAACCGTGCACGCAACCCCCGGTAGCCCACGTGTGTGGAATTAACCTCCCACAGTACGCGGTGGCACCCAGGAACACGAAAATCACATACGCGTGGGACACGCAGGCTACTATGACCTCGAAAACGGGTACGCGATACACAGGGCACCCTCAGTGGGAAAATAGCATGCGCCACTCACCGTCTGACTAGCGTGGTAATGAAAAACATGCATAGATAATACCACCGCCAAAAGAAGAGATACGTCCTTGATCCGCTGAGAAGTTGTGATGGTGCGCGAAACAACCAGAAGTAGCAACACACATCGGTTTCCATGAAAGGCACGTACATCGAACTGCTGGCCCCGCTCACCTTTAACCCGTGCTGAGGGAAACGTGTGCGCATCACGTCACTTACATGCTTAGGCCCTTTCCTCGAATTACATGCATTAACACGCGTGATGAGGGGAACTCCCACGCGTGTTACGTCACAGACGTGTTTACGCGCTAAGGGCCTTTCCTCAAATTACATGCTGACGTGCTGTTTTTTCACGTGCCAATTCACTCCGTATCAAGCTGGCCACACGACAACCCACGGAAGACCACGCTCCTGCTCAGAACGCTGAATTACTGCCCCCCAGAGCCCGAGCCGACTCCCACCAGCCATCTGCTGCTGCCTGCCTGTTGGCCACGTTCCCTGCAATTTGGTGCCTGCACGTCAGTCATCTGCAGGGGTCCAGTTGCTGTGACCACCCCTGCTGGAACAGAAGACTCCCGACTGAAGTTCCATCACTCCACAGCCCAGCACCAGGACCCAGTTGCCCACCCACACCTGCCTCAGAGGTTGCCATGTCGGGGGAAACATCAGAGACCACTGGCAACCCCCAGCCAGAGAGGCAGAGGGCTACCAGCTTCAGTGCCACAGAAGTTGGTATCCTGGTGGAGCAAGTCCTGGTGCATTATGATGCCGTCTTCGGAAGACCACGTGCTGACAATGAACGATGGAAGAGGATCTGGAAGGACATCGTGGCTGCCATCAATGTGGAGGGGTGGCAGCCTGTGACATAGCACACATCCGGAAGCGCTTGGAGGACTTCAGGTCCAGGACCCTCAGGGAGGCCCGGCTCCTCTTGGAGGCAGAGCATGCAGAGGGGTGCCGGGTCCGCCTTACCGACAACCAGATGAAGGTCCTGGAACGTATACGCCTAGCGCTCCACTTCCAGGTCCTTGAGAGGCAGACCCGCCTGGAGTCGAGCGGTAAGTGTCCATGTGTACTGATTGGACGCAGTGCATGTTGAGTTGTGCCACGAGTGTGCAGCTTGGACATATGTTTGGAAAGGCCCATGTATGGTTGTGTATGTGCAGGGACATGAGCCTGCCGCATGTGAGTCTAGTCATGTATGAGGCACATCAATGGTGTATGTGTTCAAAAACATGATGCACAAATGCATGTGGGGACGCACACATGTTAGCATTTCTGTGTATGTACTGTGGCATGGTTGTGGTGTGACAATTGG
Source organism: Ambystoma mexicanum (assembly GCF_040938575.1). Taxonomy (NCBI): domain Eukaryota; kingdom Metazoa; phylum Chordata; class Amphibia; order Caudata; family Ambystomatidae; genus Ambystoma; species Ambystoma mexicanum. The sequence continues at coordinate 911,595,158 of NC_090931.1, read as the reverse complement.
ATGCTGCTTCTACCTTCATGTACGTGCACGGCATACATGTGCGTGTGTGTGTTTGACATGTGTGTGAATGTGATACGCCATGGATGCATGTGACACAGACATGTGGGAACCCGATTGGCAGATGTGATATAGTTGCCGATGATTACACTGTGACAGGTGGTGGAGATGTACAGATGCATGTATGTCTGGTGGTGTGTGTGCATGTGTTCGGCACTCCTCGTGTTGCATGTGACATCAGGCTAACCTTCGGATGTTCATGCTCTTGTATGTGTATGGATGCTGCTGCCTGCTGCAACTTTCCTGTGAATTTGCACATGTGTGTGGGTTCATATGATATGTGTGTTGCGGTGTGTGCTGCCAGCATGCAACGACATATGGCCCACCAAACAACATGTCATGACTAAACAGACCCATGGCCCAAATGCCAACCAAAATCCCCTCTGCCCCCCAGTACATGCACGCAACCATTCACTGTGCCCACTCCCAATTCACCCATGCCCTGACAGCTTTAAAAGAACCACCATGCCCATGCATAAATGCACAACGTAGCCACACACTGGCAACTGAGGCAATGTTCATTGAGACATGCACACAAGCAATGATAGAACACACTACCAATCATGAAGTTACCAAAAATGTATTGAAAACATAACAAAGTGACATAGAGGATATCAAACATGTAGATCAATATACAATGACAGATATAAAACAATAGGTAATCCAAAAACAAATATCATTGAACGTCATGTTGAATATAAAAGTGGTCCTTTGCCAATGTCAATAAGAAATAAACAATCCAAATAAAAGAAAACCATTGCTCCATGGGAACATTGAAAAAGAAAGTATGTACAAGTCTTCGACTATCTACAATCCAAGTCCAAAGGGTCCATGATCCCCAAAGCAAATGAAACCTACAAAAAAGACCTATGAAGAAGAAAATATATACATGAAGTGGAGCAATGTCCATTAACTCCCCAATAAAAGAAAAAATAAAGGAAACCTAACATTAATGAACTATGTACAATGGTGACGGGCAAGTCATATGGCTCACTCTTTGATGTTCCGGGCCAGGGCATTATCGAACTCCATGTCGATGTCCCAGAGGTGGGCCACTTCCCTGTCCTCGAGGTCTCGCAGGGATGCAGTCATGGCTTGTTCCAAATCCCTGCGAGTTGCCTCGAGGCACTCAGCCCGCCTCAATGCCCTGTGCATGGAGTTCTCTGCCCTGACCATAGTGAGCTGTGCCTCCTCCGCCCGCCACCGCTCCGCATCTATCTGCTGGCCCAACCACTGCCACACGGAAGACACTCCCAATCCAGGGTCCTCCTGCTGTCAGAAATGTACCAAAGTATCAACTGAAAAGGATACAATACTCAAAAGGATACAGGAGGTAGGGTCTTCCGGATCCCTGTTCACCCGACTTGATAGTCGTGAAGTCAACAAAGACCTTCCAAATGATACAACCCTCTGGCTGATAAAGCAGGCAGAGCGATGGATCACTGGAAAGGGCGTGGGTAAGGTATAGTAATCCAGCCTAGGACCAATTAAAGTATCATGAATAACTGCTCCAATCTGAGTATGATGAATTAGATAATGACAGGAATGATCACACTGACCTGTATCTCTGGGTAGAACAATCCAGAAGTCTCTTGATGGATTTGAAATGAAGAACAAAACGACAGGGAAGGGAAAATTAGTAAGGGAGACTTATCCCGAACGGAACGAGGCTCACGCTAGATACGGGTTGAATTCACCACAGGATAGCGTCCAAAGTTCAGTTCAAAGTCACTTCCAATGATCCTTGAAAGGCTTCCTTCCCACTTTAGGGATCAATCCTTCTGTTAATTCCACAGATGCAGGAGTTAGAAGAAAATAGCGTTTGAAGACAACGTGAGCGTGTGGATTTACACGCGGGCAGGATTCGCGCAGCCTGGGCCAGCCGCGTGTGAAGACAACGTGCGCGTGTGGATTTACACGCGGGCAGGATTCGCGCAGCCTTGGCCAGCCGCACTTGAAGACGAAGAGCGCGTGTGGATTCTACACGCGGGCAGGATTCACGCAGCCTTGGCCAGCCGCGTGTGTAGACAACGTACGCGTGTGGATTTACACGCGGGCAGGATTCGCGCAGCCTTGGCCAGCCGCACTTGAAGACGAAGAGCGCGTGTGGATTTTACACGCGGGCAGGATTCGCGCAGCCTGGGCCAGCCGCGTGTGAAGACAACGTGCGCGTGTGGATTTACACGCGGGCAGGATTCGCGCAGCCTTGGCCAGCCGCACTTGAAGACGAAGAGCGCGTGTGGATTCTACACGCGGGCAGGATTCACGCAGCCGTGGCCAGCCGCACTTGAAGACAAAAGAGCGCGTGTGGATTTTACACGCGGGCAGGATTTGCGCAGCCTGGGCCAGCCGCGTGTGAAGACAAAGAGCGCGTGTGGATTTTACACGCGGGCCGGATTCACGCAGCCTTGGCCAGCCGCAATTGAAGACAGAGAACGCGTGTGCATTATCACGCGAAGGGATAGCTCCAGGAATCAGCGTGTGGCGGAACACACGCTATCGAAGGCCCAAAAGTAGCTGTAGGATTATGCCAGGATGTAGATCAGAGGTTCAGCTACACAACGCCAATAGAGACGATCAGAAGCAGCGAGTGAAGTTTCTACGCTGCTTAAATACGTAATACCGTAGTTCACGTGACGAAGCAAAAGTCACGTGAAGTTAGCGACGTGAAAAGTGTAAACGTTGTTTTCCCGGTAACGTATCGAATAGCCTCCATTTGGAGTAGAACGGTCTCGCTGTCCTACGAGCGTAGCGTCCAGCATGCATGACACCTGCCTTCCGGCCGATGCCTGCCCTTGTGATGTAGATGGCCCCGAGCCATGATGCCTCCCATGCTGAGCCTGCCGCTGCCTCCGACGCAACTGCCTCTGCCACCACGACGGCATCTGGGATGATGGAATCCACTGGTGCCGTCATGCACGTGCCCTGCCCGATGATGCCGGCACATCCTCCATCCACTGGGGTCCAGTTGGTGGGGTGCCCACCCCTGCTGGACCTCCAACTCCCCACTGTGGCAGGGATGGGATCTCCACCAGGCTGGCTGCGTTGGTTGGGGCAGATCCACAGGGGGCCCTGGTGGCATATGGGCCGGAAGACGACACAGAGAACGACTGGCGTGTGGTGTGCACAGATGAGGAGAGGGCCGCAAGACTGGCTGACACACAGAGGAGTGATGGTACTTCAGTCGGGAGTCTTCTGTTCCAGCAGGGGTGGTCACTGCAACTGGACCATGGACCCTCCCAACTGGGCCACGTTGGTGATGACGTGCGTGGTTCCCTCAGGAAGCAGGCATGTCATCACAAATGTCGCAGGTAGAGGAGTGCCAGATGCCGTGGACCTCCCCCCTACCTGCGGATGGGCCTGGGACGGGGCATCCCAGCTGGTGCATAGTGATGCAGTCACAGTGTCAGGGACAGAGACATGCACAGGCACCTCTGCGGCGACCTGTGTTGTCCCCTGCCCCTGGACTGCACCACTTGCACCAGTGGTACCCTACCAGGCCCCATGTGCGGCTCTGTAGCGGCCTCCTCCTCCTCTATACCCACCACCAACCTGGATGGCTCTGCACCGTCTTCTGCTGTTGCAAGCCCCTGTGGGGGCTCATCCGCCCCTTCCTCTGCAGCCGTAGTGGCAGACGCGGCACCAGTCCCCTCGTTCCTGGATCATGGTATTTCCTGGGAGGGTGACTGGGCCTTGCATCGCCGGCCGGTGGAGGCATCCCTGCCGCTTTCCTCCACAGCGCCGTCTCCGCCCTCTTCTTCACTCACCGTTATGTAAAGGGAGATATTGAATACAAGCATCAGGGTACTGAACTATAGTCCCCTAGACACAAAGCAATAGCACATGAGTGGCACTGTCAAACGTCACTTCGATCATGTTCCTCCACAACACATGGGTCAGTGCAGGCAACACACATGCAGGAACAGGTATGGCACATGCAACATACATGGGCATCCATGTCCAAGGCACCGTAGTTGCATCCAATGGTGGGCTAATTCTGACATGCACCATGGGACATGCTGGTCACATGCACACACATCACCCGAGGGCCATGCATTTTGCCCTGTATACCCCCAGACACAGTGGATACAAGGATGACTAGGCTGTATCAGTTAATGAACACATCGTCACGGACATGTGTCATGCATCCATGGCACACACACTACTCAGACACACAGACATGTACATCATGCATGTCCATGACAGCAGCACACAGCTCTCACACCCTAACCATGTCAAAGTACAGACACAGGCATGCATACATGTGTGCGTTACGCAAGCTGCTCCGCATGATGCATTGTAACACATGCACCATTGATGTGCCTCACACATGACTGGACTCACATGCGGCTGGCTCATGTCCCTGCACATACACATCCATACATGGTCCTTTCAAGACATATGTCCAAGACACCTCAACCTGCACTGCGTCCAGTCAGTACACATGGACACTTACCGCTCGACTCCAGATGGGTCTGCCTCTCAAGGACCTGGAGGTGAAGCGCTGGGTGTATACGTTCCAGGACCCTCATCTGGTCGTCGGTAAGGCGTACCCGGCACCCCTCTGCATCCTCTGCCTCCATGAGGCGCCGGGCCTTGATGAGGGTCCTGGACCTGAAGTCCTCCCAGTGCTTCTGGATGTGTCATATGTCGCGGGATGCCACCCCCTCCACTTTGATGGCAGCCACAATGTCCTTCCAGATCCTCTTCCGTCCATCATTGTCGGCACGTGGTCTTCCGAAGAGGGCATCATAATGCCCCAGAACTTGCTCCACCAGGATACCAACTTCCTTTTCACTGAAGCTGGTAGCCCTCTGCCTCTCTGGCTGGGGGTTGCCACTGGTGCCGGAGGTGTTGTGTCAGACATGGCAACCCCTGAGGCAGGTGTGGGTGGGCAACTGGGTCCTGGGGCTGGGCTGTGGAGTGATGGTACTTCAGTCGGGAGTCTTCTGTTCCAGCAGGGGTGGTCACTGCAACTGGAACCCAGCAGATGGCAGATGTGCAGGCACCGAATGGCAGGGCACAGTGGCAGCAGGCAGGCAGGCAGCATCAGATGGCTCGTGGGAGGCTGCTCAGGGCTCTGGGGGGCAGTAATTCGGCCTTCTAGGCAGGAGCGTGGTCTCCCATGTGTTGTAGCGTGGCCAGCTTGATACGGAGTGATTTGGCACATGAAAAAACAGCATGTCAGCGTGTAATTCGAGGAAAAGCCCTTAGCTCATAAGCGCGTCTGTGACGTTACACGCGCAGGCGTTGCCCTCGCCACGGGTTGAAGGTCCCACGTGGGTTTCCATCGCTCTGTACGTGCTCTTCATGGAATGCGGTACGTGTATTCCGGGGGTGCATGTGGACTTTTCCACACGTTTTTGCTAGCGCGAGCAGGGTACGTGTATTCCGAGGGGTGCACAGGGAGTTTTCCAAACATTTTCGCTAGCGTGAGCGGGGTACGTGTATTCCGAGGGGTAGGCGCGAGTTTTCCATACGTTTTCGCTGGTGCAAGCGGGGTACGTGTATTCCGAGGGGTGCGCAGGGAGTTTTCCACGCGTTTCCGTGCTTGGGGGGGGGCTGTATGCTGGTCCCCTGCCCTTTGTGCCACATAGGGGATTTGTGCAATGTTTTAGGTGCATGGGGCAGGGTTGGGGGCATTACTGGCGCTGCTGCAGGGTCGCTGCGCCGCTCTGCACCACAGCTGGTCATGGATGTTGAAATCCATGAATACGCTGTGCGCTGAAATGGGTTTTGGAACATGCGGCTGGCGCAGACTGCCGCACGCGCACTCTGTGCGCCAGCCGCGTGCACCACTTGTGCACCGAATTCTATGAATTACCCCCTACATGTGAAATATTCATGTTAGGTCCTTCCAGACGCCAGGGTCACTCTAACACAGACAGTATCCTTTGTTAATCTATACACCTCACAGTGCAAGTGGGGTTATTCTGGCAACAGGACCAAAGGACACCTTAAAAGCATCTAATCATGGAATTGTAATCATTGAATTGCAATAGAAAACAGTATTTATCTGCTATGCCCACTCAACCAGAATCCCTCACTCAGAGAGTAACTGGTGTTCAAACACACCTTCTTGGTGCTGTAAAAAACTATATTTTGCGCCAGCATGTTGACCAATGATAATTCCCATGTTTCACTCAAACAAACCCCCCTTTATTAACTGGGTTCTGTTGTTTTTAAGAGATAATCCTGTTCTTTTTACTGACCCAGAGAAAAGTAGATATCTTAGAATCTATGATCTATCAAAAAATGATCTCTAGATATATTTGATTTTATTTGAAACAATATATAAACGTTTGGGTGGAATCGCCATCTTGATATAGTTTGTGCAGCCTATTGTGGATATTGGGAGAATCATAATGCAAGTAAATGATCTAAGGCTTCTAATAGTGGATTTGCCCAATATAGATTGCCATCTCTTCAATGCTACAATACACAATGGGAGAACTTGCAAAAGGTGCAGGGGATAATCTAATAATGGCTGACTTCAACATTCTCCTAAAGCCATACATGGATGAAATGGCATGTACTGAACAACATGGGTTACCTAGAAATAGGCATATTGCCAGATAGCTGATGGATGTTCTGGGCCTAGAAGGTGCCTGGAGAAAGCATGTGATAGACAGAGCATACTGTCTCTATTCACATACGGATAGGGCCTCCCCAGGAAGAGATTATGCACTAATGTAGGTGGAAGTGGAAGATAGCACAATTGAATGTCAGATAATCCCATAACGCTCGTAGCATCACTCAACTATACAAAAATATTGAGACAATAGCAAATGAACAGAGAATTATTAGACAATGAGAACTTCATTGTCTAACAATTCAATGTGGATATAAAGGAAATAAGACCTCACAATAAATAGAGAAATAGCCGACTTTCATACTATTTGGGACAAAGGGTAAGGCACCCTCCGGGGCTATCTATGTCAAAAGTTTCTCCCTTTCTCACCTGTTTCTCTTTTCTTGTGAATTTCTTGGGCATAGCTTCCTTGTTTCTTACTGTCCGGGACTTGTATAAACCTGGATGCGGGTCTTCGGGGTCCAGCGTGAAGTTGTAGCCTTCCGCTAGGAAGCGTTCAGTATCCGGGCGAGGAACCAGGAAGAAGGCGAGTCGGTTAGAAAGGAGTCGGGCTCCGACTCCAAGCACGGGGGTTTTACCGGAGATTAACCACGAAAACAAGGGGAAAGGAATGAAAGAGTTCCAGGAATGAAGGAACAAGGTATCAAGGAGAGAGCGAAGCGAACTTCGGAAACGCTCGTCTAGCTACACCAAACAGTAGCGTTGAGACGTGGGGCACCGAAGGGGTGTGGCCTTTTTCTAGGAAGCCGTACGTTGCATGAAAAGGCTGGTGTGCCGTGCTTCGGGAGCGCCGGCCATGATGGTAAGACCGTGGAGTTTACACTGCGGTGCATCATGGACCATGAAGTCCAGAACGGGCGAATTTGGCGGATCATGAGAGCATGCCTCCTCCCAAGCCCCGCACTTCCGGGTTTGCCTGGGTGGATCCGATGATATCTTTGTAATAGACGAGGGGCATTCATATTTGATACTGGTTCCCAGGTACGCTCACTGGGAGGGTATCCTTTCCATTCAACCAGATACTGAAGTTGGCCGCGTCTGTATCTGGAATCACATATCCTGGAGACCTCGAACTAGAGTTGTTTATTGACGAGTACTGGAGGGGGTCTTGGGGCAGTTTGGTTGGATTGCACAAACGGTTTTAGCAAGGAAGTCTGGAATACTGGATGAATCCTTTTCCACGAATCCGGAAGCTGGAGTTGATAGGCTACTGGATTAATGATTTCTTTTATGGAGAAGGGTCCATAATACTTGGGGGCCAATTTATTTAGTCATAGATGTCTGGGAAGAAGTTTCAAGGAAAGCCAAACTTTGTCTCTGACCGTGTAAGGGGGGCTTGGTCTTCTTTTGGTGTCTGCATAACGTTTGACATCTTTCCTGGCCTTTTCCAGTCGTTCTTTAGCGTCTTTGTGGACATTGATTAATGTTTCGATCCAGGAATCAACCGCAGGGACTGGGGTTGGATGAGGCAGGATAGATGGTAGAACTGAAGGATGAAATCCCTGGCTACAGAAGAACGGGCTGGTTTTGATGGCTGAATGATCCGAATTGTTGTAAGCGAACTCAGCTACAGGAATCAGAAGTGACCAATCATCCTGGACTTTGATGGAGAAACAGTGAAGATACTGCTCTAGAGTCTGGTTGACTCATTCTGTTGCTCCATTGGTTTGTGGGTGATATCCTGATGACAATGCACGCTGAATCCCCAATATTTGACATAGTTGTTTCCAAAATTGGGATACGTATTGGGGGCCTCTGTCAGAGATGATTTTGGAAGGTAGTCCATGAAGTCTGAATATGTGTTCCAGGAAAATTCCAGCCAATTCAGATGAAGATGGTAGCTTTAACAAGGGTGTAAAGTGAGCCATGTGTGTAAACAGATCGATTGTAACCATTATGGTTGTGTACCTCTGGATGGGGTAATTCCACGATAAAATCTGTGGCGATGACTTCCCAAGGTCGTGTTGGCATTGCTGGTTGGTGTAAGAGACCTGCTGATCTTCTGTTATCATGTTTGTTCTGGTTACAAACTGCACAGGATTGGACATAGGTTTTTACGTTGTCTTTCATCCGTAGCCACCAGAACTGTCTCTGTAAAAGATGGAGGGTGGTGGTGATGCCTCGATGTCCTGAATGAAGGGTATCATGACATAGTCTTGTGATCTTACGTCTGAGTTCCTGTGTGGGTACTGCCAGCCAGTTTTCCTTGAACAGATATCTGTCTTTCAGCTGAAGGTTCCTAAGATTATTCCTTTCGTATTCATCCCAGAGTTCGGAAGAAAACTTCTTAGCCCGAATTTCCTCCAGGAGAGAAACAGCTGGAGCTACAATTACAGAGTCAGGAAACATCTTGGGAAAGGAGCGTGCTTTGAGAGGTTCGTAGTCAGGACGTCTGGACAAGGCATCAGCTATGATGTTTTGTGTTCCAGCAAGGTGAAGAATTTGAAACTGGTATTGGGCAAAAAAGAAGGCCCAATGGGCCTGATGGCTGTTTCTGCACTCCAGGGATTGTAACACTTGTAAGTTCCGATGGTCCGTGCGAACTTGTACTGGATGCTTGGCTCCCAAAAGGAGATGATGCCAGTCAGTAAAGGCTTGTCTGATGGCTAGCAACTCCTTCTCCAGGACGGAATAATGAGTTTCATTGGGAGTCAAGGTACGGGATGAATAGGCAATGGGATGTTCCATCTTATCATCAAGTTCTTGTTTCAAGACTTCTCCGATGGCGTAGTCGGAAGCATCTGTCTCAACTAGGAACGGTCGATCTGTATCAGGTTGAGCTAGGATGGGAGCTCGAGTGAATTCCAATTTTAATTGTTGAAATGCCAACTCCTGAGCTGTGGACCACTGCGTCTTTTCTTAACAGTGTTACAATAGTGTGTACAATGTTAGAAAACACGGGTATGTATTTCCTGTAAAAGTTAGCAAGCCCCAGGAAGGATTGAATATTTTTTACAGTAGCATGAACAGGCCAAGACAGGATGGAGTCAACCTTGGAAGGATCCATTCTCATACCTTTGGAGCTAAGAACAAACCCAAAATAGTGAACGGTTGACACATGGAAAAGACATTTTTCAGGTTTGGCCAGGAGCTTATGGTCACGTAAATGTTGTAGAACTACCTTAACGTGTTCTTGATGGTTCCGAGGTTCCTTGGAGTAAATCAGTATATCGTCTAGGTATACAATGACGAAAAGGAACAACATGTCAGAAAAAATCCAATCCATGAAGCGTTGGAATACTGCGGGGGCATTAGCGAGACCAAACGGCATTACCAGATACTCAAAGTGGCCAAAGGGAGTTCTGAAGGCTGTTTTCCACTCATCGCCTTCCTTTATACGAATGAGATGGTAGGCACCCCTGAGATCGAGTTTTGTGAAGATGACAGCACCTCTCACTGCCTCCAGGATATTCGAAATAAGAGGTAATGGGTAGCGGTCCTTGAGGGTGCATTGGTTGAGGCCACGGTAATTCAAACATGGCCGAAGCTCCTTGGAGTCTTTTTTAGGGACGAAGAAGAGAGAAGCGCCACCTGGGGACTTGGAAGGTCGAATAGTTCCATTTGTTAAATTGGTGTTCAAATATTCTCGGATGGCTCTCTTTTCTGGTTCAGACAAAATGAACATTCATCCAAAGGGAATCACCGCTGAAGGCTCTGTATCAATGGCACAATCCTCAGGTCTGTGAGGTGGAAGAGATTGAACAATGGCTGTTGAAAACACATTTGAGTATGTTTGGTATGCTTGGGGAATCTGAATGATGTTGGAGACAGTTACTGATGATTGCTGAGGTTCCTGGGGTTCGTCTGAAGGACTTGGCAATGTGGCAATAGATAAACAATGGGACATGCAATGTTCTGAGCCGAGAAACAAGGATCCTGCTGCCCAATTGATGTAGGGATTGTGCTTCTGTAGCAAAGGCATGCCCAAAACCAAGGGATAATGAGCCGACTTACTGATGTCAAATTTGAGGATTTCCTGATGATTATTTATTGACAGTAGTAAATCCTTGGTTTGGTGGGTTATGGATCCAGAAGACAAGGGTCTGCCATCAATGGCTTTGACCGGTTGTACTATCTCCTTGGTTTCTCGTGGGATGTGATGTTTGACAACCCAATCATGGTCTATGAAAATGCCAATGGCACCACAGTCCACTAAGGCCAGGATGGGGTAGGATTCCTTTTTGGAAAAGGGTAAGACTGTTTGCAGGATCACAAGATTGTTCTGTCCAGGAGCTTTCAAGGAGGGAATAGATGAGGAGCATACATCTTCCTCCCGAAGCTGTGCTCCACCTAGGATTGGGAGCTGGCATTTCCCGAACGCTGAGGTGGCACTATAGGACATTCCCTCACAAGGTGATTATCAGAGGTGCAATACATGCACAGTCCAGTATTGATCCTACGGATCCTTTCCTGGGGTGAAATAGGTCCTCGGAAGGCTCCTAGTTGCATTGGTTCAGGTTCAGAGGCTGGAGTAGTGGTTGCTTCTTTTGGACCGGGATAGTTCGTGGCTGGTTTAGGAGATGCTGATTTGGATTTCCTCTTCTCTGCCTTCCTTTCCTGAATCCGGAAATCAATCTGTAGAGAGAGGTCCATGAGGGCTTGAAAGGAGCTTGGGCGGGCTACTCTGGATAATTCGTCCTTTATCTCATCATTTAAACCTCTTTGAAAGAGGGTAAAGCTGGCTTCCGGGGTACAATCAGCCTCTTTGATTAACTGTTTGAAGTGTTCACATACGTGAGCATGTCCTGGGTTCCTTGTTGGAACTCGAGCAGTCTTCCCTAAGCACTGTAAACGAGCTCAGGGCGATCAAACATGGCCTTAAGGGCTTCCACAAACCCATCGTAATCATCCAGGAGAGCATCACCACCGTTAACCAAGGGAGTTGCCCAGGTTAAGGCATTGCCCATGAGATGAAATATCATGAAGCCAACCTTAACTCGTGGGGTGGAAAAATAGTAGGGTTTAAAAGTGAAATGTACCAAGCAAGAATCTAGGAAGGCACGTAGAGTTTTTGACGATCCATCGTACTTGTCTACTACTCCGCCTAATAGGACACTTTCCTTGGCAGCAGAATCTCTGGACAATACCAGCTGCTTTGATGCAGCATTCTCAGCCTTAAGATTTTGAACTTCAGTGGTTAATTCTTGCATGCCTCTCATGAGGTCCTGGATTGCGGCTTCCATATCTGTTTTTGGATCAAGTTTGGGGCGTCTCAATCTGTCACAAGTTTCTCCCTTTCTCACCTGTTTCTCTTTTCTTGTGACTTTTTTGGGCGTGGCTTCCTTCTTTCTTACTGTCCGGGACTTGTATAAACCTGGATGCGGGTCTTCTGAGTCCAGCGTGAGGTTGTAGCCTTCCGCTAGGAAGCGTTCAGTATTCGGGCGAGGAACCAGGAAGAAGGCGAGTCGGTTAGAAAGGAGTCGGGCTCCGACTCCGAGCACGGGGGTTTTCCAGGAGATTAACCACAAAAACAAGGTAAGGGGAAAGGAATGAAAGAGTTCCAGGAAGGAAGGAACAAGGTATCAAGGAGAGCACGACGCGAACTTCGGAAACGCACGTCTAACTACACCAAAACAGTAGCGTTGAGACGCACGCGACCGCACGTGCGTGGCCTTTTTCTAGGAAGCTGTACATTGCATGAAAAGGCTGGTGTGCCGTGCTTCAGAAGCGCCGGCCATGATGGTAGGACCACAGAGTTTACACCGCGGTGCATCATGGACCATGAAGTCCAGAACGGGCGAATTCGGCGGATCATGACAATCTACCCCTGACTACGTTATCGAGTTGGGTGGTTCGAGATAATGGGTCACATGTTCTCACAGTGAATAAAGGATGATGCATAATGTATAGACTTAGGATCTATTTTATTCACTCATGATTGTAATCTACATGGAAAGAAATGTTCTGTGGCTAAACCCTACATTTTCAGGAGGAAGCATCCTAAGTACCTACCTTTTGGGTTTAGGGTTAACTGTGGCGTTAGCAGATGTATTTGAGCTCACTGGGACCCAATCATATATATACGCTAAGACATGTTCAAAGTCTGACTGCAGTATAAGGCTAGCTTAACTTTCTTGGTTAGACGTAGGTTCGCTAAATGTACTCTTGGTGATGTTTCTCTTTAACATAGCATCTATGACATAGTGTGGATTCATGATCTTTGGCTACGCCTCAATTCCAGGAAGAACTTGTGCCCAAAATCAAAGTTCTTATGAAAAAGCTAAGTTTTGTCCTAGAACAAACAACAATGTTAAAGGTGCCTCGAGTGTTCTTTGGCTTTAGTTGGTTTCTGAAGATGGACATTTTGTCTCCTGGGGGTTAAAGACAGATACTTTCTCGTTTTTCATGCTTTGCTTGCTAGAGAGATGTCACTGTCAGCATCCTTCAGTGCTGGTACCAGCATGAAGTCCACCAGAGGGTCCTGGTAGGCGCTGGTGCAGCTAAGGGGCCACTGGAGTGCTCTTCATGCAGATAGTGCAACAATTATGCTAGCTCCTAATCTGTTGTACTCTAAGAGATACGCACAGTGCTACCAATGAAAAACAGGTACACAGGTACTCCACTGAATTACAGGCACCACAGGGAGTATGCAGGATAGAAAATAGTCATAGGTCACAATGAGATGTTTACATCACTTTCTGGTGTCCTCATAGGCTCAGCCTTGTATTTCCAAACACATCTGCAGCTCTGCAAAAAATGTGGGGCATCTCGACTTTTGGCTCGTACTCTCTCCCAGCCATAGGGTCATGTCCTTGACTGGGGCTGATGATCAGAGGAGGTACAACAGTGGAGATTGTGTGCCAACTGGAACCGCCAAGAGAATAAAAGTAACCAATAGTCCTGCTCTCAATCTGGAGAGTTGGAAGTCCACTTCCTGCAGACATGGACAAAGCTTCACCATACAACTGTCTTGGATGGTCTTGCAGGTTCATTGCGAAGCTTCGGCACCTTGTTTTTTGGTCAGTTTCCTCTGCCTCCCTCTCCGTCTCCCTCATGACAAGTAATTGGAGCAAAGTTCTCAAACGTCACTGACGGGCTTGCATTCATTCACGTTTTGGCAGCTGCCCAATCGCTGGTGGTCACTGCATTCAACCTTCACAGGCTTTTTCCTTGGGGAAGCAGCAGGAAGTAGATACACTCTGCCTTTTAGCAATCACAGTCATACTGGCGAATCACAGTCACACTGGCGAGAGTTGGTCCTGGTTCACAGACAGCTAAGACACCATCAGACATGGCCACATCTGTGCCACAAACATATATCCAAAGGAGAAATCTCTCGTCGTAGGACCTCGCCACTGGATTTTAGAAGTGTATCTGCCATGTGGATGCCTGCACTCGAGCTGCCACCAACTGGGGCAAATGAGAGGGGACTCGGCAGCCAGATAGGTGAGGTTATATGCCTTAGGGAAATGCAAGGTACACAGTGACTCCTCATCTCGGCAATCTAGCTTCCCAGAGGTGCACATCTGGATCTGTGTCTCTAATGAGCTTTTGGGATCTCAGCTCGAAAACGTAAAAAACGGACATTATTATTATTATTATTATTATTATTATTATTATTATTATTATTATTATTATTATTATTATTATTATTGTATTTATTGAGTGTGAACCCAGGTTTGGGAAGCAATGGAGTGCTTTACAATCATAGGCAGAAGAACACAGCGAGCGAAGCAGAGAAAAAGGGAATAGGGAGCTAACAGGGAAGGCGAGGGTGGGCAGTTGGCATTAAGGGATCTACAAGCACCCAGGGTAGGAGACAGTGGAGAGTCGAACACTGAGTCTCGGGTAGGATGGGGAGTACAGGGTGTGGACCTAGGTGTTAGGGAGGAACAATTCATTAAATAGGGAGGTTTTGAGCTCTTTCCTGGACTGTAGAAGTGATGGGGCAAGTCTGATGTTGATGGGGTGGAAGTTCCAGAGTCTTGGGACCTAGTCAGATAATGCTTGCCTTCAGGCTCTTTCCTTCTTGCACTGTTGGAGTTCAGGTCTGCACATTTCCTTACCTCTGGTGGATTGTAGGTCGCAGCAGATGCTGAGTTTCTCAGTGAAGGAGTTAGGCGACTTGCAGATGATGCAAAAGGATTTGAAGATGATACAAGCTTGAAGCAGGAGCCAGTGCAGTTTGATGAGGGATAGGTGATGTGGTTGAATTTACGAAATCCTTTGATGAGTCTTGCTGCAGCAGGGGGAGTGCCAGTGTTGTTGCTGGAAGGCCTTCCAAAAGGGCATTGCCACCATCCAGTTGGGAGAGGACCAATGCTTGAACAGCAGATTGTGTTGTGTGGGATGAAGGGATTGATTTTCCACAGCAGAGAAAGTTGGTGCCAAGATGCTTGTGTCCAGGAGAAATCTTTAAAAATGCAATGATGAATTGAAGTTTAGAATTGTTTGTCTTATAAGAAGCTAAGAACCTGCCTATTTAAACGAAAAACATGAGTGTGCTACTCCAGAAAACCTTTGAAGAGATGCATAGAAAAAACATATGAACAAAAAGAAAGAGACATTTTGGTGCACATTTTATGGGCTATGGGATTTCTATACCAGTTGATTTTGTTGCTAACATTGCAGGCCCCAAATCACAATGGTAATGAGGAACAATGGTGTATTGTTTCTATTTTCAGGCACAATTCCTCGGATTCCCCAGAGTGCTGTCTTTTCTCATATTTGCAGCAGAGGCGTAGACAGGGTAAGGCCTGAGCAGGCAAGGCCCCCAAAATCTGTACATGCCAACTCAGCAGCGCTGTGTAGGCATTTTCAGATGTTAATATTTTTTAAAAATCAAAATGTTATTGGTATTTTAATTATAACAGCACAAAACAACCACAATGCATTTCTCAATATCCCCACTGTAAAACATAACGCCCCACCGTTCTCCCCCATGCTATGGGTTTTAGCACAATACTCCACCAAAGACTGGACACACAGTGATATCTCTTCTAAAAGTCAAGGTTCTCCTTCTGGGTATGCCCAAACGCAGGGCAAGTGAACATCTCCTCTAACCCCCACCATGAAGTCCAGGTCCCTCAGTGTCACTTCTTGGCTGGTGATTTACCTCCTTCCAACCCCATGCCCCCTCTTTCTCAGTCCTTCCAATCTGCTTGTCCATATTTCTCAAAGAAAGGGAGCCACACACCCTCAATATTGGTCCTGGATTCAGCCAAGAGGTGGGTTAGATACTCCATGTCATGTATAGCCCGGATCTTGGAAACCCATTCCTTCTGCCCAGGCATTTGTGAGTTTCTCCACAATTCGGCCAGACAACATTGTGCAGCAACCAACATAATTTGAAACATGTGGCCCTGATCAACTTCGGGCTCCTCATCCGTACTAACTCCAAAGAGAATAAGCCATGGCAAGAGGTCCCGTTGAATTCCATCTACCCCCTTTATCCAAGACAAAATCTCCCCCCAATATGCCTCCACCATGGGGCACCCCAACCACATGTGGATATAATCTCCCTTTTCACGGTGGTACTTCCAACAATGCGGGTCTTATCCTTCACTCATCCGGTCTATCCTGAATGGGGAATAGTGCCATCAGTTTCAGGGCCTGATGTCTATACTGCAGTGATGTGGTGGATCGATGGGCTGCCTGCACATTTGTGTCCAGAGTGTATCCTCAATATCTTTCCCCAGGTCTCGTCCCCAGTGGACTCTCGAAAGGGGGTATCCCTTGGGGCCACCAAAAGAAGTAATTTATATAACCCAGCTATTAACGCTCTGAACCCCTTCTGTGTAATCAGGAATAGCTCAAAACCTGTCAATTCCCTTCTAAGGTTTACTGCACACCTTTTTTCAGTCAGGACCTCCTTCAATTGCAGGAAGCGGAAGGCTATAGTCTACATAAACCCAAGGCCTCCTTCAGTGATATGAAAGCATTGCCTGCCCCTAGTTGCCCCACCCTACTGAGCCCTGCTTCGTACCAGGACTGGAATGCCGAAGGCTCCTCAATCCTATCCCTGAGAGGGGGTGCCCATATTCAGCTCAGCAGCGACGGCCATGTTGTAAGCAATCTGCTATCCCCTCCCTCTTTCCATATGGACCACAGAGCCTCACAGGCCGGGTGGTGCAAGACCCTGTTCTGAATGCAAGCTTTGGGAACCCATAACCACTCATCAAGCGTGACCGGGGATCGTACTTTATTGACCAGTGCCACTCACTTTTTCCCTGTTCCCAGGTTAAAGTGCTACACCAAGACTCGTAACTTAGTCGCTTTATATTAGGTATCGAAGTCTGTAAATCCCACTCCCCCTTCCTCCTTTGGCCTGGTCAGTACCTCATAAGAGGTCCCGTATTTCTTCCCCGCCCAGAGGAACCACAAAATGTGTCGCTTTATTTCAGACAGAAAGGACACGGGATTGGCACAGGCAGCATTTGGAACAAAAATAAGAATTTGGGAAGAACCACCATCTTAATGGAGTTTAGCCATCCAGGACAACCCCAGTCCTGCCCACTCTCCATATCTCATTTTACCACGGTCCAAAGGGGGAGAAAGTTACTGAGAAGAGATCCCCAGGGTGCCGTGTCACCTGTACCCCCAAAGAACAGAACATCTCCCTCTGTTTTCTGAAGGGGAGCCCATCCACATATTCCTGTTCCTCAACTGACAACCCCCTCCGACTGCAAACACCACCGATTTCCCCAGGTCAACTTTAAAGCCAGACAACTTCCCATACTGCTCCAAACTATTCAACACATGAGGGATCGATTGAGAGGCCTGGTAATATAAAGTAGAACATCATCTGCAAAAAGCTTATCTTGCAATGTATCCCGCCTAACGTAACCCCTCCGATGCCTTCATTGCCCCTGACTGATGCCACCCATGGCTCCATCACCAATGTATATATCAACGGGGAGAGAGGGCACCCCTGACGTGTACCCTGCCTTAGTGGGAAGGACCCTGATTCATTCCCGTTGACCACAACCTTAGCCGTGAGCTCAGAGTACAGGGCCGACAACCAACCCATCCACCGTGGGCCTATTCCAAAGGATTCAAGGACCTCCCTCATAAAAGCCCAGCTCACTTGGTCGAATGCCTTCCTGGCGTCAAGAAACAACAGGAACGCCCCCTCCCTTTTACCACCTGTGAACTCATCACATGAAGGGTTTTTCTCATGCTATCCGCTCCTTGACTATTGAGTATGAACCCTACCTGGTCCGGGTGGACCAGTCGGGGGAGGTTCACTTCTAAACGCATCCCCATAATTCTGGCAAAGATTTTATCATCTACGTTGAGGAGTGAGATAGGCCTGTAGGAAGCACAATACATTGGGTCCTTCCCCGACTTTGGTATGACGGTTATCATGGCCTGTAGGAATGTCGTTGGCATTGTGTCCTGCCCCGCTATCTGGTTAAACAACTTAGCCAGGGGTTTCGCTAGGAGCGTCTGACACTCGTTAGTGAAGTCAGCTGTGAAGCCACCCTCTCCAGGGGATTTCTCCACCTACAACCTCTTGATAGCTCCTAGCACCTCCTCCCCATTTCTCTCTCCCTCCAGAGCATCCCTCCCCAGCCACCTTAAGCTTGGGAAGGTCTCACTCGGTTAGGTACTGTCGCATGTTTTCCACAGACTCTTCCTCAGACCTAGCGTACAACCGCTCGTAAAACTCTGCAAAGCAGCCCGTTATGTCTCTCCCTCCCTTCTGGATCCGTCCCCTCCGCCTTGGATTCCATCCACCCTCCTTTCCACTCTGCAGCCTCTCACCCTGTTCGCCATGAGAGTCCCTGCTGTGTCCCCCCTTTCATAGTATCACTGTCTGGTATATTGCATTCTCTTAACAACCTCCCCAATTAGGACCGTGTGAAGCTCCTGTCTCTTGTCCCTCATATTGCTCAATAAGGCCCCCCATCTTCATCTCATTGGTTCAATCGTAGGCAGAGGGCTTTCACTTCCCCACGCAATCTATTTTCAATCAGTGCCCTTTCACGTTTCTTCCAGGCTCCATCCGTAATCAACAGGCATGAAAGGTGGCCTCAGCTGCCTCGCAGACCATTGCCATACCCGTCTCCCCATTGTCATTGGTATCAAAGTAAGCCTGTATCTCCCCCTCAGAAAGTGCCTGAAGACTTGGTCTCTCAACAAGGTGTCAATGCACCTCCACCTTTAACTCACCTAACCTCCGGCAGTCGCCAATTCACCACCACTAGTTCATGGTCTGACCATGTGATGGCCTCTACCATCGGGTTCCCCACCTCACACTACTGTTCCCTTGGTATCAGCAGGAGATCGATCCTTGTGTATGACTGGTGCAGGGGGGGTGTGTGTAACCCCCGGGTCCCTGCCAAGATATTTGTCACACATCAACCCAGAAATATTCCTCAAGCAGATCCCTCAGGACGGGATTGTCCCTTGTCTCTCCTTTCATCCCCAGTCCCTTTGCAGACCCCCAGTCCAACTTGGGATCCATTATCAAACTGAAATCCCCTCCAACAGCATCTCTCCCTCCGCCCATTCATCCATTACCCGAAACACCTGGCGTATGAATCCCACCTGGCCCGCATTGGGTGCATAGAGGGTGTCAAGCGTAACTCATGTCCCTTCGCATGTGCCTTTTATGCCCAGAAACCTTCCCCCAAGGCCCCTCCTGGCCTCAATCTCCATGAGATGAAATTATTTCCCCAGCAGTATACCCACCCCTTCCTCCTTGGAAGTTTTGTGAGAGGCCCAGAAATTCCTCCCTGATCTTTACCCTTTATCGGTGACTCTGCCCCTTGTCTATAGTGTGTCTCTTGTAAAAAGAGAACCACCATTTTCTGTTTGCGAAACATGTTACTAATCAGAGACGGTTTATTTTGTGAATTCAGACCCTTGATGTTTATCATACCCACCGACCCTACAACCTTTGTCCCTCCTTTCCCATCGCTCATTGCCCCTCTAGTGTCCCACGAGGCTCGAAGCCTCTTCAGCAGACAGATTCCATAGCATACTGCTCTCTGACCCCCTTTCCCCTCCTCCCACCGCCTCTCCCCCATCCCCTCCCACCCTCCCTCTCTCTGGATTGAGGCATCCGATCCCATCCTCCAGTCATGCTGGACAAGGTTACTGGACCACCAGGGACTCGCCCCCTACCGTGGACACCATATTAAGCAGCCTATCTCACTCTTGTCCCACCAACTCGTTTGGGGGATGATATGCAACTCTAATCCAGGTTCCCACCAACACCCGTATCCCCCTCGCCAACCATGGAACTTCACCCCATAGAGCATTCTTCATTTTTGTCAACTTTAGAACTCAATCCTTAATCATCTAAATCCAGCTACTGGTGCACACTCATTTGGCAGCCGCTTTGTAACTGTTCTGCCACAAGGGGCACATATAAGTGAGTTTATCAGCTGTCTAGTGGATAGTATTTGCCGGCCATCTGCTGCGAAAATCACTCACATCAGTCTGCAGCCTGGTTTAAGAGATATTAAATGACATCATTTTCTTCCCTAATTTTTTATTCGATAGCACCATCAATTTGCAGAATAAAACATTATTTGTACTTTACCACCACTGTGGTGTTCATCCATAATGGTGGATCCAGCATATGACGACATGCACGCATGCGCTCTGTGACGTCATTACAGGCACTATCTTCCTCACATGATGCGATATCGATTCTTTACGTTGCATGAGCTGCATTAATACATACGACATCTCCGTTATTCTAAATAAGGCTGACATTTGTCTACACTGCGAATAATGCGATCTGCACTACTCACTAGCACCATCCCGTTTGGGAATAAAACAACTTGTCATTCATCTAAAATGGCTGTTCCAGCATATGTCGTCATGCGCGTATGCGCTCTGCAACGTCATAACGTGAGACAGGCAGTACCCGACATATATTGAACGAAATCTAGTCCACAGATTTGAGTTTCTTTGAAGTTGCATATATTACATCAAGATATATGTCATTACCATTATTTTAAATAATGCTGACTTCTATTAACGCTGGCAATTATGCGTTCTCCATACATCGATGACGTCACCCGCTCATACGCGTGATGACATCACCTAGAGATCTAGATATAAACAGACGCCGACCTTACAATAGCGGCAGGCGTTCCTTTGCCTTTAGCCCCTGACCAGGTCCTTTTTCCATCTTTAATGGGCCACCACACATGAGGGGGAAGACGCACTACCCTTGGTGCATATGATAGACAGCCTCCTGTAACAAGTTGCAGTAAGTTCCTTCCTTTGTTTTTCCTTCTTTCATGACTTAGCCAAACCGAGATAAGTTTTGAGTTTGCAGAGAAGATCTTTTTCTCAATTTCTTAATTTCCCCACTTAGGACCCTTTTCTTGAATTCGTTCAGTAAGGGCACCCATATCTGACTTCGACCTACTACTTGACAGTAACTTGGTCGTGGTGAATTGAACATCGCTACATGAAGACCCTATGACCTATCTACTATTCCTATTGCTAAAGACAATACGGCACAAAGATTTTTTAGCACGAAATATCAAAAGGTTAGATATTTACACTGTATTTTCATGAATGAAATTATTCACTAGACTTGAGGTCATAGATCAGTTATATGCACTAATTAGGAAAGACATCTCCAGGTGAACTACGGCTTTAGACAGAGTTAAATCAAATCCACGTTCTGAGGACAGTCCCTCTTTAACAAATACTCACTGTGCAGGCATTGCCCGAAATATCAAGACTCCTTGGAAAGATATACCTGATGGATGTGAAGATATTGAATTTGGTCATATTGATACATGTTGAGTTCACAGTAATGTATGTACTTATTAATGTATAGCGTCATGTTGTTGGTACTTCCTCTATAAAATTGCACATGCACCTGATGAAGAGTGAGTGATCCTCGAAACGCGTTGGGCCCTCTTGGCATCATCACCCTGAATAAAAAGAAGATTTTTGTGATAAACTACTGATTGAATTGTCATTTTGAATTGTACTTTTTGCTTTTTCCTAACGACCACATGTTACAGTGTGGATGTTAAATAATATCTACTATTTGAACGTATAACCACTAAAAAAACGATAAGTTGTTGGTCTGGCTTTCCAGACATACGATAGTGTGCAGGGGACGTGAGTTCCCTAATTGGGAATGTTTTCTTTGTAACTTTAGAACTCAAACCAACTGTACAGCTGACCCTGTTCCCAGCAGCCTCAAACATTGAAACTGCAATCATTCATACTAGGAGTCATCCCTATTGGGGCCCTCAGGCATGGTCAAAGTGCCACATTGAGGACGTAGGTATCCAACTTAGTCTCTCCCCTCCCCCCCTCAGGTGTCATCCCTCCGTGGAGGCGGGGTATTCAGTTTATGATATTTCTGCCCTCCTTTCGCCCTTCGTTTTCCCTGCAGTGATTCCGGGCCCTTGGGCCCCCGACCGCGATCTGATCCTTGGCCACCATGGTCCGAAGCAGGGCCTACCCGGCTGCCTATCTGGTCCTCTGTGACCCGTTGTATGTCCTCTTCAGCCACCAGATGGTGTCTTTTCCCCTCCCATTCGAACACCAGTGAAAAGGGGTATCCCCAGTGATATTTTACCTCCCTTCCCTGTAGCCACCTCGTGAGGGCTCCTCATTTCTTTCTTCCCAGCAGCATGTGGGTTGGAAGGTCTTGAAAGATGGCCACCCTTGAGTCCCCATAGTTTATTTCCTTCAGGTGTTTTGCTTTCCCGAGTAATGTTGCCTTATCTCCATAGTAGTGGATGGGGCACCCCCGCCAGCCTGGTATACTCTGTCTATTGTGACCCTTTCACCTTCCTCTGTCCCTAGGACCATCCTTATTATGTCTTGCACTTCATGCTCCAAGCCTGCCGGGGTCTCGCACTCCTCCTGCAGCAGCAAAGATCCTGAGGTTATTCCCTCACTCAAGTTTTTCAATGTTATCCACCTTGAGGTGTAGCTCCTCCTCGCGCCTCTCCTTTTCCATGAAGCAAGCCTCCATCTGTGTTTCCAAGAGCCCCGTCAACGCTTGGTTGGTCTCCACCCCATCCATTCTATCCTCAAGCGTGGTCACCTTTGCCATTAGGTCCGCTAGTTTTTCCCCCATATCTATTCTCATACCTCTAATCTCCTTCAGGATGGTCTGGATGTCAGTCTTTATGGACCCCAATTCAGCCGGTGGCACAGGTGCACCCCCCGCCGCCATCACAGTATCTTCTGTATGGTATTAGAATTTCGCCAAGGCCTCCCTCAACCTCATAAGGCTTCCACCTCTCACCTCCCGAGCCCACCAGGAGCCTTGACTGTAACTCCCCTATTCTGCAAGCACCCTTTCCAGTGCTGAGTCCTCCTACGGGGATGGGGGCTACCCAACACCTCCAGAAACATCCCAATATATCCAGAGATGTGCGTGGTGGCCAGTGCCAACCAACCACAATGCGGAGGGGACTCGGTATACGCTTTCCAGTTCCAGGACCTTCCCCGAGATGGGCTACTGCGCCTCCTCGGATGTGCCAGAGGATGTCATTCTCGATAGGTGAAGTCCTCACTCTTCACTGCTTCTAAGTTGTCCCCAACCTGCCAGCCCTCCGGGACCTGGAGGCGACCGCAAGCTGGGAGAGGGGGGGTAGTCACCAGCATCCCAGGCTCGGTCTCCCCCACTATTTTGTATTCCACTGCTGTTGCCTGGGGTCAAGCCGCACTAAGAGGCACTATCCCTCCCCCAACCAGCTTCAGGGCACAATCTCATTGGCCCATTGTTTACCCTCATATGTTCAGGGTGCTGATTTCCCTCCTGGAAGCAGCTGGTCATGGGCGTCTGAGTACGCCGTCCAGCTGAGGAAAGTCTGTCACCACTGGGCCTGTTCCTTGTGCTATCAGGTGCCCCAATTGATCCTCAATGAGCTCCCAGAATGCCCCCCAGTGGTTCTTGTGGAGCATGGCCTCCAGAGTCCTTCCACCTCCCTGGTTGGGATGCGGGGGGTGTTAGTGGGCCGTAGCACTCTTCGGATTGGACACCGCTCCCTCAGTTCCCCTAGGGAGCACTACGTTGTTGGTGCCTCGTGGTACCCAAGCCTGTCCACCACCTCCTCATGCCGGTATGGGACCACTCCTCCAGAGCCCCTAGGCTGATTTGGGGGGCCTGCTGCCTCCTCACCTCTCGCTAGGTGCCGCGCAGCACCCTCCTCCACTTTTCCGGTCCAGAACAGACCTTCTCATGCTGCGTCAGACGGGGCGCACTCCCGCGTTGGCTCCATCGGATTCTTCCAGTGGTGGGTGGGGGCCTCCATACTGCACCCCTTGCTGCTCCAATACCGTTTTTGAGTGGGCGTTGGCCCTCTGACTCCTGCCCGTTGACCCTTGCCCTCGCAGCACCAGCTCAGCCCCCAGAGCGCAGAGCGGCTGCCAAAGTGTCTCCCCCTCAGGCACGCACACAAACGGCGGGAAAGCGCTCTGGCCCGCATTGGGTCTGGTCCGACGGCCTCCAGAATAGCCCCAGCCTTTATTTTTGCTCCCCCCGGAAGAGCAGGGGTCCAACTCCTGGGTAGCGTCTCCGTAGGTGTGTTGGAGGCTGCTATTTACTTTTATCTCTACATTAACTCCACGGCTAAGAACAGAGGATGACTTTCAGGCAGCCATCTTGCCTGCACCCCCTGGTGGCCTCCCTCAGATGTCAATTTTCACTGTGGTGGACCCAACTACATTAGCTTCAGGCCCTGCTTGTTGGACAATCCTGGCTACGCCTCTGATTTACAGTGGCCCTCATTACGACCCTGGCGGAAATCGAAAAACGATGGCGGAAATGCAATACCGCCATCGAATACCGCCCGTTGCGATTATGACCCGTCACCGTAAAGTACAATGCCATTAGCGACACCGTAGTGAACGCCAACGCTAACTGCACCAAGTACGCGCACGCGCGCACTGCGAAACCGTAATTACCACCATGGCGCAACGGTACGGGAATTCTGACCCTAGCGGACATGTACCTAACGCCATCAAGAATGGCGGAAAGTACCATTCCGCCATGGTGATAAGTACGGCATCGCAAACCAACCGTAAAAGGCCTTACTGAGTGCCTGTACACCACTCCCTGGCCAAATTGCACAACTCCTCGTAGGTGCAATGAAGTCAAACAATGCAACCAGTGAAATGTACAAGTCACCCATGCATGCCAACGAACAAATGAATGTAGGGGCACCAAGTGCCTTGTGAGTGGCCATCCATATTAGCCATGGCACCATTGCCGTACTGATGCAGCACAGGCATGTGAAGCTCCAAGTACAGCAACATGAACTGAAAACTGAGACAAACAAAAACAGGCCCCCCATCGCTTGACACCAGTGCAAGGCAACATACAAAGCAGTATCCTGAGTGAGACTGCACCAGCCCTGTACTCCTGCCAGTAAACAAACCAACCAGCAGCATAAGCATGTACCACACAAGTTGGCAGAGTGACTGAGCAGCCAGGCACATCTCAAGAGGGGCCAATGGGAGCAGCAGGGCACAGATGGCACGAATACAGAAGCCATTCCAATGGACATGACCTCAGTCTCCCTCCAAGAAACGCACGCAAACACAGGCACCTGTGACCAGCCATATTCTGAAAATCACATCATTCCACCAATCCACCTGGCTGACCGGCATCTGTTACACAAAAGCCAATCCCCCTCCCATGAGCATGACATCATTAAAACAGTCATAATGGCAGCCCCTATCCCTGACCTTACTGGCCTTCGTAGGCAAACGCGCCCAGTACAGTACCACGCAACTATGCTCAGAAGGCCGAACCCAAAGCAGATCTCCTCACAATACATCGCTCCACAAATAGGAATATGCTACATTACTTGCAAAGAATAACGCTACAAGGTCAATATCATAATCAAAATTTAATGCACAACAAAATCACCCGGGCCATACAGCTATTAGGTCATGAACTCCAAATCATATCTCATAATTGTGGGCTGCATCCGCAATAAATGACCAGCTTCTTCTTGTGTGACGCCCTGTTCCTCCATGGTACACAGGGGCTACATCCACGTTCAAAAAGGCAACATGGAAGCGCCTAGAACCGCAGGGCCGTCCCATTAGGTAGGCACTAGTCCAGCTGAAAGCTCGAAATGTTGCTCCTAGCCACTAGTACTGCGTAAGGGCATGTGGGCCATTGGCGATCGTCCCATAAGATCGTAATGGTGCTCCACTGATTAACACGAAGCAGCAGGTGTCGGGAGTAAAAGCCATCTGCAGGAGTGGCATACAGATGGCAGCGGCAAAAGGGGAGGAGATACCTGTCACCCAAATGAAACGAAAAAGAATAGTATGGGCATCTGAACTCCATTTGAATTACTCACTTCAAAGATCACACTAAATCCACAGCCATATGCATGCTAGCCCACTCAAAAGGATTATTCGCACCCAATAATCACTTGCAAATCATAACCATATAAATCGAGGTGAAAACACTATTCCAAACGAGTGTTTGTGTGCATGCGTCTGTTAAAACAGAATCCATTAGATGGGATTAGTAACGTGCATAGACACAAGTGTTTGAAGGCGCGTCGAGACAGGGAGGGTTCAACAAGGGCAGATAGACGATGGTCCCACTATGGCAGCCCTGCATCTCATAGCGCAGAGGAAGTTGATAGATTCCAAAAAGCCATGTACATGGCAGACTCTCTATTAAATCATCTGTCCATGCATCCATTCATCATTCCCTCATCCCGGTATAAAAACGCCTGATTATTTACTCACATAACATTAGAAATTTCCATTGAATCTGTGCTTAATGCAGTCTGCTAAATCCACTGTGCTCCAGGCCGGAATTCTAGTGTTGTGAAGTAACATGTATTTGGGAACGTCCTGCCTTATCCTCCACTACGCTATTGCGCATCCCATACTATTCATATCAATCATTGCATTCACGTCATGGCCCCTGTCCCAAGGACATTAAACAATAGAACTTTCTATCTGCAGTCAGACCTGTGGGCGTCTCCTCGCCGCTAGCTGGAAACCGAAAGCGCTGTCCTTCGAATTCCTCATTTGCAACATCACGTCGAAAAGGCATCTGTGACCGCTTGAAATCACAAATCCATCCATTTAGTGCGGCAGTGTGTGAAAATGGCAACTGGCTACACTCACAAATGGGACGCCCCGCCCGTCGGTGAACCGCGGTACAGCGCTGCATGAGGGTCCACCGTTAATCGAGTACTACATTCCACGGACCCTTCACAAGTATGTTCCCGACTGCAAAGATAGTATGTGAAACAATGGGAGCATAGCAGAATTAACATATGAAGCAAAATCTCACTGCCATCGGGATGAAATACATGATTGTAATAGCAAGATGCCATGCGTCGATTTGCAGCGTTGTGTGCGGGACGTGCTCGCCCAAAGGGGATTGCAGCTTGCACAGGTGGAATGAATCACCACAGGTGGAGGCTATACAGCTTGGAAACACATAAATTGCACACCCAACCCCCTCCCACAACCACACCCACTCCAAAATGCTACCGGCAGGACTTGCGATGTTGGCCCTGGGGGACCTGATAGCACTGCAAGTACTCCAACTTCAAGAAGAAGACGAACACCAACTACTACAACAACCGGCCGCACAGAGGAGACGCAGGAGGAGGAGGAGGGCAAGGCAGGGCCAGCAAGGCCCACCAGCACAGCCACTACCACCACGCAGGCAGCCCACAATCCCACGCCTCCGAGCACATCCGTTCAACCTCACTGATGAGCAGATCCACACCCTCTACCGTTTGGACCGGGACACCATAACCGCCATTGTGGACATGACACACGCTGACCTTGTCAGCATGATAGATAGCCCAACCGCCATCCCACCCCGACTGAAGGTGGTGTCTGTGCTCCACTTCCTGGCCACAGGCACCTACCAGCACACAGTCGGACAGTTGCATGGCATTTCACAGCCACTGTTGTCACGGACACTATTGCAAGTGCTCGATGCCCTCCTGAAGCACGCAGACGACTACATCTCTCTACCACGCTCGGAGCAGGAAATTACGAACACAAAAGTGGGATTCCATGCACTTGCCGGCATACCGGGTTGCATTGGTGCCATCGACTGCACCCATGTGGAATTGGTTGTCCCACATGCCATGGAGGCCCAGTACCGCAACCGAAAACAATATCATTCTCTTAATGTACAAATGGTGTGTGACTCAAACAGGATCATTACACATTGCTGTGCCCGATTTCCTGGATCAACCCATGATTCCATGGTCTTACGGAACTCAACAATACCACGCTACATGGAGCGACATGCAGGGAACAGATCCTGGCTACTCGGTGAGTCTCATTTCATGCATGATAATGTGGGGTATGTGATGCGGCAATGACCTGCCAGGAAGGGGGGGTGCTTACGTAGCAATGTCATTCCTCAAACATCCTTTATTGTCCACATACAGGTGATGCCGGGTATCCACTGAAGAGATGGCTCCTTACACCACTCCGGAACCCACAGGACCAGCATGAGGAGGACTACAACCATGCCCACTCACGTACCCGTGTAGTCATAGAACAGGCATTCGGCCTACTGAAGGGTCGTTTCCGCTGCCTCAGCAGGTCTGGCGGGGCACTCCTGTGCCGCCATGAGAAGGTTGCTAAGATGGTCATGGCATGTGTCATGCTACACAACATGTGCATACGTAGAAATGTGCCCATGCCCCCTGACGCAGAACTGCAAGCACCAGAATATGGTCATGATGTGGGTGGGGATGTGGCAGAACCTCAAGGAGTCCGCGAGGCACAGGAGGGCCGTGAAATTCGTCAGATTATCATAGATTCATGCTTCTAGCACTCACGCCTGGTGGTTGATACATGGACACGGGAGTTGTGGCACTGTGTGTGTCTGGAACATGCACAATATGAACTGTACGCCTATGATGGCCTCGTACACAAAGATCAATGTCCACACATCTCATTGGATGATTGTGAAATGTTTATAGCAAATGTGAAATTGTGTTACACACCCCATCGACCCGCCACCCAAGTAAGCCCAACACACCCCCTCCACCCTCCTACCTCCTCCCCGAACACCAGTGTCCAAGGATGCTCATTGTCAGTGGGCAGACGCTATTGCAAGCCCCCTCTCCGGGTATCAGGGGCACCCCTGCCTGTGGAGCGCAGGTTCCTCCCAGATCTACGTTGGGGGCTGCCCTGGACGGAACTTGCAACGGATGATGTCTCTGCCTGCTCACGTCCATGCATGTCCCTAAGGGTTTGTGAGAGCTCACTGAGCACACGGCGCACAGCGGCAAGTTCAGCACATACGTCTTTGGACGTCGCATGCAGTTCCCCCCTCAGGCTCTCGGTGCTTCTCTCCATTTGTACTCTCAGGCTCTCTGTGCTTCTCTCCATTTGTACTCTCAGGCTCTCGGTGCTTCTCTCCATTTCTGCCCTTAGTGTCTCTGTACATGTTTCTATGGCTGCCTTGGTACCCCCACATTCATCAGCATGGTCCTTGAGGAGCGTGGCCAGTTGCTGCTGTTGCACGATCACCTGGTCGAGGGACTTTTGCCTCTGCTGGGCCATGGCCATTTGCGGTGGTGTCACAGAGGGGCTGATCACCTCATGTTGCCTTGACACAGGGCTTGTGGGGGATGGCCAGTCGTCGTCTTGTGAGTGCCCCTGCGTGGTATCCTCATGTTGTACGGGATGAAACAAACAGGGGGATTGAGACAGGTCATGTATGGATCGTACATCGACATCACCGTTTTCTGTGTCGGAGCATGCTGCCATTAATGCAGTGTCACCTATGGTGCTGCTGCCACCAGAAGCAGTGCCTTCTGTGGCATCCATTGGGGGGGCCTGTGGTGGTGGTGGTGTTGTGGCCATGCTGGCTGCTGGGGTGCCTGTTGAAGTCCCCTCCTGTGTGCTGCCACTTGATTTGTGCTGCTGCCGTGTCTTGATGCGTGCAGCTGAGGTGGAGGGTCTTTGGCCGTTGGTCTTGGCCCTCTTTGCAGGTGTGCTGGTAGGGGTGTCCTGGAGCTCGTCGTTAGAATCGGACCCTGTGGTGGAGTAAAGGAGGGCGAGCATTATTAATGGGTCTGTGGAAATTGGAATGGCAATGTATCACATGCATTGGGGTGGTACCTGAGGGTGATTTGGGTCAGGGCCTTGGAGGTGGTTTCATTTTTGTGTGGATTGAGGGTGCAGTTGTATTGCAGCCTGCAGTTAGGGGGTGCCTGCTGCACGTGTAGAGGGTGTTTTTAGGAATTTTAATTATTTATTTATTTAATTTGACTTTTAATGTCCGCTATCAGGCCAATGTAAGTGGACGTTCTCCTGGACATGTGTTTCTGTTGCACTATGTGGACACATGGTACTTCACATGATTGGACATTGTGGTTTTAGCATAGTTTTATTTGGGCCACCTACCTGATTCTTCGGATGTCTGCACTCCTTTCTCCATCCCTCCGACTCCCTCTATGGTCTCCATTCCAATGGTGGAGGCACAGATTTCTTCCCAGGGGGTCAGCTTGATGGGTGATTCCGATCCTCCCCCGGTAGCTGTGGCAATGTTACGGTTGGCGGATAGTATGCTCCGTACGCGTATCCGCAAGTCGTCCCATCGCTTTCTGCATTGCTGTGGGTTGCGGGGTGTGGTCCCCACCGCACTTACCCGCTGTGCCACCAGGGCCCATATGGCCTTCTTGTTCGCAAGTGCCGTCCTGGTCATTTGCGTCGAGAAGACGACGGTAGCATTCTCCTGGAGGGTCTCTGTGAGCACCGTGAGTTCCTCACGTGAGAAGTGGACCTGCCGCTTGCGGTCGCACGCTTTTTTCGCTACTTTTCCCATTGTTTTGGTTTCACTAGGGTGGATGACGGGTTGGGATGTCTCTCAGGGTAGTGTTTTTAATGGTTGTGTGAATGTTCTGATTTTATAGGTGTACGGCGTGCTGTTTCCCGTTCCGGGACCATGTTTTTGCTTCCGTTTCCGTATATTTACGGTCACCGTATTTTCCGATTGCCGCTCTTTACGGTGACCGCTATGTCCGGTGGCGGAATTGCACCTAGGTCGCCGTACGACGGCGGTGAGGGGCGTTTTGGGGACATTTCCGCCATCGCGGACTTTGCACTTCCGCCAAGGCGTACTGCTCGTGCCCGATGGGTCAGAATTAGCTGCACTTTACTCTGTCGTGCCATGGCGGAAACGCTATTTACGCTATGGCGGTCAGGTCAGTTGCTTTCCGCCAGGGTCGTAATGAGGGCCAGTGTCTTCGGATCAATACATCTTTTGGGCAAGCTCTATGTTGTGACTTAGACAGGTGGAGTTTAACGTTTATTTACCCAGCGATGCTAAAGAGGATTCCCCAATTTTCCGTAAAACATATAATTTTTTTTAAATGACACGTGGCCTTTGGGACCAGTCTTGCATCAGGGTCATACATAACAAGTACTTTCTTGAACTACAGAGTCCCTCTATACGTGTGTCTTACTAAGCCAATAGTTCTGATCGTGCACAATGGCCAAAACATATGACACTGCTCTAGGGCTTGTGTCACCCTGTGCGTGCTACTGCAAGTCAGGAATGCAACAGGCCGCTGCTGGAGCATTATGCCAGGAAAGTGGCACACTCACTTCAGTATGCCAGTTTTACGCCTCAATCTGAATTGATGCGCAGTGTGAAAGTGACACACAGGGAGCTGGTGCGTTACTTTGCAGCACAAGAGCCAACGATCAGAGTGATCAGTATTCAGTGGAGCAACTTTGCTGAAAATGTTGGGATGGACATGACATATAAAGGAAAGGGGCCTCGGCCAAATGAGGGGGACAAAATGGTGTCTCCCGAAAGTTGGCGGGACAAACATCCTTGCCCGTCCCCCCACCACTTAAAATTACGGCCACGTCAGTATTTAGTGACCGTAGGCCAGCTACAGCCATGGGCAACAGAAAGGAAGCCACTTTCATGAGTGTGATGGAATTCATCCGCTCTAACACAGCAGGAAACCTCTCCGGCAGACAGAAGGCGAACCATTACTAACAGCACTGTCAGCACAGTATCAGAGAGCCAGAACAGCCCTCCAAGTTTCACAAAGCTACCGGTGCCAAAATGGTGCTGCCTGGGGGCTCCCGAACGTCTGTAAATTGGTTTCTTCCGCTGCAAGCCTGTTTTAAACATTAATTTAAATAGTGAGTTGCCTGACTCCTGCAAAAGCAATTTAATCCTTCCTATTCTCGAAGGGGCGTCCTACAGGTCTATAAGCCAAATAGACCTGGACTCGACAAGCTTTTCTAAAATGTTTCTTCTGCAATTACAGCGTGGATAAACGAAAAAAACAGGATGAATGGCTTGCACGCCAGAACCAGAAATGGTCTCTTTGTGCCAGAGAAAACTCTGCGAGCAGCCACTGCTCAGCCCAGTAA
This sequence comes from Ambystoma mexicanum, assembly GCF_040938575.1. Lineage (NCBI taxonomy): Eukaryota > Metazoa > Chordata > Amphibia > Caudata > Ambystomatidae > Ambystoma > Ambystoma mexicanum. Next base: position 911,563,210 of record NC_090931.1, on the reverse strand, counting down.
AGGAGGCCACAGGGATGTGCTCGCCGTATGGCACATTAGTTGGGAGCGCGTTGGCGTCCTACGGAATCTGCAGGCTTTTAACACCTGCCATAAGGAGTCGGGACGATTTTAGCACACGCTAAGTGTTGGCGGATTCCATGGGAATCCCTATAAACGCTGCCCAAAACGTATTTACGTTGCGGGAGGCATTTATGACCCATGCTGCCATTGGAGAAAATGCAATATGGAAAGTCCAGTGCTGCACCCAGATTTCAGTGGTGCATTTACATCCTCAATCGAAATGGATCAAAAACGAATGGAGGGGAATGCACGCACAGAAGTGCACACTTTTGTGGTCCCTTACGTGCAATAACGCAGACTTGAAAAAAGGGGGCCATTATGTATGCATTGCCGTTTTAATCGAAAGTGCTTTGCAGGAAAAATATTTGCCCGCAGCTATCACTCACTTATAACTATGTTCTTAACTGCACATGCACCTTGAAGAATTTAAATCCGTTTTAAGATCTGATGTCTTCTTCATTTCTGATGCATTTTAAAATGCCTCAAAAGGGAGACACTCACAGAATAGATGCTAATCTGACAGCCGGGGCCTGAGTTTGCAGTGAAAGAGGAAGGATTATGCAATCTGAGACCTCCACACATCCCTAACTCTCCCAAACAGGACCACAGCTGGCTTGCACTTCAAAGGAAACTATTGGGGGTGGGGCGGGGCAGGGTAAGGCCTCAGGCCACTTAATAGAAGAAGTGGTAGGATATTGTGCAATAGAGGAATTCATGGCAATGCGCCCTGATATATGGATTCACACTTCTGCCTCTGCTTTCACCTGACTCCATCCTGCAATCAGAGTCCTCCACGCATCCCTAACTCTACCAAACATGATCATAGTTTGCTTGGGATAACGACCCTTACCAAATGTTTGCCGTGGCCCATAACTTGGCGGCGGTTCATTATTCTGGTATAATAACCACTCCCTGGGTAAGGCTTTAATATTGCATTGCTTAGAAAAGGGAGCGATCTGGTATGAAATACGGTGGACCTCATTGCAAATTTGGTAATTTGAATACTGCTAAACGGAATTACCGTTACTGCCATTTGTTCCGGCGGATTTACCAACGGCTTGCAAGTGGTGGGTTGGCGCTGTTAGTCCCCACTTATGGAGTCTATAGGACTCCATGGGGGTGTCCACAGAATTACTACTGCCAGTGATTCTGCCGATTTTGCCGCTTGTCTGCTGTAAGACGGTGGAATTACTTCCAGCATTTTTCTGGAGATTTTTCCTCTGCCTGACCACCAAAGTTATAGTACTGCGATGTGGTAATGCAGACTTACCACTGCATTACCACAGTTTTTTACAGTACTGCCGTACTTGTAATGCAGCCCTATATACAAACCTGATGTCGTATAATGAATATTTTTATTCTTGCTCCTGTTGTTGTTATTAATATATGATCATAATACCTGACAAATGTTACACCTGATGATGGCAAGAAATTGCAAATGGTTCAAGTACTTGGGAATATGATAAAACACCTAGCCAATGGTGGTAATACCTTCCATATGATTTAAACAAACCTCCTGGCCAGATTATATCAATACTTAGTATATCATAACAGTAGTTGACCTATGATGTAAGTATTTGTCCTTATCTTGGCACTACCTGTCAACCAATGGGAGTATCTGGGATGATGACAGCAGTATCTGGCATATGATACAAAGCTTTGCTAAATGATGGGATTTTTGGGCATTTGATGCAAAGATTTAGCACATGCTATGTAAGTAGCTGAGAATATGAGAGTGACTAAAAACTCGATATATTAAGGACAGTGGACCTGCTCCCCAATGTGGGAGGGTGATTCTGACACACAGAAGATGACACGTCTACAAATAGTGTCTGTACCTGGCAAAGTTTATGTTTTACTTGGGTGCTTTGTAATATGCAACATGCATGCCACCACTGAGGGCATCGAGATCAGGTGGATCGTTGTACGGTTATCTTGCTATGATCTGGTTTGTTCATAAAATTTGCCTCGTCCATGTGTTGGCACTTGAGGTTCTTTTAAACGGAAGTGTTGGACCCGCTTTGCATGAGAAGGAGGACATGATAAGGAGGAGTGGCCCTAAAATCTTTGGGTCAAGAGGTGGGTGGGTTCAACAGGAAGGGTCTGGCTTCTGTGGTCGAGCGTTCTTTGGGTCTCAAGTCTGGAAATTTGAACCATGTTGGTTATTGCAGCTGTGGTTTGGCACCTTCAGAGATCCTTGAAGATGGAGCGGGGGCCCGTGAGGATGCTTCATGGTTTGAAAAGTGGATAAAAAGTATTCAAATGGTCAATGTTGTGACAGATTTACCTCTATGCTTGGTGTTACGGAAACTGGACCACTATGTGTGTAGGAAAGGAATCCTATGTACAGTGAAAAAATAAAATAAAAACAAAAAATAATGCTATCAAGTTAATATTTTCAATTCTTCAAAAATAAGGTAGGAAAAAACTATTGACTTCTGAGTTTCTTAAAATACTGTTGTTTTTTATTCAGTGAAATTAAGATGAAAACATATATACAGTTCCAATATTCAACTGTTCCTGTATGATATTGATCCACTAACATTTACAATATCACAAAGACACAATTGAGTTCCTATATGAAGTACATATTTCCTTTCCGATCACATTCCAAATTCTTCCATCATTTTTGATGAACCATAATCTGAATTATAGTCAATGGTTATTATTCCCAATTTAAATAATAAAATGGCCAGTATTTTGAAACTGAACAACAATACATAGATATATATAATGTTCATTCTGAATTATTTCAATGCAATATTCTTTCATAAGAGTGCTAATTATCACTCTCTTCCTGTCAGGTAATTACAATAATTATAATAGTTGCCTAAAAAGATATTAAACATGCTTGCAAGGAGAATAGCACTATAGGACCCCCAACTACGCGGTCCTCTACAATTGGTTGGCTACTAACCCCCGTCAGTAACTTTCCACCTACATGAGCAGCATGCAGACCGAACAACCAGGTGCGGGTGAGCTTTTCTTGATACTAGCTCACCCACCAATTAAAAGTACACTCCATCATCACCTCAATGGGTCAGTGTCAATTAGTGTTTGAAGTTGGCCTTTAGTCTGTACGGTTCTCTGGGATTTTTTAAGGGTTATGGGTACTGTCTGGCTTCCGTGCATAGGTTTGATCTTCTCATGCGTCTAACTTTCTTCCATCATGTGACTGGACACCACGATTTGAGCCTTTTCATGTATTTGATTTTATTCTCCAATAGTCCTCTGACGTCTTTTGTTTTCACTTGACCTTCTTGAACAGGAGCTTCTGTTCTTTCACTTTATTTGTATCCAATGTCAGCCAATTCTAGCTCTGATAAGGCCTTGGCTCTCTTGGCTCAGACAACGCCTTAGCTGAAATATATTATGTTTAATTCAATTGCTTTTGTAACTGCAGCACTAAATTGAGGCCTTCCTCGTTGCTCAAGACTGCTTTATACATAGTGGAAACATTCATTCTTAATTCAATCCAAATGTATCTATGATGTATATATGTATATGTTTGCGCTTGCCGCGATCTAACTATTAAAAAGCATTTGGATAGCTTCATGATTTGCTTTGCTGCTTGCGTTTCATTGCATCTGTACACGTTTAAGCGTTTCATTGCATCTGTATCTTCATCATGCTAATGGCATAAGTCTCTTCATCTTGATCCCAAGATGTCACTCATCCGTAGTACTTCTTTGTTCTTCATAAATCGTCTGCCTCTCTGGTCTGGTTATCTTCTATATGGAGTCGATTCAGTCTCGAATGATGTCACCATTCATCCTGCTCATTCACTTTATTTGTTTCATCAGGAATCTCATTCAAATGGCCATCAGATTGTCTTGGATGTAGGTATGGTTTCCTTAATGGGTACTTCACTTCCCATATTCTCTTAGGTATAGATATTCTTATGGGTACTGCACAGAGTCATTGCTCTTCTTCCAGCTTTCTTATTGGTGATTTATACGTCACATACTTTGGTTCATACTTCTCAGGTAATGTAGGCAGGGCGGGTGGAGTAGGGGTACTTGGCTCCTACGCTACACTCCCCCCTTTGGGCGATTTATCGACCACTCTCACATCGTCCTCTATTCCTAGACATCCTGGTCTGAAGAAGTGCCTCTTAGGGATCCATATTTATATGACTCCCTTCAGGCATCCAGCTGACTTCACATGCTCATCCTTGTTCCATGTCATGAGCGTGCACTGTCCACTTGGACTGCAGTAGATCCATCTTCCCAGATATTTCCTGTGCTCCTTTGGATAGAGGAAATTCGTTCCCTCGGGTGCATGGATATTAGCCTTCACAAAGTCTCTGATTTCTTCATCAGTCAAGTCTGTAGGCTTCCATCCTGGTTCAACATTGAACATGATCTTCATCCCTATGGCTTTCTTTGCTGTTTTCTTGCATTGTGAGATTATTATCTTTATCACACAGAATACAAACATCACTAATACTAGCAAAGCTCCAAGAATTATGAACATATCTGCCATCGATTGTGGAACCCATGTGAAGAGTGATCCAATCCAGCTGTCATCAGCAATATCTTCTACTTCTTCTATCATTTGGCCATGGAGTTTCTCCAATTTTGGCACAAACACCTCCATCAATGGCTGTAATCATGTCCAGGACATATCTGTTCTGGAGAGCCATTAGTCTTACAGCTCTCAGTTCTTCTCTGATTGCATTGAATCCTTTTATAGTTGTGTTAATTGTCTGCAGAAAATCCCATCTGGTGATTTGTAACCACTTGATATTTGCTCCAACCTGGATTCTTGGCATAAAGATCATTGTGAACAATGATGAGGTTTGGCTGAACAGCCTGTGTTCATACGGGATAGCATCAAAGGCTTATATTGATTTACCAGAGAAGTAGTTCTCTCTCTTTGTTTGAGTTACCAGTTCTACAGATCTCTTCTTTCTTAGATGAGCATCTGCCCTTGGAAAAATATCAATCTTCAGGTCACCTTTAGGAATCACCAATGCAGGAACATGGACATTCACCAATGTGCAAATTCCTCCCCAATCTTTAGGCAGTCTGATGTAGGCTTTTGATCCACAAGACCAATAGTGATCCAGTCTTCATCTGATGGTCTTCTTCCAATTTCTTTCATGTGTTGGTACCATATGTTGTTTCCCAAGTTTGCTGTGCTGTCTGGATAATCATTCAGTTCATAATTGTCTTCTTGGGGGCTTCTTTTAATTCTCAAAGTCTTCATGTAGTTTTCTATAACCACATCTCTGAATATATCGATATAACTTCTTCTGGCTGGTCGATTTTCAGGAACATCCATCCGGCTTCCCTGTGTAGTAGAAAGTACAGCAAGTCTTTCTTTATCCCTCTGTTTCTTTCTGGCAATAGCTAAAATTGGCCATATAGATTCTGCTATCATCTCTGCATGTGATTTTTCTGTGGGACTTGTGCTTGGGCATCTTGTCACTGGACTAGGTGCGTCTGCATGCATTATCTGTGTGGGCCCAACTTTTGTGAACTCTTTATTTTGCCTGTTCCACCGACCCTCTCTCCGGCGTTCAAAAGTAGTGTTTGAAACAAGTGCTGTGTGTGATGTATTACTAATAACATCCATTTTAATCTCATGTGATCCTATATGAAAAGCAGTTCTAACTGTCAGTGAAAGCAATATGAGTATGAATACGATACATGTGTAAACAATATAATGATATGTAATGCGACAGCATCTACTTCTGGGGCAATTTGCTCGTCTGTCCTCTTGGGGAAACACAAAGTTGTTACTTTGATTACCCATCTTGATCATTTGATACTAAGGAAGGAAAAACACTCCTTTAATTACACTGCATTTTTATATTACTTCTGGAAGCTCGTCTTCTTCAGCATTCCTCCTCAATCAACTAGCTGCTTTCTGGAACCAAACTCTTCACCAGTTGTGGTGCAAATATTCCTTTATGGTGTAAAAAGATTATTTCTGCGAGCTTCTATAATTTTGCTTCATTAACCAGTTCCCAACCAATGCCTCAAATTTGCTTCAGTCCAGATGACATTGTAGCTTCCCTGTCAGCATGAACAATATTTTTAAGTTTTAATCACTTTCTCGATCTGTCCCTAGGAGGAAAGTGTCTACACAGCTCTGTGATTTCTTTCAGAAAAGATTGCCACCTGGATGATGATACCTTCCAGGATCACGTTCAATTTGTATTATTTCTTGGGTCTCTAAGAAATGTCACCACATCAGTGTGTCTTCCAACGAGATGCTGGTAGTCTTCAATTAATCGAAAGAACACCACATTGACCAGTCTATGTGCTGTGTCAGGTGATAGGGACATTTGTGTTTTCCTTACTAAACTCAGGTAACTTCAAAAACTCTTCAGTGATTATGAGCAATCTTCTAACAATCTTTTCGTTGTCAGTATTACCAATAAAATCTGGAATGCGGCAAGTTCTCCCCACCAGTGACGGATACGAACATAACACCAACTCACAATACATAAGTATATGCCTAGAAAGGTCAGCACTAGGTAATACCATGAGTAACACCGAAAAAGAGCTCTGTATGAAAGGAATCAGGGTACTGTATCCTTTTCCAATTGCTGTGTCCACGATCAAAGTTTGGCATATCCTTATTCTTATCAAGGCTTAAGTGTACCTCAGTCCAAAGTCAATAACCTACTGAGGCTTTCAAGAATGCAGATCTTCTTTTACTCTGCAACTAGATGCACAGAGTGATCGAATGTGTCGTTTTACCCTTTTATTTATAGCTGAAAAGAGTGTCCAAACTAAGCCATAGTCCAACTAAAAGTTCTTCAAGCTTTCCACTTGACGGGTTATTGGTCCTTCTTCGTCGTCATGGTTCTCGTCTGCACATGCTGCTGTTCTTCCCCGATGTTTGTGGCTTCTTCGCGGGGGGGTGTAATCAGAGGTGTCTCTCCGGCATAGATTTTAGTGTCTCCCAGGAAGATCCAAGCTCGCCTACCCTGCACTTTGATAGCAGATGGCGTGATGTCCTCGACAATGAAAGGACCGTCAAAGCGGGGCTCATCCCACTTCTTCCTTGTGTGGTTGCGGATCAAGATTTTGTCTCCTGGGTAGATTCTTAGATGTAGAAATTCGGGAGTTTGGATTGTTGAAGCATCTCCTTCTGTGTTCTGTACTGCTTTGCACCCTCGTCTCTGCAACTGTCCTGAAATCACAGAAAAACTAGATGTTAAACAGTTCAAGTAGTTTTGCAATTCAAGTCCTAACACTTCTGACGTTGGCTGAGCATCACTTCTAATTTGGGATGGAGGCATTAAAGGCGTTCTCATTCGCCTGCCTGTCACAATTTTGTGTGGCGTAAGATGGTGGTCAGAACCTGGTTGGTTCCTCAATGCATACAATGCCAGTGGCAGGCAGTGCAACCACCCTTTTTTCAAAGTAAGCTTCAACTTAGCTATTCTTTCTTTTAACAGGCAGTCGAGCTTTTCACAGATACCATTTCCCTGCGGTTGATAAGCCAAAGAAAACTTGTGCTTTATACCAAGCAACAAGGTAATCTGTTCGAAAACTGTATTAACTAAGTGAGGTCCATTATCTGATCTCATTACTTCACACATTCCCCATCTAGGAAACACTTCACGCACCAAGAACTTGGCTGCACAGGTAGAGTCTGGGTGCGTACATGGACCTGCCTCTATCCATCTAGAGAAAGGACATATTACAACTAATAGTTATCTGTATCCATTACAAACTTGTATCATATCGACATAGTCGACATGCAAGTGCTGAAAAGGGCCACTGGGTTTTAGGATGATCCCCCTTACTAGGTGCAGTGTATGCCCAGCCGTGAATTGCTGGCAAATAATACAATTTACCATAAGAAATGCAACATGCTCCATTAAGTTGGATACAAACCAATGCTCAGCAATGGTTACAGCAAGATTCTACCTAGTTGTATGCGCTGGGTATTGTAACTGTTCTAGCGCTACACTTAATAAGGCTGTCTTGTCGCCAGAATGCTTCAGAGAGGTTTAAAGAACACCCTCTTTGCTTCCACAAGTTATTTCCCTCTTGCGGTGCCTCCCTTGGAGCTCCACTATTTGTGTCATAGGCATATGATTATATCCTTCGTCCACGCTTGTCATTACAGTAATTATTTCATTCACATCAATGGTTTGGATATTCATCATTCCTATATCTGTATTTGCTATGCGCTTGGCTTCAGTGTCTGCTGCTTGATTTCTGCGCAAGATAAAGTTGGTCCCTTTCGTGTGAGCTGCGCATTTAACGACTTCTATGCCCACTGGGAGTTGTAGTACCTTAATGAGCCTGTCCAATAAGGCTGCGTGCTGCACTGGCATGCCGTCTGCTCAGAGGTAGCCCCTCCTTTTCCAGCAGGCTAATCCTGTGTGCACCATTGACGTCACATAGGCGGAGTCAATGTACACTGTCACTTCCTGGTCTGCGTGATTCTCGACTGCAAGTATCAATGGCAATAATTCTGCAGCTTGCGCTGAATAATCTGATGGCAATCGAGCACTCACGAGCACTCGAAATTCTCCATTTGCCTAGGTTTCACTACCGCAGCGACTGTATATTGTCGCCCGTCATTTTGATCGATCTTTGAAGAACCGTCAATTAAGACAATGGGCCTCATTCCGAGTTTGGATGTAGCCATGGCGCTATTAGCGCCATGGCTGCCTCCAAAACCGGGTCCGGATCCGGTCTGGTGGAATGGGGACTTACCGGGACCTTCCGAATTCGGCGGACCCGGTAAGTCCCCATTCCAAATGCCATTCCCTATTCCCATTTTAGCCCCCATAGGGCTCAATGGGAAGGCGGTAATAACAGGCCTGCTAATTGCGTGCCTGTTATTAGCTCCAAGGTCCCTTTATGGGTCCCGTAAAGAACGTGTGGTCAGACCACACGTCCTTTGCGGGTCCCGCTAAGGGACCTCGGAATTGGGCGGTAAGGGTTTAACGGCACCGGTCTCCTTACTTGTGACCATTAACCCTTACCGCCCAACTCAGAATGATGCCCAATCTCTCCCCTGCAAGGGCATTCTCTTTTACTCTAGGGAGCTCATCACATAACTCTTCATAGTTCATGCAATCATGTATAGGTTCTCCTTTGGTATTAGGCTCAGCTATAAACACAGCTGGATTCACTAATTTATATCAGACTATTTTAATCGCTGGAGTCGACATGATTACCTCACAGGCAGAAGCCCTTTGAGTAGTCAAAGTGCCTTTTGGTTTTACTAAAATTGCAAACAATGCATGTTCAACAAATAATGTCATCGAGCATCTCATCACTATGTTTGTATCCTTCTCTATGGCGAACGCAGCGGCTACTAAACTTTGTTCGCATGGAAAGTGACCTCTCATTACTGGGTCCTATATTCCACTGTAATATGAAAGGGGTTTGTACCCCAATGTAGTTCTCTGTGTGAGTACTGCTGTCATAAAAGCACCATCTGTGTGCGAGAATAAAAATAATTCCTCTGCATAATTGGGAATGCCTAAAACTGTAGCTGTGCAAATGGCTTTTTTCAATTCGTCAAACCCTTCTTCCATTGCCTTAGTCCACACGATTTTCTCTTGCATTGCCTTTGCTTTCTTCAAGGCCTAAAAGAGCGGCCTAGTATATGAGCTATAGTCAAAGACCCATGCTTTGACATAATTACATAGTCCTAGAAAACTCTGCATCTGTTTTATCGTGTGGGGCTTAGCTGTTTTTAAAATGGACTCAGCTCTTTCAGGTGTAACTTTCTTTCCCTCATGTGAAATCAATTGGCCTATGTACAGCACTTCTTGCTGACAATATTGTAACTTTTCCTTGTCGAGTTTATATCCTTTGTCAGCAAGTATAATCATTAGCTGAACAGAATCGCGTCTGCACTCTTCTTCTGTGGTGCTGCAAACTAAAATGTCATCTACATATTTCAGCACAATGCTCTCTAAAACAATATTGCTCAAGTCCATCTGGAGGACTCTTTTAAAAATCAATGGGGACTCACAGTATGCTTGGGGCAGCCTCGTGCACTTTAATATCAATAGTCAAAAAGTGAATGATGTCAAATCTTGTGAGTCTTTGTGCAATGGGATGGAGAAAAATGCATTTTTCAAGTCAATCATCGTGAAATATCGTGCATCAACAGGTATATTACATACAATCCTGGACTGGTTCGGGACTAGAGGGAACTCAGCCTCTACAATCTTGTTTATTGGGTGTAAATCTTGAATTAGTCTCCAAGACCCCCCCTTTGATTTTTTAATCAAATAAACTGACATATTACACAGTGACTCTGACGTCACTAAGATACCTTGGTCCATCATGGCGGAAATCATCTTGAAAATTCCTTCATCTGCCTCTCGAGACATGGGATATTGCCATGCTCAAGGTAAAATCGCTGCAGGTTTCAATTTCATCTTTACTTCCCCAACTCCTTTCAGTAAGCCTATACCATAGGGGCCAGTGGTCCATAACGAAATTGGCACTTTTGCCATGTCTTCGTTAAAATATTCAGGATGCTTCTTTGCTAGCATCATTCTCCGCGGGCCCTCTCCCTTAATCGCTTTGACCCAATAAGTAATGCACATTTCAAATATCACAAAATCATCAGATCTGTCATCTCCAAACAAATCTTCATCAGTGACGCCAGTCACTCTGCAGCCTTCCGCAATGGCAATTATTGGGCTCCATAGTCTATCCTTATTATCAGTTGCATCAAGCAAAGCCATATTTCCTCACATTGTAGCTGCTTCTATGGCTAAGGGGAAAATTCGCCCCTCCTCTTCGTCCATGGGTATCTGTGGCCTAAATAGAAACTCATCTGGTATTCTCATGGTTCTACCTACTAGACCTGGAATCCATGTTATCAGAATGCATATCCCATAATGGAAAACTTCGGGTTCCAATGGTATTGCTCTAGGCGATATTTGTTCTGCGTATGCCCTCATCATTTTGCACACGTTTAAATAATGCATTCCCGGTGTTGAACATATTATGCCTTTGTCTGCAAACAAAATGGTCATATTCATTTTTGTCATTAAATCTCGTCCTAATATGTTGACAGGTGTTTGCCTCAAATAAAGCAGTAGCACCTTCATATCACATTCTCCTATAGAGACTGGCAATTCTTCTGTAAAAGAAACACAACTTGTTGCTCCTGTAAAGCCCTGAGTATTCATTGCACCGTTAGACATTGAAAATTTGCCCTCACGTATACATAAGCGTGTTGCACCCGTGTCCTCTAGGAAGAAATAAGCTTTGCTGCCTATATTTACATCTATCCTTGGCTCCTCATGAGGATTTGGCATAATAGATAGGACTGAACACACCAGGTCATCCAGTGAGCTGTCCTATTGCGGGTACAGATTCACCCCATCACTCGTGAATGGATTTTCTCCATCAACAGTGACACCTCCTATTCTACGCATCACAGGTTGCTCTGTGTTTGTGTTCTGATGAAGCTGCATAGGAGATTGCTGTGATTGTCCTTGCGGTTGATTACCTGTCACTTGCTGTGGTTGCCAGCCTTGTTGCACTCTTGGCGCTTGCTGCTGTACTGTTTGAACTTGCGCAACTCCATTTCCGCTCTGCTACGAATATGCAGGTGGATTTGGCATTCCCTGTCTAGAAAACTGAGCATTCTGTACCATCCCTTGGCGTCTACACATACGAGCTATGTGTCCTGTCATTCCACACGTCCAACATACAAGCGGTTGTCTTCCCATTTGCCCATATTGCATGTTTTGATTACAATTTTGCATATTCTAAAACCCTTGTTGACCTTTTTGGAAACTTACCTGATTATTCTAGCAGTACCCTTGATTACCTTGCCAACCTCTCCCTCGATATCCCTTTCCTCGTGGAGCATATCCATTATTTGGCTGATCTAACTGTCTTTGGTTATTTACTTGTGGCATAGGTACTGCTTGCTGCATGTTTGGTCCACCCACGTTAGTAAACATAGCCCCTTCAATGGCATACTTGGATAACTTTTTCTGCACTAACTTTGCTTCTTCACCTTTACGTGTATCGTCTTTTTTGTGATTCTTTTCTTGCAGCAGTCTACAATAAAGTGCAATGGTCAACTGAATTTCCGACCATGGTTTTTCTTCTATTCCCACTAATTTCTTGAGTTGTTTCTGCACTTGTTCTGGCAGCCCTTGGCATAATATATGATAAAATACAGGTATAGACTTCCCCCAAGCTGCAGGTGTTTCAAGCGCCGATGCATCTCGAAAAGTTTGACTATAAAGCAACGGATCCTCTCCTTCTTTCATTTGTTTTGTCATTATAGCTCCCATATTGGAATTATCCAGATATAGTACTCGAAGCACTTTCCAAATTGCTGCTCTACAATTGTTAAACGGTGCTCCATCATGCACGGTGTTGACTGTAATCACAGCAGGATAACCTGCCCATGTCCATACATCATCAGCTCTTTCACCAAGTATGGCGATTAGAAGACCTTTAATATTCCCTATAGCTAATGTATTCCCTCCCGTAATTTTTTCTAAATCATGTATCCATTTACCAGCGCCGTAAATTAAATTCAGGAGTTTACATTTCAGTTTTCCCTGTCCATCTGGCGCCATGGTATATACTGTGGCCTGGCTCCTCTCTTTTCTAACAAGGGGAACAACGATGCTCCAAACTCAATCTCACCTCTCATCATTTGTCTATCTACTGCTGGAGTAATATTTCCACATCGCCGTCTACCTAGCAATGACCTTAGTCTGCTTACATATGGCGGGGACTCCCCCCTCTGACCATGGTGTTGCCCCTTATGCCGGTCTGACTGTGTCATTGGCTCTGATGCCTTAGACATAGGTGATTTTAAATCTGACCATCTTACTTATCCAAGGGCGGATGTTCTTCTAGATCACATATATCACTCCTAATCTCCCTCGGGTAGGTTTCCCTTTCTTCGTCTGATATTTCTTCTGCCCAACTCGTGCAACTCCTCTCATCATCATCTATATTTAGTGCTAATCTGTGTAAAGACAGCTCCTTCTGTCTCATACTACCTGAGGCTTCTGCCATGTCATACAACTGAGTACTCTCGAGACGCTCATTTTTCCCTTTCTTTGTGCTTCTTTCTGGGCATTCATTTCGTGGTATACTTTATCGATCGCTTCCACACTACCTCACGAGTCAAATTCGTCTTTTAGATTTACTCTAGAAGTGCCTGGAAATGGCTCGGACTCGGGAAATAATTCTTCTATGTCTTCCCAGTCTAACCATGAATTGGGATCTCTTACTACCCTTTCCAAATACTCAAGATCATGTGCTATCTGTCTCCTTTTTCATTCCATGTTATCATCGACTTCGCTGCACTTTCTTGCCTCTTCTCTTATTCTATCTTCCTTTTTCTTTTTCATATCCCTTCGTTCATATGCCCTTCACTTTTCCTCTATATTCTATTCTCTCTTATCCTTTCCTGTTCATCGGCTCATTCTTTTCTCTCTTATCCTTCCTTTTTCATCGGCTGTTCTTCTTTTATTATCATGCTTTCTTTGTTCTTCTGCTCTCTCTTGTTTTTTAACTTGCTCATCTTGATATAACTGTTCTCGTCTTTGTCTATCTTTTCTTTTCGCTCCTTCTCCTCTCAATCGTTCCTCCCTTTCTTTGTCTCTTCTATCTTGTTCATCTTGGTCTCCCTTTGCCTTACATCTTCGATGTCTTTACCATCGAGTTTAAGTAAAATCTGACCTCCCAACCACTCATTCTGTACAAGCACTATCTCATCAGTTTTATCCTTATCTCCCTTCCATCTCTTTATTTCTCTCCTTATGTCTAGAGATGTACTTGCTTGATCACTTCTCTCCTTATCGCGTCTCTCTTTGTCTCTCAGGACTTTGGAGGTGATATCTTTCTCAGTGTCTTTCTCTGGGCCCTCGTCACTACTTTGCATAGGTGACTCGTATGACGGATTGATATATCCTGTCGCTGCTTAAAGTTCTATTAATGGGTATAACCCTTCCTCTTTCTTAACCTTGTCTTTCCTTTCAGATGGTGCATGCAGAGCAGAAGGCTCTTCACCCCCTCTTTGCATATATTGAGTATCCAATCTAAAGGAGGCTCCTCCTCCTTTTTGTGTTCATACAGTTTCCAAAACTCTAGAATCGCTAGGCACTTTTTGGACTTTTTTCCTGTGTATGCAGCATGCAAACATGTCGTCGTATGCTGTAAAACTGTTCTCGATAATGATCTGCCTTGGGGCCATGGCATGAACATTTTGTCTACGGTCCCCTTAACCCATTCTACACTGTACGGTTTAAGCGCATGCTTTGGTAGCTGTTTGCAAAGATGCACTAATGGCGTAACTTCTTCCATTTCTAACTTTTACTTCCGTTTTTATTACCACTTTGCTAATGCTTTAGTTACAGTTTTCAATTTTATGTTTCAATCAGCATACATTTATGAGCGAGCACCAATCGTTGCAAGCTCTAATCCCGTCACAATGTACTTTTTTACTTTAATCTGGCTAAAAAAAAAAAAGAATCAAAGTTTAATCTTAATATAATCAATTTTCGCGTCTTCACGTTTCACTATTACTTCAAACATTTATTTTTTCAACTTTGACGTCATCTCATTTTGCAACCACATTAAACAAAACAGACAGACTTGACCGGCCACATATACGTGCACCTCACGATCCTCTCGTAGGACTCATCTTACCCTCTAAATTCTGCTCCGATTTAAAGTTTAAAGATAAAAAAGTCTTTAAACTTATCTCGTCTTCTATATGTCCCTTGTAAAGGTGGTTCTGAATTAAAGCTTCTGCTAGCACTCTTTAAAGTCTAGGAACAGGGCGTATCCTCATAGCGTGGCTACAACTCACGACTATTTTCCTTGTATATTACTTGGCAACATGCAAGTCAATATATTTTTTCCCCATATACATATATATTACGCTCTTGCATTGTATTTGATCCTACCTCCCTCTGTTACTCTCTGTTATTTACTATGCATGCATCCCTTTTGCCACACTCTCTGGTCTTATTCACTCACCATTCGCATGTTTTTTCATCTTTGGACCCTCGGGATCACTGCCTTCGTTACCGCCTCTTCGAGCTGCTTTCCGATCCGCTTCGCGTAGATGTGGGTGGGCTCCTATTAAAAATAGAGGTCCCATCAAAACATACTTGCAAGGTTTTTGTCCTATTTTAACCACGATCTATGGGGAGCTTCACGTCCTGTCAGTCGAATGGCAAAAGTCGTGCAATATTGCCGAGACTCTCAAGTTACTTATGTCGACGGCTGATGGTATCTTTTCTAACCATCAATCTCTGCCACCAAGTGAACTGGAGACTTCAGTCCTTTAAGATGAGTAGCAATACCCTGGAGATGGATGGGGATGCAGATTTTAATCAAACATAAAAAATTCAGACGACACAAATATCTTGGCAAAAGTTTGTCTGTTTTAATGCAAGTAACTAAAACAGGGAGTATAACGAACATCAGCAATCGCTCGATACTGAACTCTCAATCATTTCATTAAAAAAGCTGGGTTCTTAAACCCAAAATGGGTCATAGCTGACCTGCGTCATTACCAACGTTATCCTACGTGGCAAATTACTAAAACCTATCGGGAAGCAGGATTGGTGAATAACCAAGCATAGGTGTTATATCTGTATAAAGTAATAAAGAGAAATAATTGGATACTTAACATCAGGTGGGGCAACTAAGCCCTCCCTTCAAAATGGCCACTACGAACATCACTAAATGTACGACGTCCCATTTGCTACACAAACTATAGGACCCACAACTATGTGGTCCTCTACAATTGGTTGGCTACTAACCCCCATCAGTAACTTTCCACCTACGTGAGCAGCATACAGACTGAACAACCAGGTGCGGGTGAGCTTGTCTTGATACAAGCTTCCCACCAATTAAAAGTACACTCCATCATCACCTCAACTGTTCAGTGTCAATTAGTGTTTGAAGTTGGCTTTTAGTCTGTACGGTTCTCTGGGATTTTTTAAGGGGTATGGGTACTGTCTGGCTTCCGTGCATAGGTTTGATCTTCTCATGCGTCTAACTTTCTTCCATCACGTGACTGGACACCACGATTTGAGCCTTTTCGTGTATTTGATTTTATTCCCCAATAGTCCTCTGACATCTTTTGTTTTCCCTTGACCTTCTTGAACAGGAGCTTCTGTTCTTTCACTTTAATAGTATCCAATGTCAGCCAATTGTCGTTCTGATAAGGCCTTGGCTCTCTTGGCTCAGCCAACTCCTGAGCTGAAATATATTCTGTTTAATTAAATTGCTTTTGTAACTGTGACACTGAATTGAGGCCTTCCACGTTGCTGAAGACTGCTTTATACATAGTGGAAACATTCATTCTTTATTTAATCCATATGTATCTATGAGGTATATATGTATGTATATGTTGGCACATGTCGTGATCTAACTATTAAAAAGCATTTAGCTAGCTGCATGATTGCTTTGCTGCTTGCCTTTCATTGCATCTGTACACGTTTAAACTAACTAAGTATCTGCATCATACTTATGTCATGAGTCTCTTCATCTTGATCCCAAGATGTCACTTATCCTTATAACGTCTTTGTTCTTCATAAATCATCTGCCTCTCTGGTCTGGTTATCTTGTATATGGAGTCTCGTATGACATCACCATTCATCCTGATCATTCAGTTTCTTTGTTTCATCAGGAATCGCATTCAAATGGCCATCAGATTGTCTTGGATGCAGGTATGGTTTCCTCAATGGGTACTTCACTTCTCATATTCTCTTAGGTATAGGTATTCTTATGGGTACTGCACAGAGTTGTTGCTCTTCTTCCTGCTTTCTTATTGGTGCAGTATACGTCACATACTTTGGTTCATACTTCTCAGGTATTGTAGGCGGGGCAGGTGCAGTGGGGGTACTTAGCTTGTCTTCCACAGTAGGGTTGTATTCTCTTGACAACAATATATTTAAACTGGCTTTACTTTCCCTTTGATAATCTTTTTCTGTGCTACAGTTAGATTTTGGGTGAATTAACGCTCCAACTGCAATGTTGCTAATGACAGGTTTAATATAGCAACTCATAGCATTCAACGTGGAATTTGCCTCTGATGGTTTTCTATATGCTTTTGTTACAAGGTTGTTGTTCTGAATTACAGGGTTCAAATCCAACAATTAAATATGCTGGTAATCACATGGTAAAGCAAATGTAATATGAAAAATGTTATTCAACCTCTCAAGGTTTTGTAAAAGGTCATGTTCTGTGCCTTGCATTATCAGTAACAAATGTTCAATGTACCAATAATGTGTAAGAATATATAACGCAACTGCTTGTTTGGAGTAGCCCACAAGCACACTTGCCAGTGAAAGAGCATAGTTTGCCATCATGGCGATGCCTCGTGTTTCTTTATACATTTTACCATTAAATGTGAATATAGTGTAGTGCGTGCTGATATCCAACATATCTAAAACCATAGTGCATTGCTAAAAATACACTGCTGGCCGCCCTGCATGAAAGGGGCTGCATGTTTCACCAACTCACGTTTAATAGAAATGTGTAAAGATGAAAGCTCTGTTACTAGTCAGTAATGTGCTGCCCATTCAAGCTTGCTCAAAAGATTAAAGGTATGCATTGGGCCTGTAGTGTGTGATGGAAGGTTGATCACGAACCGATTTAGGCACCCATCAATATATTGTGAAATAGGTTCTACGTGCGCCAGTGTCATCAACGATTGGTCCTGTAGTTTATCATAGTGTTTGTGACGTTTGGATACAAAACAAGTTGTCAGTATACAGTATATATATTTTTCTACTTTTAGATAAGATTATTCTTCATAGTTAGTCATTCTTCCTGTGTGTTCACTTGTCTATCTGTTCAGAGGCGTATTGCTGCCCTGCACTGGTGGGGTCCTTTTGCAATTCAAGATGGCAATCTGGAGTATGTAGATGCTGTGTACCCATAGTGATATGATCTGTGTGATTCAAAACAGCTACATTGCCACCCTTGTCTGTTGGGCCGAGGGATGAGTTGTGATCTCAGCAGTGGATACAAAGCATGCCAATGGCCCAGGCCCAGTATTATGCTAGATGTACCTCCCTGCTTACAACCGGACACACCTGTTGCCTATAAAATGAATCCTATGTACACCGAACATGAAACCACAAAAGAAAATCCAACAAGTCTAATATAATGTTCCCTGTAAAGTCTTGCAGGATTAAATGTCTGTTTTCAGAGTTTTACAGAAGCAAAACATTGTTCTTGCTCTTGTGCCCCTTAGTGGGTGTATAGTGTTTTGTGTAGCAGCGCTTTTACTGGGGGTAAAGCCCCAATTACACTCTTTTCACTTCACCGCTATGTCACCATTTCACCATTCGGCCACCCCATTTTTAAATGAGAAAACCTCCTAAAATATCAATACAATTTCAACAGGACTCAAAATTCCATTGGCCCCACCACTGCCCCTGCTCTGAATTCCCAAAGTTCTTCTATGCCACCCTACTGCTTATGTACCTACCTTTTTTGGGCAGTTGTGATAGTCTTCTCTGCTCCATCTCCCGATTTATGCATGTCTGACCTCTGTCTTCGTGCATAAGAGTGACATTTTTCTTGTTCTCTTTAACGGCACTGCTCTGTTTCATGGCAGTTTAGTAGTACCTTGAAGGTAGAGATCGAATAATGGTGGAGATGTGCTTGAGGTTTTTTTGTACATTCTCATTTCGATGTAAATTGAGAGCAAAAGGGAATATAAAATCATAATCCAGGCTTGGTGCACTTTGAGGGTACTGCTGCATTTTAGGCGGGGCGCTCCTGTGCAGTTGGGCAGTTAGCTTCGGTCGCTATTTTGAGGCAATTTTGAGGCAATGGCATATGAATGCAATGTCTGGCAGCAGTGATGTGACTACCTGGTCTATTACAGCCCATACCTGCCATATAATGTGAGCCCGCAAAGCATATCATGGCAATACCCGATAAAAAGTGGTAGCGCCAGGGTGTCAGATGACATAAGTGGGCAAAATAAGTGGCATCACTCCCTGGTCATACGATAGCAGTACTTGGCAAATGGTGTGAGTACCTGCAGACTCCAATGGGGACAAAAAATAGACCAGGGCATCTAAACAAAATGTCACAGCTTTGTGAATTACAGTCACAAAGCTGAGCTGAGCTTGAGATGTTTGTGCTGGGGTTCACCATGAGACAATGGGTGGGGAACTATGCAGTTCAACCTTTTAAGTACCTGTCCCACAATAGCCCATGTTTTGGCTTTGTTAAAGTTCACTGACAACAAAAGTGTATTTTATATTTTTTTAAAAAAAGGTGATAGTCTGGGGTTGTCTTTTGCCTGCATGTTGCACTTAATGCAATTCCCTTATTCAGCTTATTTGCATTTACTGTGATAGTAAATGTTCCTGTAACGTAGCTTCGCCGTTGGTGTAGGACCCTACTATCGATTTGCATTATTTTAGTCTGTTATTAATAAGTACCTCACTAATGCTACAAAGCCTGTGTAGTGCCACATTTCTCGTTCTTAAGTTAAGCCCTTATTCGAACTAAAATAAATCAAACTACAGGATTAAGGCACAATCATAAAGACTCTTGTTTGACTAGATTGGCTGGTGCACGGATTTCCCCCTTTGCCGCCCTGGGCCGTTGAAGAGCCCTGCCATGTCCCTTCAGTGACATCTCGGGAAGCTGCACAGCTACAGAGATGTGTGGTTTCTCTGCTTCTGGATTTAGCATTTCCGAAAAATGTAGTTACTTTTCCCCTGTCTGAAATTGACTTCAGGAAGTAAGAGCACAGCGATCTTTGATTGACCAATAGACGTCACATTCATTTAGGATGTTCTTTCAATTCCGGAAGGGCCCTAATACAATCAAAGCAAAAACAAGGGCATACTGGATATCCTCTTAGGTTACATGCATCACATTGCCTTGTTTGTTTCACGTGTTCCCAATGTTCCCGAAGGTCCAGCCTCGCTGCTGAAAGCATATGGTGAGGAGAAGCTGGGAAGCTCTCCTCCCCAGGGAGAGCGACCTCTCCCGGCCGGCAGGTTTCCCAGGCGACTGCCCCAGACTACTCTAGAGGATTCCTTGTTCCCCAGCAAGCCACTGGCCTTCTCTCAGGGCTGGCTTGGATGGATCCGGCTTTGCTCGGTTAAGTCTGCCTTTCTGGTTCTGGATTCTCAGCAGCTGCCGAGGCTCCTTCTATTGTGTGTCAGTGCAGACCATGTTACGGTGGCATGGTCGAGATAGTAGCGGTGCCACAGGGAACTCCACTTGGTGGTTCATCGGTGGCTAATATTTGAGGATCATGAGTTGGAAATTAGCGCTAGTGCTGAGGGTTGCAATCTGACAGACGGAGACATTGGATCCAAACCACTCAAGGGGTTCTTCACATTCGCCCAGGGTGCTGGGCCTATTCCCAACCTCACAGCCCGTTGAATGACTAGTTAATCATAGTTTGCTCTGTCTGCTTTTTCCAGTCTCTATGATCCCGGGGTTGAACCCATTTGGACACAGTTAACTCTCCATTGTTATGTTATGCTATGTTATAGTGGTTTATACCGCACACCGCTACCATGTACATGGTCTCGAGGCGCTCACGCGGCTCTGTAAGAAAGTGGGTGGGCTAGGTTAGTGATGGAAGAGGGATAGGATAGTGGTTGTACACTTCTGTTCATGCGTGTAGAACCAGAAACTGCCATCTGTGCATGCATCTAAATGAGTGTTCTTTGATTTTGTGCACAGGGCTTGTTGTATCTGGGGGGGGGGTAACGTCCATTGTCTGGGTTGTTTGTTGTTTGAGGCTGTTTGTTCTTGTGGCAGACGTGTGACTTGTGTGTTTTTGTGTGTGGTATGGCTGTCCCTTTGTGCATGTGTGGTAGGTGCTAGGTATGATTGAGATGAGCAGGGGGTGTTTAGTTAGTTGCGGGCAGCAGGATTTAAAGTAGCGGTAAACGCCACATGTCTTCCAGATTCAAAACAGTGGCAAACCTCAGAGCACAGCGGGATCCAAAGCATTGGCAACAATAACAGGGCCGCTCGATTCACCTCAGTGGTGAACATCACAAGGCAGCTAGACTTGATACAGTGGCAAACATCACAGAGCAGCTATGTTCAATATATTGTCAAAATTCAGCGAGGAGCAGGACTTGAAACAGTGGCAATCTTCACAGGGTGGCTAGATTTACCATTGTGGCAAACTTCACAGGGCAGCTAATTTCAACACACTGGCAAAAGATGTAATCAGTGGCAAACCTCACAGGATGTAAAGCAGTGGCAAACTCCAGAGCGCAGCAGCATCCAAAGCAGTGGCAAACTTCACAGGGCAGCTAGATTTACCATTGTGGCAAACTTCACAGGGCAGCTAATTTCAACACACTGGCAAAAGATGTAATCAGTGGCAAACCTCACAGGATGTAAAGCAGTGGCAAACTTCACAGGGCAACTAGATTTTGCACAGTGGCAGACTTCACAGGGCGGCTAGATTCAACATAGTGGCAAACCTCAGAGTGCAGCATGGCAAACATCAAATAGTAGTATTAAAGGAGTGGCAAGATTTCAGAAGTACAGCAATGGCTGTGCTCCCAATTCTTACCACCTTAAGTGATTGCTGCAGTAGACGTCTTTGCAGGGCGCCCAGGGGGAACAGGCAAACAGTTGGTGGGGGTACCAAAGGAGGTGCTCCTCGCTGTAGCCCCTAGCCAGCTGCCTGGGCAGGGAGGGCGTGCAGAGGGAGGGAGCAATGGAGGGTTGAGGGTGGGGGGGGGAGAGGATGAGGGAAATGGAGACTTGCAAGCCTGGGAAAAAAATCACTGGGCCAGAAGGAGGTCTTAACGGAGATGGTATGCCGCAGGAGCAGCAAGAACGCATCTGTACCCTGTGGAAGCATGAAGTGAGAAGGTATCCACCTGCACAGGGTTTCCGGATGGTTCTGGAGGGTCGGCTGATACTATTCAAGCAGCCAATCGCAGGGCAGAGGAAGGAAGTGACGGAGGGCGGGGGTGGGGGGATGCAAGAAATGGAGGCTTGCGAGCCTGGGAAAAAACAATCAGATGCACAACAGTCAGTAGGAAGGCAGGTGCCAAAATCTATTTGCAAATACATTCTCTTTTAAATACTCTTTATAATGGATTTTAACTCCCCCTACCCAGCCAATTTTTCTGCAATACAGGTTAAACCCTTGCTGTGTCGAAGCAGTACAGGTATCTTAACTTCGTGCCACTTCAACCTTTTAAAATGCATTGTCTAACTAATGCACAGGAAACTCAGAGATTTTGAACACAATAGGCAATGGAGATCATTACCTTTGAAAACATGGTATCATCCAAAAAGATACTATCGTTATCATGGAATTGTACTAAAATGTCGAGCAAATACTGGCAACATGACTTTTACAGTGTAGAAATCCGGACCCCCATTACACCGACTAAGGGGAGTGGGGCTGGGGGGTGTCCCCTGCTCCTCTTGTTCGGTGTAATGGGAGTCAGGGTTGCAAGGGTGTCCCCCCCCGCTTCCATTAGATGGATGGTGGGGGAGAGGGGGTAAGTAACAAAAAAAGGACCTTGAGGCGCCAGCTCTGACCCTCGTAAGTGGGTGGGAACTCACATCGCAGGGATGGAGGGGTGTTGGTGACACACACACAAGTGTGCCACAGAAAAGGTAGGTAGGTTGGGGGGAAACGGGTAATGGGATACAGGGATGCAGGAAAGAAGTGATCTATGTGATCACTACACCTCACCGTAATGGTCATTTTTAAAAATGTTTTAATGTTTTATTGGTTAATCATATTTAAACCTTAAACATTATTCAATTTTCAGATTCATCGATAGAAACATGTCCATAGTTTGTTTCATAAATTAAATTTTGCCGCTAGTCAGTAATGGTCTTTTTCAGAGCCAACATTTTAGGCGGCGCAGTGATCGCCTAAATCCGTTATCATTATCTGCCATAGAGTTGTCACGCCCCACTGAACAAAGCCAATCTCTCCAAAAACAGATCACACCCAGTTAAAGGTCAGCCCTTAAAATTACTGTATGTAAGAGACTGTTCTACAACCGGGGGTCACCCTAGCAGCTGCATCCACCCCAGGCAAAGCCAAACCCAATTCTCTGGAAACGAGAGCCAACGTTGGAAACCCTCCTGGGCACAGAAGAATCTCTCTCGTTATCTGACTACCACTAAAGACTGTCAGACTACCAACCTCAGAAGAGGTTTACCTGCTGTAGACCATTAGAAGAAGTGCTTCGACCACTCCGAAATTTTATTTCAGTCTTCAGGGCCGCGCGCATGTTGAAGGCGTTTCTGTTTATCATTCGGACACATTTGATGGCGATGCCTGAGCACAGGTACATTATCAATGAAGCTCCCCCAGATGTTTGATCTGGTAGCGAGATTATCAGGGAAAACAATTACCAAAACAAAGGTTAATTATGAGGTTAAAAGGTCAAGGGAATCGGA
Source organism: Ambystoma mexicanum (assembly GCF_040938575.1). Classification (NCBI taxonomy): domain Eukaryota; kingdom Metazoa; phylum Chordata; class Amphibia; order Caudata; family Ambystomatidae; genus Ambystoma; species Ambystoma mexicanum. The sequence goes on along the minus strand of NC_090931.1, from coordinate 911,539,766 downwards.
AACTTAGCAACATCTTGGGCGTCAAGCAGCCTTACCTACTGCCCCGGTTGCTAAACCTCTACCCAGGCGGCACCTATCACCAAATATTGGCAGCTATGCAAGATGCTTCAAAGACCTGCACAGATAAAGAATGCACGTGTGATTTGGTGGTGTACCCATCCGAGTAGAAGGAACATATATCACTTTCCATGTCCCCTCTGATTTAGGGCCCAGGCCCACGCCCACCCGGCCACTCACCCGACCTGCCCCTGGCAATCCCTTGCACTTGGGTCTGTATCTGCTACCCTACAGCGCCCTTACCTGCTCTTACCAAACACCCCTTGTCTGCGCTCAATACCTACACTTGCCACCTTGCTGGCTGCACTACCTTTTTGTATTTGTGTATTATTGCACCCCTTGCTCAGCACTTCCTTTCCCCCCTCTCCCTTGCGCTTCCCCCTTCCCTCTCCCCTGCACTTGCGCGTTCTCAATGTCACTGGGCCTAGTAAGATCATTGTTTTGTTCTCCCCTGTTCCCCTCCCTTGCCTCGTCGCGCTCTGATACACTTCTGTATGAGCGCGATACAGATAAAATATATCATATCATAAAGTGAGCCCATTCACCTCGACTCATGACCAAAGGCGAAAGTAATGAGAACAAAGCAATCGTTATGATATAAGGGCATCATTCCAAAATAATTTTCTAGGAATGCTTCTATTTGGGAGTTAACAAATAGAAAGAGTCAAGGAATTCAACCAATTGGTGGGATTTCGTATGCAAGGTTTACGGTAAAACAAAACTTTGTTTAAAGTTTCTAAACCACAGGCGTTTTAGTTTTGACTGACAGTTGGAACATTAGCACCACCTAGTGAGACAAAAGTAGTCCTAGAAAGAGTGTGAAGTTCAAGCGTGTGCCACAGAGACAGAAACAGTCATCAGATCCTGAGTTATCCTCGTGCCCTGTCCCAGACTGACCATGCTGCAGCCCGGTGCAGACTGTGGCTGTGGGCCACATCACTGAAAACAATAGACGGCTTCGGGATACATCCGCAGTGCTTGGGGGTTCTTCAACATATTTTTCATGCTGCTGACAGCATTAATGCGGTTCAAAACCCGAGTACCCAGGTTAAGAGGGCCATGAGCCCTGACAGTGCGGTGTAGGTTGTAAATCTGAGGGGAGGGAAGATCCCTGGACCTTACTATCCTCCTTCGAATGTGTATCCTGTGGGTTTTCAGTGCATGTGCCCTAACTCTTGGGTGGTGTAGACATTGATAGCCAGATTGCTTGTGCCACACTTTCATAATATCAAGCAGGCAACAAGCATTGTCAATGGCAACATTTTAGGCTTTTGTATAGGCATGGGGAAGGCATTGCCAGGCACAGGCGTAGCAGTTCTAAATGGCCATTGATTGTAGCAGGTGCAAAATGGCGTGAGTACCTGGGCATCTAATATCAGTTCCTGGCAAATGCTTAATATTTATACACAAGTCAAAAGTGTTGGCCTTGCCAACGCTTGTTTTTAACATGACTTCAGTGAAGGACACACAGAGTTCTTATAAATCGAGGTCACTGAAGGCAGACCTGGTTAAGACATGTTTGTATTACACCAGCGGAGGGTTTAAAACTCAGATTAAGTCTTTAACTCTGTTTTGCCTCTGTTTGGCCCTAGGGGGAAAAAGACACTAATACATCTTCTTGGCCCTTTTTCGCAAAAGATAAGTAATTGGACTCAGACTAGCAGAAGAAACACACATACATCATATAGAGTTATAAAATGGCTCATTATAGGCTCTTTTTTCAACTCATCTAACATATAAAAGAAAACACCAATAGACATAGATCTGCAAGCATGGATATACATATATATATATATATATATATATATATATATATATATATATATATATATATATATATATATATATTGGAATAAAGGTCACTTCACTGTTAATAAGAAGGCAGAAGAAAACGTAATCTTGGCCACCAGCAACACTGCTTAGTCCCTCAGCAGGTAGGCAAAGAGATTACTGCATCTAACAGGGTCTGAAGCGGAGCGAGCATCATCCCTTTCAGCGAGACTGCAACACCCGGGGTTCAACATCCAACTAACTTTCTCCATGATGCCCTCTCCTTTATGGGGGCATCCCCCGCCCTTCCCAATTGCGCTCTGCCCTCGGTCGAAAGGCAGACCAGAAGTCTAAGAGACAGAGGGTGGAAAAATCCAGTTAGAAGCGGAAAAACCTAGCACCTCTCTCTCTTGCATGCATTCCCAGACCCCTTATCATGCACCTGCAGTGCGAGCTGACTCCCCTTCTGTATTCGTCCTTCAGTGGACAATACAATAACTATTCTCCGCAGTTAGTCCGCTCACATAATATTTTGTGACCTTGCTCTGTTTTCCCCGCTACTTGATTATTCTTTGAAGCCCGCTGAAACGCAGACTTTATTACTGCAAAGGGAAACAAGTGTTCAAAATGGCTGCGCATCAACGCCATGTTATTCTGGCTCGCATTTTTCACATTAGCATTACACTCCACCCCTTGAACACTCAACGTCCATATTCAGCATGTCGCTCAGAAGAAGTCCAACATCTACAATTCTTCATATATTAGGAATACATGAAATACAACAGCAGAGACCAATTAAAACTATAGCAATACCAAAAAGCCAAAATAAAGCAGAACGCAGTGATTCAGGAATCGAAGATAATAAATATTCCCACCAGTTTTCATATCTATCTTGTCTTACGTTCGCAACTCGGCCCTTTATATTTTTAATATGCTTTTCAATAGAGCGGGCATGATCACCTAAATCAAAACAACACATACCTTCCATTGCTTCACAACCTAAATTGTGTTTCAAAAACGAATAATCTATAGCCGCCCTATTCTGAAGAATAGCTTTTCTAAAATGTCTACTGTCGAATAATAATTCAGTTAATGCTTGATAAGTTTCATTAAGTCCTTTAACCACTAAACAAGCAAGCTTAATCATGGTTTTACTACCACCACCAGCTAAACCCCAAACTCCAACAATAGAAACAGCCAGGTCTAACTCTTCAGCTTCCGAGAGTGAGTGAACTTCAGAATTACAATCAGGAGTTAAAGTCTGATACGAAGCAGCACATATAGAACGCAAAATTGCAGGTTTCTTTGGCTACATCATTAAAACAAGTTGTGTAGTATACTTGTTTAATTTGCGATAATCAATTGTCATTCTGAAGCTGCCGTCTGGTTTTTTGACAGGCCAAATGGGATTGTTCCTGGCAGTAGTAACAGGACGTAATACACCTGCTTCACATATCCTTTGATAGTGTTTGAAATTTCTTTTTGCCCGCATGGAATCCAATATTGTTTCATAGACACTCTTTTAGTCGCTATCAGGACTTGCACAGGGGTATCTTTAGTTGACCAACCACAACTGATGCACAAGTAAAAGCACTAACTCCAAATTGATATGTCTTACTCCCCAACCCAAGGGGTAGCCCCTCTAGAATATCAAATCCAATAATGTATTTTTCCAAGGGGACGATCAATACTTGATAGTCACCTCTTTTTAATTGTCCAATTTTCATGTCAATTTCAGTTTGTACAGCTGATATTTCCTTTCCACCCAATCCAGTAATCATAAAATGTTTACCCTTAAATCTGGAAGGGTTTTCATGAATCAAAGAGGCCTCCGGCCCAGTATCAATCAAAGCCCGAACTTCTGTGTATTGCCCGAATGCCAAAACAATTTAACTTTAACATGAGGTTGCATGTCTATCTTAATATGGGCAGTTGATACTGAAGCTTGACCAATATCCTATTCATCTTTAAAATGCGTGGCCTTCGATTCTCTCTCCACTAAGGCACTCATTATTTTCCTCAAATCAGCATAAGTCAGTTGGGAGGGTGTCGAAACAGTAGAGGGTTCCTCATCACCACCTCCTGGGATGATCCAAAAGGATCCACTTCCTTTTTTGGCTTATGTAAATCCTGTCACTTTACTTGTTTATAGCACTCTTTATCATCCAAACCATACCTTTTGTACATCAAGTACATATCACTTGTTGCAATTCCATCAATTTCTTCCCTGGGGACACCATCTTTTAGCAAAGCTAAGAACATATCTTTCCGGGATACACGGGAATCTCTACTATCAAATCTTTTACCAGACGTACGCTTTTCAGTATGACTCTCCCTCTCACAAAATTGTTCTTGGGGCTTATCTCATTCACCCAAATCAGACAGTTGTCTGATTGCATCCACCACCTCATCTGTGATTTTACCAGTCATCCCTACCAATAAGGTCATCCTGACATTTTTATACGCGGGAGGGGCAGTACGAACCAGTGAGTTCCTAGCTGAAACAGACAAATTCACCATTCCCATATGTTCAGAAGTATCAAGATGAATAGCCTCCCTCATAGCATGTTTTATTATTCTTTGAATAGCTTCCATTAATGTATAACAATGTTTATAATTTGTCGGCCAGTCTGATGTAATCGGATACTTATGATTACATCCTTGTGCAGCCAATTGTAAAAGGGATAATTGACCATCATCACCATTGCCATCACGAGGAGGACCCGCACGCAGGGTCTCCTATAAGGGAACATCGTTGGACAAAGGCAAAAACCTAGCAGAATCTGTTTTATCAACCAGAAGGACCGCAGCCCCTCCATCAAACATTCTGACCATCCGATCAAGCAAAGATTCACCTGTCCTCTGTTTTAATCTATTAATTATTTCGCCAATTTCTTATTGTGAATAATCTTCAAGGGCAGTCATGTCTCCAACACCACCTCCCAGATTTAATGGATGGCGACCCAATTTCCTGTGAATGACGGGATTAACTGTCAGTTCCTTACACACAGGTTTCAGTTTCGTCATCGGATCTGACGTGTCAGAATCACTACTTATAGTAGTACTATCAAAAACATTTCCATCCCAGCGATCGGGATTCCAATCCGCACTTGCGGCAGCAATAACTGTTGCTATCTTGCGGGAATTAACCCTACCTATTCTTTTTCTGTATTTATATCGAGCAACTCTTACTGCAGCCCTTTCAGCTACAACCTGATATTTAACCACCTTGTCATGATATAACTTTGTTTGAAGTTGTTGCATTAATGCAATTTGTCTTTCGGTGGCCAATTCTTTTTCTAGCCTTTGAACAGAAGATTGAAATTCTTCATTTAATTGATGCATTTTTCTAAACGCATGCAATAAAATCCATCCCCTTCTCCTGAGAGCTGAACATTCCTTCCCCTTTTCTATCGGGGCCAATTGTAAACATTTAATCAATTCATCTGGACTTGCCTCTCCTATGCTAGTATCCCCTTTTTCACTTAATCCTGCACCACATGCCCAGGTCTGTGCAATTTTATCATAAGGGCTTTTGGGCCACTCTGGGATCGTTATATCTGGGCAATCTCTGCCAGCGGAGCCACCTTTTTTACTAGATAAGAAGGTCATTATAACAGAATGGATGTTTCAGTTCCCAAACGTAAATTCAATCACATACGCACTTACACAATAAAATTGTCAATAAATGTATTTCCGAGGGGAAGGAAAAAAAAAATCCTCCACTTTTTTTTTTTTCTACCGTTCTGAGTCCAAAAACTTTAACATTAAGTTATCAACAAGATCCTTTGGCAACTATATCAGCACAAAGACCCTGCTCACAGCGCCAAAATGTTTTGTGTCTGTTTGTTCCTAAGGGGAAAAGACACTAATACTTATGTCTCCCCAGCCCTTTTTCACAAAAGATAAGTAATTGGACTCAGACTAGCAGAAGAAACACACATACATCATGATAGAGTTATAAAATGGCTCATTATAGGCCCTTTATTTAACTCATCTAACATATAAAAGAAAACACCAATAGCCATAGATATGCAAGCATGGATATATATATATATATATATATATATATATATGTTAGAATAAAGGTCACTTCACTCTTAATAAGAAGGCAGAAGAAAACTTCATCTTGGCCACCAGCAACACTGCTTAGTCCCTCAGCAGGTAGGTGAAGAGATTACTGCGTCTAACGGTGTCTGAAGCGGAGCGAGCATCCTCCCTTTCAACGAGACTGCAACAACCGGGGTTCAACATCCAACTAACTTTCTCTGTGATGCCCTCTCCTTTATGGGGGCATCCTCTGCCCTTTCCCAATTGCCCTCTGCCCTCGGCCGAAAGGCAGACCACAAGTCGAAGAGACAGGTGGAAAAATCCAGTTAGAAGTGGAAAAACCCAGCACCCCTCTCTCTTGCATGCATTCCCAGACCCCTTATCATGTACCTGCAGTGCGCTCTGACTCCCCTTCTGTATTTGTCCTTCAGTGGACAATACATTAACTATTCTCTGCAGTAAGTCTGCTCACATAATATTTTGTGACCTTGCTCTGTTTTCCCTGCTACTTGCTCATTCTGTGAATCCCGTTGAAATGCAGACTTTATTACTGCAATGGGAGACGAGTGTTCATTACGGCTGCGCACCGACGCCATGTTATTCTGGCTCGCATTTTTCACGCTAGCATAACAAACTCTCAGAAGACTGCTTTAAAAAACACTGGCAGGCACTTCCAGTGCACAGTTTGATGGCAAGGCTTAAATAAAGCGACACTAAAGAGATCACATGGGGAGGTGTTTTGGGTAGGGAGGGGCAGTAACTGGGTTGTGAATGGCTAAAAGGATTAGCATGGCCATGGGTAGTCAATGGGTGCTTTCAGCGCTTTCGTTTCTTTTCTTCTACCCACTTTTGCTGGCAGGAATGAGCCCACAGAGGTTTCACGCAATGGCATGAGATCCACACCTGTAAGTAGAAAGCTGTGTTGAGGCCACACACACACACACACACACACACTTACCCTCTTGGCGACAGGGAAACAGTGAAGGCAAGAGTAGAACACACAAACTGAGTACATATTTGGGCTGTAGGTAGGTTGTTTTATGTGCCATTAAGCCCCCTCTCAGGGCAATGCCGCGAAAACCATGAATTATTCCCTCAATGTCCAGGGGGCTACAGGGCAAGCACAGGAGACACCCTGTGAGGGGAGTTCAGCCCCTAATCACCTGGGTCACTGGAGGACTACCCACAGCCCAGGTCATGTGGGGACACAAACATCTGTACCCTCTGACTGGGCCGGGCCAAAGAGTTAGTGTGGGAGAATCTCTGGAGGTCCCTGTTCCTTCTCTTCTGGGTGCCCATATATAATTGCCCTCCATAGTTAGTTGTGCTTCCCATGCCCCGACAATCAGGGGTGCAAGGGGTGGCCCCTGGGATGTCCCTGTATGCAGTATACTCACTGGTCTCAGCCTGGGGCATGGAAGAGAGACAGGTGTAGTTGAGTTCTCATTGGTCAGCCATGTCAGGGGATCTCTTACAGTAGCGAAGGCTGACAATTATCCGAGTGGGGGGAGTTTCACTGAGGTGATCTTGATACCCATTGGTTATCTTTGAATTGTAATCCGCCCTCTGATAGGCCGAGGCCACCCGTAGATAGGTGGATGTGGAAAATCCCAGAAGGAAGCTGGGACATCTTGGGAGACCTCGAGAGGAGAAGGACTTTGCTCTGGTTTTCACTTTACACAGGCCTTTGAAGAGCCTGAATAGCATATCTGGGAAAAGTGGTGAGGATAAGAGTAGTTTTCTTCTCTCCCCCGTCAGGCAGAAGGCATATACCCCACAGTCTTAGCACCATAGTAGACCCAGCTTGGGGGTTCATGTACTAGAGACCCGAGTAGCCACTTCCCAGCTGGAGCCAGTAAATTGGGGAGATTAATATAATTGTGTGAGGAAGGGCATCTGTGCCCAAGAAGGTCAAGGGGACATAACGTGTTATTCTTTGCTCTGAAAAGGTTTGATTTTTGGGGAGAGAGGGAGGACTGAAGGGTGGGTGCTCACGTGCCACTGATTTTCCGCTGGGAGTTAATTGGGGTGGGGGGGGGCATATGAATATTAACCTAGAGCACATTCCCTTGGGTCTAATCTCCCCTATGCCGGGATGCACATCCTGCCCAGGGTCTGTGTGCTATTCATGCTTACAGCTATGCGGGAATATTCCAGAAGCACTTGTTCTCAGGAGTCACCCTGCCTGCACATACTGCCCAGGTACTGTGTGCTATTACTGCCCAGGTACTGTGCGCTATTCATGCTTACACCTAAGCAGGAATATTCCACAAGCACCTACAGGTACTGTGCGCTATTCATGCTTACACCTATGCAGGAATATTCCACAAGCACCTACAGGTACTGTGTGCTATTCATGCTTACACCTATGCAGGAATATTCCACAAGCACCTACAGGTACTGTGTGCTATTCATGCTTACACCTATGCAGGAATATTCCACAAGCACCTACTTTCTCGAGTCACCCTGCCTGCACATCCTGCCCATGTACTGTGTGCTTACACCTATGCAGGAATATTCCACAAGCACTTATTTGCAGGAGTCACCCTGCCTGCACATCCTGCCCAGGTACTGTGTGCTATTCATGCTTACACCTATGCAGGAATATTCCACAAGCACCTACTTTCCCGAGTCACCCTGCCTGCACATCCAGGTACTGTGTGCTATTCATGCTTACACCTGTGCAGGAATATTCCACAAGCACCTACTTTCCCGAGTCACCCTGCCTGCACATCCTGCCCAGGTACTGTGTGCTTACACCTATGCAGGAATATTCCACAAGCACTTATTTGCAGGAGTCACCCTGCCTGCACATCCTGCCCAGGTACTGTGTGCTATTCATGCTTACACCTGTGCAGGAATATTCCACAAGCACCTACTTTCCCGAGTCACCCTGCCTGCACATCCTGCCCAGGTACTGTGTGCTATTCATGCTTACACCTGTGCAGGAATATTCCACAAGCACCTACTTTCCCGAGTCACCCTGCCTGCACATCCTGCCCAGGTACTGTGTGCTTACACCTATGCAGGAATATTCCACAAGCACTTATTTGCAGGAGTCACCCTGCCTGCACATCCTGCCCAGGTACTGTGTGCTATTCATGCTTACACCTATGCAGGAATATTCCACAAGCACCTACTTTCCCGAGTCACCCTGCCTGCACATCCTGCCCAGGTACTGTGTGCTTACACCTATGCAGGAATATTCCACAAGCACTTATTTGCAGGAGTCACCCTGCCTGCACATCCTGCCCAGGTACTGTGTGCTTACACCTATGCAGGAATATTCCACAAGCACTTATTTGCAGGAGTCACCCTGCCTGCACATCCTGCCCAGGTACTGTGTGCTATTCATGCTTACACCTGTGCAGGAATATTCCACAAGCAGGGTGGGTGCTCACCCTGCCTGCACATCCTGCCCAGGTACTGTGTGCTATTCATGCTTACACCTGTGCAGGAATATTCCACAAGCACTTATTTGCAGGAGTCACCCTGCCTGCACATCCTGCCCAGGTACTGTGTGCTATTCATGCTTACACCTGTGCAGGAATATTCCACAAGCACTTATTTGCAGGAGTCACCCTGCCTGCACATCCTGCCCAGGTACTGTGTGCTTACACCTATGCAGGAATATTCCACAAGCACCTACTTTCCCGAGTCACCCTGCCTGCACATCCTGCCCAGGTACTGTGTGCTTACACCTATGCAGGAATATTCCACAAGCACCTACTTTCCCGAGTCACCCTGCCTGCACATCCTGCCCAGGTACTGTGTGCTTACACCTATGCAGGAATATTCCACAAGCACCTACTTTCCCGAGTCACCCCGCCTGCACATCCTGCCCAGGTACTGTGTGCTATTCATGCTTACAGCTATGATTGAATATTCCCCAAGCACCCGTTCTCCGACGTCACCCCGCCTGCACATCCTTTACACCATGTTCCCATACTTGTATTGTATTCTCTAATGCTGGAGAAGCCCCCCTATCCATCAGTCACTGACCCAAACTTCTCCACCCAATTGGTACCTATTGGTATTGTTGTGGTCATGTGTGTTGGCCATTTGATCCCTTGGTGCACATGGCGCCTTTGCCCTGATAATAAAGGTATATAGTCTGTTCAGAGCAGTAGTCTGTTAATTGTTAGGGGTGCTTTTGTTCATCTCCGAGGTATTCGGTCCAGTGAGCGTTTGCTCTCAGGTGATCATCCCTTGTCCTGCTCCAGACTCACGCCTCACTGCCCTCCATCACCACTTTCATACCCCATACCCTTCACCCTCCACTGGCCGTTATCATTCTTCTCTCACCCTCGGGTGACAATAGGTGGGTGTACATTGCGCCACAAGGGTGAAGGCGCTCTTTAAATACACAGGTGACATTCCAGCTCCACGAGACTCATACAGGCCGAAGCCTGGTCAGATGCCTTAACCTAACCTTTTAAATAACTTATTATTTTACTACACAGTTAACATTTTTCACAACACATGTCTACATGTAAAATGAATAACACATATGTGTATTAACCATTTCCCCCTGGATTCAAGAATCCTCCCACATCAGCCAAAAGAACATCTGAACATATTTAGAGATGGGAGGGTGTCAACTATGGCCATCATTCACCTGGGTCCTTAAGTGCACTGAAGAGGCGAAAGCAGGTCATGTGCACCTCAAAGTGCCCCCCTTTTCCGAGTGATGGCTCGTGAGGTGCTACACCTTTGCATCTTCAAAGTCTTCAATTCCCAACCTCAGATTCTGATGAACAGGTTCAGACCAGCCTATCGTGCAATGTCCAGTTTGGTTCATATGGTCCAGTTTTTGGGGTCAAAGTGGGCCAGTTTGATTAGTTACTGCTCAGCTGGTAGTTTTGACCAATGTTACTGACCAAATACAGCTTAGAGTGCAGTATTTGCAACACACTTGAATAAAACTCTTCTTTTGGTAGTACTCAAACAGCCTTGTCATGAAAAGTAAAGAATTGCCATTTTTGCTGTAATGGGCTATTTTTTCATTGGTGCCAAGGCCGATATTTAAGTGCCAATCCGACTCTGCCGACAAGGGCCTATAATCCCACATACTCATGCTGCCTGGCATAAGGTGGCCAAAGGGAGGGTAGCTCAGGGGCAGTGTGTTTGCCTGGGAAGCAAGGCAACGCAGAGTAATGCAGTTTCAAATCCCAGACTCGTGCTCAGAGAGGGATGACCAGCATTAAGTCTGTTATAAAATATGAATTAATCATGGGCTTTTAATTACCAATGTGTCTGTGTATTTGGAAGGGAGGAAAGAAGTAGGTCTGAGATAGGGTGCACCTTCTGGGGTAGGAACCACAGCAGTTTGGGGCCTGAAAGCTTTGGGTAAGACATTCAGAGACTATGGTCCCTAGTAAAACACACAACAGCAATCATGGGGGGTCTGTTGTATTTGTGATTTCGAGAGCAAAGCGCAAACAAGAGACTTCAAGGCACAAATACGAGGAAAGTAGATGAGGGCAAAAAGCACACTGACAAAATAAATGGGGTTATACAGATCGATAAATATCAACCTAATCACAGCTGGACCGGGGGCCACATTCCAGCGACTAGGCAACACACACATTCACGTACATTAAAAACACAACTGCAGCTGTGGGTGATTTTCGTGTCCTTAGTTCTGTGGGCCTCTCAATTTGGAAAGGACTGAAAAGGGCCGTGTTTTAGGCTTTCCTACATTTAATGTGGCTTTCTTGAAGCTCCAAGGTTGGGGGTTAGTTATTCCAGAGATTCTGGAGTATGCCTGGATACAGAGGATAGATTGCCCTGGTTACTGAAACACCTCTGATTCCGTACATAGACAGCTGAAGGGCCCCAGGCTTCTTAAAAGTATTCAGACAGATAGAAGAGTGACAGAAACTGCAGGAATTCTAGCTGATGTAACAGGGCAGCCAAGTAGAATTGACATGGTAAGAGGAAGACACTGATGAAGTGGCATAGTGTTAGGATTGACAGGGACCCCAAGTGATGGGTAGGTACACATGTCTTTTATGTGAAGAGCACAGGTAGAAGCCCCACACAGGCATTATCCCCAATTTCACAGCCCAACGGTCGCCTTGTACATGCAACCCTCATCTGTAATATGGATCCTAGTGACGACCACCCGGTGCAGAATAAGACATTTAACTCAGAAACCTATTGCTTTCTTAACCTTATACTCTCTTATTACTGTAGTGATGAACCACCAAGTAATTGACTTGATGATAAATCATGTGCTAGTCTAATACGTACCTCCAGATCTAATAACACATGCCATCTATGAATTTCTAGGAATAACGATACATCTTTACCTAAAATGCTTGATCTGTGTGTGCTTGTGATTACCAAGTTTCCAATCCTAACTTGTGATCTGTGCCACATATTCCATTTCATAGTCTTCCCTCATCCTGGGAAAGGTTCTGGCCCACGTACTGTGCCGATTGCAACCGATATCAGTACCTCCACTTGTTGGACCCTCTCCAACATGCCCATCACTATTGTATATATCCCTCCTCTCACCATCACTCCTTTCACCACCTCCCCAATCTCTCTCCTCTGCAATAACTCTTTCATTTCCCTCTTCTGTATGTCCATCGCACCTGGCCACCCTTTGCTTGTTCCACTCCAACCATCATCCACCATTACGTAATGCATACTACTCTGCACTACCTTCTTTGGTTAGAAATACATGGCTCCTCATATGCTAACTCTAAATGCTTTTCTGATTCTTACTGCATCACCCACATTCACTTGTTGCCCAGCTACACCTCGTTGCTTATCATGTCTTCTTTTGAACACTGTCTGGTTCCTACGAACCCTCTCAATTATTGCAACCTCATCTATACAAATCTCTCATCCAACTGTAAATTGTCTTTTATCATTTTGTTTATTCTCTCTACGAAACTATTCCCCCTGTGGATGGTACAACAAGGTCCAAAAGTTCCTTGTTCCATTTGCATCCAAAAATCCTTAGGGAACCCCTCCCTAGCACAGACTTATAGCAAAAAGTCTATGACAAATTTTGTGGTGACTAAGCCAGCAAATGTGATTTCAAACCAGTGCAACCTGTAGTCTACCATCGCCATGAAATATCAACACATTTTCTATAGGACCCATCACGTCAATTTCCACTTTCTCCCATACATCCAGAGGTACCCCTACTGGCTTAGGCGGTACATGCTTCACCCTCTTGGTTTTATCGTTCTCCTCACATGCATTGCAATCCATCGCTGCCCTCTCCACCATGTCATCCTTTTCTGGCCACTAGTACTTCTCTTTAAGTCTTCTTTTCATTAAGCTATGGCCTAAATGTTGCCTGTGTATGTTCAACATGATTCTTTCCCTCACTGTAAGAGGAGGAATAGGTTTCTCCTTCCTTGCTAAACCCCAATTACACAGTGCTAGCTCATCCTTAATCATATTTTACGCCACATCACACTTAGGTTTCCCCGGCCGCCCTCTCTACGTGTACCTTATCACATGATTCAGTTCATTTTCTTCCATCGCTTTCTTCCACTTCCCCTCTGGCACAACCACCCCTACTAACTCCTGAATGCTCACTACCCACTTGTGCATCTCTTCCACTACCTCCTCCCTGATAGTTCCCAAAGGGACTAATCTAGACAAACAATCTGCTACCAAATTGGCCTTTCCTTTCACATGTTCTACATTGAAGTTAAACTCCTGGGTATTGGCCAACCACCTCACAATACGGGTTGTGGCATTGCCTGATCCACAGGTAGAAAACAGCAGCAACAGTTTGTGATCAGTCCTTACCACATATGGTATACCCCATGGAAACGATCTGAAATACCTTGCTTCCCAACCACACACCCATGACTCCTTCTCAATTACTAAAAACCTTGTGTCTCCTTCACTGGTGGCTTGTGAAGCACATGCAGTGGGCACCTCCTCTCTCCCTGGGCATTGGCTAAGTACCGCGCCTAAACCCCTCATAATTGCATATATGGTCAAATTGGTGTTAGCTCCCATCTCAAACCTATGTAAGGTGGAAGCAATCATTATAGCTTCCGTTATGCTTCTAAACACTTCATCCATCGGATCTGACCACTCAAACTTCTTACTCCTCTTCAACACCTCCCTCAAGTCTGCCGTCTTGTCAGAGAAATTCAGAACAAACGTAGCATAGAATTCCACGAGTCCTAAAAATGACCTTAACGTCTCCTTATCTTCTGGCCTACTCACCTCCCTTATTGCCTTCACCAGCTCAGGTTTCGGTCTATACCTTTCCCAGTTAGCACATGCACTAGGTACGTAACTTAATTTATCTTGAACTTGCACTTCTCCTTCTTCACTGTTAACTCCCGCCTCCTGCAAAGTCTCCAGACTTGTCACGTTCTTCCTTTTCTCATGCACACACCAAGATGTCATCCTTAAAGCAATGTACACTCTTGAGCCCCTTAAACATATTTTCCATGATTCTCTCAAAAACCACACTCACAGATGCAAAACCAAATGGCATTCACCTATGCTGGTTTGCGCCCATCGGCGTTATAAATGGGTTCCATGTCATTTCATCGCGGGATGAAACAACGATGGGTTTTTCTCCGTAGATATTTCAATGAGAAAACTCATCGTTATTTTTTTCATTTATTTTTGGGGGGTTCCCCTCCAACCCCCATCCCCTTTAATTATTTAACTATTCCCTAACACCCACACCCTATCTATATATTTTTTTAACCCCCCTAAAAAATTTGATGAGTTTTCTCGTTGAAATAACAACAGAGAAAACCTAGCGTCCTTTCATCTCACGATGAAAGGACGTTGTACCTATAAATGACGTGAAATGTCTCGATTCTGCATTCATATCCACCTGGTAGCATGCAGATGGTAAATCAATCGTCAAAAACCATCTACCTTGCCCATGGTGGTCAACATGTTAATGTTTAGAAGCGGATACCGATCTACTCATATTGCTTTGTTCACATTGCTCAAGTCCACACATGCGTGGATCTTTGCATCTGACTTTTGAGTTACAACAATGGGCGAATGCTGTCCTCTGTACACAGTCTCATAAACTCATGCTCCACTTTGCCTCTCATACTCAAGGGAACCTTTCTAACTTGTGTACCACCAGAAGAGACCCGCATTTTAGCTTGATTCTGTGACTGAAACCGTTTATCATACCAATGTCATCTGTAAAAACGTATGGAAACCTATCAACTATTTGCTTCCCATAGTCACTCCATGAAACCACAAGCTGTACTTGTTTCTCCTGCCCAGGCTTGAGTTCCATTTTTTGACGGCCTTCGAGCTTCCTCCATAATAAATTGTCCCCCTTCTTGGCAACATATACCTTTCCTTCTATACTCCGATCAGAAGTGACAGGTGACCGAAGCAGAAGGGACAGGTGCAGCAGCTCTGTCAGAGAAAGCAGACGTGGTAGAGTCTAGAAAAGTGACAAACGCGGAAATGGGAGGGGCAGGTGAAGAGGCAGAGCGAATAAAAGTGGCAGATGATGTAACAGAGGTTGAAGAGACAGCGTTGATTGGGAAGTGGCAGAAACAGAAATGGCAGTCGGGAAATACGCCTGTTGCTGTAGAAACAAGTTAGAGAGGCGAGGCAGCAGAGACAAAATAAGCAGCAGGTTTGAGACGTTTCAGACGCAGGGGAAGAGGCAGATGTAGTAGAAGTGGCAGAGTCAGGAGAGGTGGTCTTGTAAGAAGCAACATAGGGGGAAGAGAGGAGAAATTGCAAAATCAGATGATTTAGATCATCTAGATCATCTACTGGAGGTGGCAGGGGGAGGGGAAGCAACATATAAAGATAAACCACAAGGATGTGGCAGATGAAGAGACAAAATAAGAAATCAAAGAGGCAGAGCAGAAACAGAAGCTGCTACAAAGGTCGAAGAAGAGACATGCAGGAAAATTGGCTGGGAATGCATACACAGGAGAAGTGACACAGGCATAAGAAGTGGCAGGAAGTGGAAGTGACAGAGGCAGGGGATGCTTCAGAGACAGAGGGAACATAGAAGTGACAGAAGTGGCAGAAGCAGAGAAGGAAGGAGGAGCTATGGCAATACAGTAAGCAGTGGAGGAAAGAGAAACCCCAGAGGCAGGAGAAAACAGTGATGCTCCTGGGGCACCCACAAAACTAGCAAACGGAATGGACAGCACCTACCATTCATTCAGAAATGCCTTGCAATCGTATTGTTTTATAAATAAACTAGTGTGAAAGCCTGTGTACACGGGCCAAAGTGTGTGAGGAGAGCCATTTTCAGGGTGTTAATATGTTATTCCTAAGGCAACAGTTCCCTCTAGCGATGACAACAGGTGAAGCGAGCAATCTCTACTGCACATGACTGAATCGAACAAACATACATCCGGCCTTTTATTATATTGTATGATGTGCAGTGTACTCATTGGTTTTTCTGCATAGATTTACGCACACATCCCTCCAGGGGATTTAGAAATTAGACTGAATCTGACTCACAACTTTGTTTGTCTCACTTCCTCTGGAGATTGATGCCTCGTGGCATTGACATTCCAGTCGCCTGAACAGAGAAGAGCAGGAACCCTCTCCCATCAGGCCAGGACATCTGCTCCTCACGGGAACACCTATCCCAAGGAATCGCTGCTCGTCCCATGAACATACACCTGAAATTATCTCTGCATTCAAGGAAGTGTGGCTGCCCAATCGATTCCCCCTGCACACCTTGATGCTACTAGCCAGGCTGAATTACCTGTTTTTCCTGACGTTTTCAACACCATACATTGTGCGCTCCAACATGGCCGATACACTTTCCTTGTATCACTAGAAGGCCATCACACATCCTACAAGGACACATCTGATTGGCCCAGGTGTTTGTCTGAACACACATCCGCAACCGAAGGCGGAAGCCGGCCGCAACACCTAAGGGCGGCTGCCAAAGGGCCTGTCTTTGCTGGATGCCGTCCATTCCAGTCGTCTGAACGTGGAAGGGCAGGAGCCCTCTTCCATCGGGCCAGGACATCTGCTCCTTGTGGGAACAACTATCCCAAGGAATTGCCACTCGTCACATGAACATACACCTGAAATGACCTCTGCCTTCAAGTAAGCGTGGCTGCCCAATCGATTCCCCCTGCACACCTCAATGCTACTAGGCAGGCTTAATTACCTGCTTTTCTGGACATTTTCGAAGCCATACATTGTGCACTCCAACATGGCCGATACACTGTCCGTGTATCACTAGGAGGCCGTCGCACCTCCTACCAGGGTGCATCTGATTGTCCCAGGTGTTCGTTTGAACACAAACCCGCAGCCGGAGGTGGAAGCCGGTCACAACACCTAAGGGCCGCTGCCAAAGGGCCTTTCTATGCCGGATGCCCTCCATTCCAGTTGCTTGAACATGGAAGGGCAGGAGCCCTCTCCCATCGAGCCAGGATAGTTGTTTCCTCATGGGAACAACTATCCCAAGGAATCACCGCTCGTTGGGTGAACACACGCCTGAAATAACCTCTGCTATCAAGTAAGCATGACTGCCCAATCGATTCCCCCTGCACACCTCATTGCAATTAGGCAGGCTGAATTACCTGCTTTTCCCGACGTTTTCAATGCCATACATTGTGCACTCCAACATGGCCGATACACTTTCAGTGTATCACTTGGAGGCTGTCGCACCTCCTACCAGGGCGCATCTGATTGGCCAAGGTGTTCGTTTGAACACACACCCACAACCGAAGGTGGAAGCTGGCTGTAACATCTAAGGGCCGCTGCCAAAGGCCCTGTCTGTGCCTGTCTGGGCCGTGCGTGGCCGCCGGCTGGACACGCTGCCCCCCCTTGATTAGTCCCTGCTTCCACTCTCCAACCCCCCACATCCACCTGCCCCAAACTCTTGCTCCCATCTCTCATGCAGCTGCTGATGACTATACCCTGGACAAGTCGCCGCCTGCACTTGAACTGCTCACTACAGTGCTAAGAACTTCCACAGCACCCAGTCCTCCAGCATTCCGGTACGGTCACTAAAGCCATACTTCTCCTATTTCAAAGGTACCAGGCCTGATAAAGAGCTGATACTCCGCTAAGATGTAAACTGTATAAGCGCACGTCCAAGCCTTCTCACGAGCCTCCAATATATGTAAGCATTTGAAAGTCTCTATATTTACTTCACTGTTATATCCCTCCCTGCCTGTCGTCTAATTTACCTATTGCTCTCACCCAAGCCTGTACACATTGGGCCTCATTACGACCCTGGCGCTAAGGGGTTAACGGCGCCGTAAAAGGCTGCGGCGCCGTTAACCCCTTAGCACCTAATTACGAGGTCCCTTTGCGGCTCCCGACCTTAACGGCTGGTCTGGACCAGCCGTTAAAGTGGGGACCCGCAAAGGGACCTTGAAGGTAATTACGGTACCGCAATTTGCGGTACCGTAATTACCGCCTTCCCCATTCCCATTGAGCCTTATGGGGCAAAAATGGGAATGGGGAAGGGCCAATGGTGCATGGGGAATTACCGCCCCGCCAACCTTGGAATGGGGTGGTAATTCCCCATTGCACCATGGCGGACTCGTTACAATACCGGCAGCAACCATGGTGCTAATAGCGCCATTGGTTACCGCCGGTGTTGTAATGAGGGCCATTACGTTTTAAGCAATAACGCACACAATTAACGTCCTATACTTTGCATTGTTTTCTGATTGTTAGGCTGGCAATTGCATGTGCTAAATTATCGCCCATAGTATGCTACAGAAGGTCATTTGCCTGAGGTTCTAATCCATCTACGCTAAGTTCAGTCTCGGCATTGCTTGATTGTTACATGCCTAGCTTAGACCTCGAATAAGCATACAGTCACATATTGTATTAATTCTGTACTACATCTACCCTAGCCATGCAAGCATAAAATCACAGGCCTAGCCAGTGGTATCAGCATACTACCCAACCGGACCTTTGTGCCAGGAACCCCTATTAGCTTTGTGTAGTTGCTTACACCTTTAGAAGGTGCCTATTTGCCAAAGCCAGGCAATCTTGTTCTCCAGCATGGCGCCCAAACTGCCTTGCTCCGATACTATTCCACCCACATACTTCCTCCCAGCCCTTCGCAATGTCATACCGGCCCCACCCGGTAGGACACCCACTGTAGCTCCTATCACCTCACTCCACTCAATTCCGATTCTGCCTAAGCTACAAGGTGCTCCAGTAGGTACGCAGTTCCCCACCTGCCCTATTCCCCTCTCCCTGAGAAACCAAAGGCTAGGAACCTGCTCTGCACACTTTTCCTGCACATTCAAAAGTTATCTAGGAAGGCAAACTCACTCCTTTGCCCTTACCCTCAACCACCCCCAGTCCACTATCCTGCATACTATCCACAAGGATAGTAGCTCCCAAAGGCCATCAAAAGCAGAAATACAAGTATACCCATTATCGGCCAAATCCAATGTGCTCTTATCAATGCATGTTCCATTCCAGCCCATGCCACAGAGATTCATGACTTGATTACAGACCTGGATGTTGATGTTCTCGCCATCACGATAAACCTGGTTACACGAAGCATCTGGACCAGCCATCTGCCAAGCCCTCCCACCGGGATATACCATATTCCGTCAAGGCAGAACCTCCAATAAGGGAGGAGGTGTCACCCTCATAGTCAAAGAATCACTCGATTCCAGACAAATAAAAACTGCTACTGCTGAAAACTTTGATGACCTATCAGTCAAAATATTCCTCTCACCTAACAATACTATAACTCTCCACATCATTTATCGCCCCCCGAGCCCTCTTCTTGACTTTCAAGGTAATCTCTTACACCTTCGAGGAGATAATCTAAAAAACAACACTAGAGCAATACTCCTAGGAGACTTCAATCTGGGCTTTAACGACCCAAAAGATAAGAAAGGCAAATCCTTTGCCAAAGCTCTCTTAGACATGGGTTTTATTCAAAGAGTCATTAAACCGACCCATTCCAAAGGTCGTACACTAGATTGGATAGCTGATCACAATTTTGCAGCAGACATCAGCTCTAATACACCACAACCCTGGACCAATCACCATCTCTTACACTTCCACCTACCATCCAGAGTTACATCTAAACCCAGCACACCCGTTCTGTCAGCCATGGCGAGATTTGTACGACTCCTCAATAAAGACAGGATTCTACCGTACCTAGAAGCCTCAGCTTTAAAACCACTGTTCTCTAACAACCCCTCGGAGCTCGTAGAGCTCTACAACGCCACTCTCAAAGAGGTTATAGATGTCATCGCCCCATTACAGAAAAAAGAGCTAAAACCATCAAACACTCCAATTCATGGTTCACCCAAGAGCTACATGACTTAAGAGCCCTCAAGCGTCCAGCGCTTGCCAAATGGCAATCCTGCTCCACTGACCCCACATAAGAGGCCTACAGAACTATTGCCAAACAATTCAAAAAAGAAAGCCAACACGGTAGCTAAAGCCTCATCATACAACCGCAGAATCACTAAAACCAAATCTGAGTCTGAAGAGTTGTTTGTAATATTCAAAGAACTTGTTATAACCCCAACCAACACACAACAATCAGTGAACGAAGATGCGTGGTGCAATAATATTCAGCATGCCATGTTGGACAAAATAAACACACCCCAGAATAAAATGTACGCTTACTTCAACGCTCTGCCCAAAGTCACTGTGCCCGATGCCTTGCCTAAAGTCACTGTGCCATGGCCAGTCTGTTGAAAAAAGACCCAAAGCCCTTTGCTTTTAAAGAAATAACTGAAGCATAAGTCTTACGGATCATGAAACATATCAAGCCATCCCTCTGCAAGGGTGACATCTGCCCAGCTAGACTTATCAAAGACTGTGCGGATTCACTAGCTCCATTTCTCACAGCGTTCATCAACGCCTCATTTGCCTCAGGCATCGTCCCTCCTTCCCTCAAGGAATATTGGGTTCGACCACTGCTAAAAAACCCTCGATCCTGACTCTCCCAACAATTACAAGGCAATTTCCACTGTGCCTTTCTTGTTAAAAATTCTAGATAAAGCTGCATACCTGCAGATGCAGTCTTATCTGTATTCGAACAACATCTTGGGGAAAAGGCAATTTGATTCCGTCCACGCCATGGCACTGAGTCGGCTTTACTTGACCTCAAGAATCAGTTACTAGAAACAATGGACAAAGGTAAGCCTGCTCTGCTCTTTCTCATGGATCTGTCGGCCGCATTCGATCTGGTCGACCACAAGATCCTCTGTGGACACCTGAGAGAGGATGCCCACTTCTCTCAGGAAGTCACAGCCTGGATTACGTCCTTCCTGGACGGTAGAGTCATGAGAGGCTTCTCTGATCAGTCCTCGGCTATCCCATCCCCCATCAATTGTGGAGTCCCACAAGGGTCATGTACCTCCCCCACCCTCTATAATATCTTCACGTTACCCCTTTTTAATGATCTAGATGACCACGTCATAGCATTCACAAACTACACCAATGACGCACAAATTCTTCTCCCTCTCTCCTGCGAGCAAGACCTAAACACCCTCACGGAGACCTATGCCTTCATCCAGGCCTGGATGGAGGCTAATGGTCTATGTCTCAATGGGGACAAAACAGTAATCCTACTGGTAGGTCCCAAGGAAATTCTGAAGAAACTAGACAGTCAATACAACATCTTCAGCATTAAGAACACTATAATCACGATCTCTGCTGCAGTCAAAACACTGGGTTTGTACCTTGACTCCACCCTATCAATGAAGCGTCAAGTCAGTGCCATCTCATAGTCAGCGGCTCTTACAACCAAAATCATTAATGCAGTAAAACCGTTCATCTCAGCCAAAAATTGCCTTAATATAGCCAGGGCCACCATTGGGGCCAAGCTGGACTTTGCAATGTTCTGCTCCGAGTCACTTCATCTAAAAATCTGAACAAACTGCAAAACACACAAAATAACGCTCTTAGAGCGGCTCCAAGCATTCCTAGGAGAGATCATATTTCTCAGGCCAGACGAGACACCCACTGGCTCCCAGTCAAAGAGCATATACCGTTCAAGATCCTTGCCATCACCCAGAGATGCCTCTCCCACTCGGCACCCCCTTACATGTCAGAAAGAATTCACCAGACCTAAATGGGCCCAATACTCACACCAGTTTACAGTCCTGGCCTTCAAAAGAGTCAAAGCTGGTGGGGCTAGCTTCTCGGTGTTAGCACCAAAATACTGAAATGCACAACCACTGAAACTCAGAAATGAAACCTCCTTCACTGCGTTCAGAAAATCCTTGAAAACAAAGCTCTTTAATTAGATTGTACGTGATGGAGTTCCCCTGTAACCATGGAACACACCTACTGTATTATTGCAATCAACCATGTAAATGTTTTTCTATTTTATTCAATCCTATGAAATCTGTATCCAAGTGAACCCTCTGTAACAGTGCCATGATGCCTTCGGGTCACTGCACGCTTTATAAATTCAAATAAATAAATAAAGTGGCCATATGTGTGTGGTATGGCCTCTTTTTATTTTGTTTACTTTTACTCTTTCCTCTAATTAAGGAGCTATTCGCTGGGCCTGGGCCATTAGTAGGGATAATGACTTCTGGGCACCCAATGTGTGTGGTGTGGTCTTTCACCTAGGTGGTAGTTTTGTGCCCAGTGATGTCTCGGAACATGGTGGCCCTGCATGCTTGCAAGACATATATGTGAGCATGCACCCTCACACAGTGTGTTTTCTCTCTTAAATCTGCTCCTAGACGCAGAACTGTATGTAAGGTTCCCTTTCAGGTAGCCTCTGTGGGGTGTAATAAAAGGCCCCAAAATGAAGGTTAATGTGAAAAAGGCCTATCTGTCATTACCAAAAGTAAAGCAGACATTTTTATTCACAAAAATTGAAGAAGAAATTCAAGTGTCCCATTCATCATGAAAAATCTGGATTTTTAAACACTGACACAAACAAGGATTTGCATGTGTGTTTGAAAGTTAAGACTGATGGGCCATGTGAAAAAGGCCTAATTGGCATTACCAAAAGAAAATCAGCATTTTAATCCACAAAGGAAGAAGGAATTCAAGGGTCCATTTGACATGAAAAACTGAATTTTTAAACACCGACACAAAAACTGCTTTGCATGTGTGTTTTCAAGTTAAAGCAGTTTAAATGTGAAAAATGTACCCTTGCCAACATATAAATGTCAGGGAAAAAGACATGGCGTGTGTTGACAAAAAGTAATGTATATTATTGTACTCAGGAGACCCACGACCGGCCCATATAGCCGAGGTTTGCGTAGAGAGTACTTTAAGATGAGATAGCTGCACCTTGAGATGGATGGGGGTGCAGATTTATTACTTCAACACCAATCAATAAGGACAACTCAATGGTTTGGCAAAGGGAGGCCGTTTAATGACAAGTACAAAAAACGGGGAGTCATGGAAATCAGCAGTGATGCGATCATCCTTCTCGCTTCAACTCCACTGAACTTCATACAAAACACATTTTTTATACTGAAAATTCTTCATAAGTGACGTGTAACACTCAAAAGTTAATAAGCATTTCTATTGGTTAGGAAAAGGTAACTTTAATATAGGTGCTATATCTGTATATGGTAACGGAGTGAGGGATTGGGTAAAACACTGTCAGGTGGGCGTCTAAGCCCTTCCTTCAGAATGACTACTTTAGACGTCATCAAAAGTACGACATCCCATGGGCTCTACTAACTATAGGACCCTAGATTATTTGGTCTATTGTGATTGGGTTGGCACCAACCCCATGCACACATTTCCACTTTACTTAGCAGCATGCAGAATGGTCAGCCACGTGCAGGGTGCCCCCTTCAGCTACCCGGCCTTCCTCCAATTAAGGTTACAATCAATCATCACTTCAACAACAATGTGTCAATTATGTTACTGTGGTTGGCCTCGAAACTGCGAAATCTTCCGCCTGAGAAAGTTCCACTATCTTCTCATGGGCAGATGCCACGTGTAGGTGTGAACTTGTGCTTCTCTTCGCTCGGATGGTCACGTGATGCAGACACTGTGAATTTGCCTAGTTTTTCTTGATTTGTGCATTTAATTCTTATTCGGCTTACCACCTGCCTACGTTTCCTTATCTTGACCTTTCAGAGGCGGGATATTCTGTTCTTAAATTTCAATCAGAGGTAGCTACTGTTCGTTCCTTCTATTGGTATGACCTTGGCTCCTTTGGCATGAGTTGCATCTGCTGAGTTTCGATTGAGCCTCATTTTGCTAGGATATGAAGTCTGTCGTGCTTGGCCTTTAGTAACTTAAGTTGATTCTGATTTTCGTGCAAAGTGGACTCGCACTTATAATACTGTGCTTTGTTTTGAGGTAGATTATGTACAATGGCGCTTGCCTTGGACAATATCCTCGTCTTGCTTACAGCTTAAACTTCTTGCATTTTAACATCGTCCCTTCATTCTTTGTTCATGCTATCTTTATTTATGGCGTTTTGTCTCTTTGTGTCATTCTCGGGTCGTCATTTGTTTTATCTGTGAGTCTGTCCGGGCTCTCATGACGTCACCATTCGTCTTTCATTAAGAACTTTTTGGTTTCTTCCGGGGCGGTACTTAGGCAATCTTCATTTCATCTCATTTGTTGATAGGGTTTTTTCAATGGATATCTAACTGGCCATGATTGTCTGGTTATAGGTACTTCAATAGGTGTTGCTCTTCTGATGGGCACTGGGCAGAGCCCAACTGCGGCTCTCTGCTGGTTTATTTGCTCATCATACGTCAAATATTTTGGTGTGAATGTTCCTGGTACTTCAAAATGGGCGATGGGAGTGCAGGCTTTATTTGGGACCTCCTCTACACTCCCACCTCTGGGCGATTCATCAACCACTTTCACCTCCTTCTTTGGATGCAATTCACTCGATTATTCTATATTTATCTTCACTCCATCACCTGGGTTAATTCCTTCTTCATCTTCTGGATCTATACATGATGGTTTGACGAGTGTCTCTTTGGAGTCCATATTTTTATTACTCCTTTCAGGCTTCCTTCCATGTCATTAGTTGACATTGTCCATTTCAGCTACAGTAAACCCGTCTTCCCACATAGTTCCTGTGATTCCTGGGATAGAGAAACTTTGTACGTTCTGGCGCGTGCCTGCTGGCCTTCACAAAGTCTCTTATTTTTTCATCAGTCAGGTCTTTGGGCTTCTATTCTGGCTTGACATCAATCATGATCTTCATCCCTATGTCTTTCTTCACAGTTTTCTGGCATTGCTAGATTATTATCTTGATAACACAAAACACCAGTAATATTATCACTAGCAGAGCTCCTAAAAACATGAATATGTCTGCCATCCCTGTGGGATCCAAGAGAATAGTGATCCAAGCCAGCTGTCATCATCAACCTCGTCAGTTTCGTCGATCAGCTGGTTCTGTAGCTTCGTCAGCATACCTATGGCTTCTGTTAAAGTTCCATTTTCCTCTTCGTGGGAGGGTATACATGTGCAACATGATTCTCTTATTTTTGCACAAACTCCTCCATCCATAGCTGTGATCATGTCAAGCACATATCTTTTCTGGAGAGTCATCAGTCGGATGTCTCTTAACTCTTCCTTTATTTCATTGAATCCTTTTTATTGTTGTGTTGATGGTCTGCAGTAACTCCCATCTGGTTATCTGTAACCATTTAGTATTTGCTCCAACTTGGAATCTTGGCATGAAAATTGTTGCGAACACTGATGAGGTGAGGCTGAACAGCCTGTGTTCATATGGGTTTGCATGAAAAGCTTCTTCTGATTTAGCAGGGAAGTAATTCTCTCGCTTAATCCGAGTTATCAGTTCCACAGATCTCTTCTTCCTCAGCTGAGCATCTGCTTTTGTGAAACTGTCAATATTCAGGACACTTTTCGGGATCACCAATGCTGGAAAGTGAACGTTCACTATCGTGCATATGCCTCCCCAGTCTCTTGGCAGTCTCATGTATGCTTTGGATCCACATGCCCAATAATGATCCATAATCACTGCGGTTCCATGTACCATTCCTGGAGCATCGAAAACTCGTCCACAGTT
Organism: Ambystoma mexicanum; assembly: GCF_040938575.1. Classification (NCBI taxonomy): domain Eukaryota; kingdom Metazoa; phylum Chordata; class Amphibia; order Caudata; family Ambystomatidae; genus Ambystoma; species Ambystoma mexicanum. The sequence continues at coordinate 911,513,956 of NC_090931.1, read as the reverse complement.
CTGATTCTCTCCCATCTTCCTTGTGCCGTTATTTCTGAAACAGAACTTTGTTTTTTTTAGTGGCACTATCTGCAGGGGTCCTCCTCTGTCTTCGACCCATGTGAGTGGTTTTGCAAGTTTTGGCCATAATTGCTTGCATCCGTTTCACACTATGTTGATGGTGGGTTCGTAGTGACCGAAGACCATCCATGCTCGGCATATCACCACTCCTTTCTCCCATCCGTCTGGTGAAACCACTGTTCCCCAAATTTACATTTGGCCTCTATTCTTCAATTTCTGAGCTTCTTCTGGAGTTTTTCCTTGGACATTTAGCTTCTGATTTGCTTCTCTTCTGATATCTGCTCCTTTAACTCCAGGCTTCTCATATCTGATCACAATGTGTTTCGTCTTTCCATTGTTTCTTGTCTTTATGTCCTGGACTTAATCGTCTTCATTTGGATCAGTTGCCTCAGTTGCCCATTTCAGACAGGCATCACTACCCATGAACTGGCCTCTGGTCTTGCACATTGCTATGTGTGACATACAGTGTGCTGTCTGGACATCAATTTATTTCTACAGCTATGAAGATCTTGGACTTCCCCATGCTGTATGGTAAGAGAGCACAAACAAAGCATTCTCCTTCTTAACTTTGTCTTCCAACTTCTTTCATGTGCTGGTAACAAATGTTGTATCCCAGATGTGCTGTGCTGTCAAAGTAGTCATTTAATTCATTGTCATCTCCATGCATGCTTCTCTTGATCCTTAATGTTTTCCTGTAGTTGGCTATGACTACATCCCTGAATGCATCGGTATGACTTTTTCTTGCTGGAGGATTCTCAGGTATCCTGGTCCATGGTGCAGGCCTTCTCATCTGCGCCATTTGAATGGACAAGAGTCTTGCAGCTCTTCCCTCTCTTCATACACCTTTCTCTGTCGGGTTATAAATGTTTGTATCCATTCTGGCATTGGTCTAGTATATGATTGTACTGTGGAACTAGTGCGTGTTCCTTGCGTTGGAATGTATATGCTTAGTAATACAGTCTCTGCAATTTTGTTCTTCAGTTCCTCTTGTAGTTCCCTTTCTTGGGCTATGTGCGGAACTAATGAGTCTATTATCAGTTGGGTCTGTGCAGAGAGTTTCTCAGTGTTGGCTCTTGTTTTCTTAAGTGTTTCTAATATAACTGCTCCTGTTGTTTTTTTTTTTGCTTTAATTCTTGTTTTCTCACAAAATCTGCTGTGGAGTTTCTTGTGGCAGGCAGTCTCTTCTTCTCTGCTGCTTTGGTGTGTGTTTCTGCAGTCATTGACACTAGGCCTGTTTCATGTGCATTCTGTGTTTGCGTGCGTGTAGTTGTCAGTAATGTTACTTCGTTCATCCCTTGCCGACCCTGTCTCCGGCTTTCCCTTTCGTTTGTTACCACAAGTGTGTGTGTATCATTGCTAATTACATTCATTTCAAGTTCATTCACTCCACTGTCAGATCCTCTAGGGACTGGAGTGACTATATACGGTCTGGGTGCCTTTGTGGGTTGTATGCGTGCAACATTAGGTGGGTGTCCTGAAATTGGGACACTTTGTGCACCAACTGCAGTTCTGATTGTTAATGATAGTAAAACAACAATGAATATGATGCATAGGTACATTATGCCCCTGTAGGTCAGGCGACAGCATTTTCCTCCAGAGAAGCAGTGCCTCTCTTCTTGTGGGAGGACCAGATTGCTGTTCTAGACCCCCATCTCGATCATTCAACAAATTTCAGTGTTTCTTGTTTCTGTGTTTTAAGAGTGTCTGGTACTTCACAAGTGTTCCCCCTCGCGTGAGTTTCAAATTGTCTCTTTTTATCAGGATACAGTTCCTTTGCTAGACTATGGGAAAAATCAGATGTAAAATAACATTTTAGTGAGTCCTTTTGCTGTGCATGGTCAAAATAGGTAAGCTCCCAATCCACTCCCCTTATTTGCTTCAGTCCTGAGGACATGGTGTATGCCAGTCAATACAAAGGATTAGGGACAAAAATAACAACAAATATGACACGTGGAGTTCTTGGCACTGCTTCCTTGATCAGTCTCTTGGCGGAAGGTTCTTAGAATCTCCTCGGATAGCTCCTCTGATGGTTAGAAAGTTCCACTTGGAGTACGATGCCGTGTAAGAGCATTCCCATCTGTGCAATATTAGCTGGGTCTCTGATGAAAGTGAGGACGTCAACATCGATTGATCTCCCCACTAACTCTGGGAAGTCAGTGACTAGATGAAAGAGAACATTATGGGCCAACCTGGTGTCTTCTGGTGACAGGGACATCCGTCCTGTCCTGCTAAGGTTCAGGATTATATGTTTTCTCCCAAATGTGAACAATGTCTGCACTGTCCGGTCGCATGGAGAGCAACCAGAATGATTATCTTATTTAAAAGATGGCTTCAATGTTCTGTATTTGCTGGATCTCAAAGAAAGGTGAGTGTGTCTGTTGTTCTTCCGATAAGAGTTGGACAGTCTTCGATTATGCAAAAGAACAGTGTGTTGATGAGCTCATCTATTTCCACCTGTGTTGGGATCATTTGATTTTTTCTTACTGTACTCAGGGAGTAGGATTAATTGTTCGGCAATGACAGTGAGGAGTTGTCTTATTGTCTTTTTGTTTTCAGGATCTTGCAGGAAGTCAGTGACACTGGTCAGTCTCCCTACCAATGACGGGTATGATCTTAGCAATAGATCAAGGTAGATTATTATGTCCTTTGTGATGCCTCTACTGTGGGACACCATAAGTGATTCCGAAGAGTGTCTCAGTATTAAACGAATCGGGATACTGTATTTGATTCCAATGTAAGTGTCCTCAGTCAAAATTTGGCATACTCTTTTCTCAAGGATTATGTGTGCCTCAGTCAAGTTCAAAGTCATCTGACTGTGTTGTGGCTTGTGCGTGCAATTTTCTTCTTCACCCTGCAACTAGGATGCACAGAGTGTCTGTTTGTTTTTATGTCCTTATCCCCTTTTTGCTTAGAAGAAGTGTCCAATTTAAGCCACAATTTGCAAAAAAGTTCTTTGTCTTTGGCTGGTCATGCGTCCTTCTTCCGCGTCATGGATCTCATCTGCACGTGCTGTGGTTCTTCCCCGTCGCTCGTCGATTCCTCTCATTGGGGTGCAGGCATGGGGCCTTTTCCGATGTCGGGTTTTATATTGCCGAGAAAAATCCAAGCTCTCTTGCCTTGTAGTTTCACTGCAGACGGAGTGCAGTCCTCAACTGTAAAAGGACTGTTGAACTTTGGCTCATCCGAATTTTTCCTTGTGTGATTCCTTACAAGGACAGCGTCTCCAGGGAAGACGGGTGGAACACGTAGACCTTGAACCTGGTCTGTTGTAGTATCTCCTTCTGTGTTCTGTGCTGTACTGCACCCTTTTCGTCGTCGCTGCAGCTGGTCGGAAATTACAGTAAGTCATAAAGTTCAGATAGTTTTGCATTTCAGAAACTAAAATCTCTCCTGTTGACTGGGCATCACATCTAGTTCTATCTCGGGGTGTCAGAGGAGTTCTCATTCTTCTTCCTGTGGCTATCTCGTGTGGCATAAGATGATGGTCAGACCCTTGTTGGTTCTGAAGAGCATACAGTGCCAGTGGAAGGCAGTGCAACCATCCCTTTTTTAGAGTGAGCTTCAACTTCGCTATCCTTTCCTTTAACAAGCCGTTGAGCTTCTCACAGATCTCCTTACCTTGTGGATGATACGCCGATGAGAACTTGTGCTTTATACCAAGCAGCAAGCTAATCTGCTCGAACACTTCATTGACAAAATGAGGGCCATTATCTGACCTCATGACCTCGCACACCCCCCACCTGGGGAACACTTCTCTCACAAAAATGTGGCCACACAGGTAGAGTCTGGTCAAGTTGACCCATTTTTGATACATGTGATGCACAACTGTGATTAAAACACAGATTGCAGTAATTGCAATTTACACCTCCTTACTCATTATTTTGTCTCCTGTGGTTGCACTTTACCTTGGAACAATTGGTTTTGGTTTCAATTTTATTGAGTAGGCTGGGGTAACCTACAGTTCCAAAGGTTTGCAGCAGCCACCATCTTATTCTACCTTGAACCAATAGCTGAGTAGATACATATACCCGAGCGCTCTACTACCTAGTACCCCACTTCTTTTGTTTTATACAATCTGAATATGATCCTGAAAGGTATCATTATCCAAGTGAGCATCTATTCTAAAAGAAATCACAGATCGGTGTAGAAACCTTCCTTCAAGGGACAGTTCGAGAGGTTGCTGATAAAGAAAGACTTTTTGGTTCCTGCTGAAAGAAATTCGACATGTAGTCTGGGCTGAGGCAGATTTGAGGCATAGATTGGGAGATAATCTATGTCATACGGCTTGTATAGACTTACTGAGGTCATTTTTTCTTCATACTAAAGAGGTGTCTACATTTCAACTGGTGAAAGACTAATTCCAGAGACACAGAGAAAGTGTTTTGATCATCCAGTAAGCAGATAACCGATCGATGACGAATTTCTGAGTCAAGACAGCAGCTTCCAGAAACAGTTCACAAAGCTGATATATTAAAGTTTCAAGTTTTTCCTTCCTTAGGTAGTCAAGATGGGAAACTTACATGGCAACATCATTCTCCCACATGAAGAAAGGTGCTCACGTTTTCCAAAATGTAGATGTTGTAGGTTAATGTATCACTGTATAATCTGCACTTGCATTGTGCTCATAATTGTACTGCTTTCATTGACTGTGAGAGCGGCAGTCTATATTGGTGCACATGGAGCTAACACTCCTGTGAATGTTTTTGAGCAAAGGGAAAATTTACTTGTGGCAACTACTAGGCAGCCTAAACCCTATGTAGTTATTCCTGTCCCAAAGAAAGATGGCAAATTACCTGAGCTTGAGATGGATGTCACTAATAATCGTTCACAAATAAAAAGTGTAGCAGAAATTATGTTTGGACACCAAGGACAGGCTTGATGAAACAGGCAAGGGAATGGGTTGATAAAAGGTGAGCCTACACAAGTAAAATATGCAAATACACCTGGTCTAGTGACAATTGATCCAAAAGCAGTTTCAAAAGGAAGATCCCAGATGGAGATTATGAGAGACATTTCAATGCCTAAATTGGCTGCTGAGCAGATGAGACGTTCTGAACTTTCTCCTACACAGGGAACCCGGACGGATGTTCCTGTGGTTAATTCAGTGAGAAGGAGCGACAGGATGATGATGTGATTATGGAAGCGCTTATGAAAAGAATGAGATCTAAAAGAATCACACAGGAAGATAATTATTAATTAAATGATTACCTTGACAGCACGGCACACTTGAGAAATAACATATGGCACCAACACATGAAGGAAGTCGGGAGAAGGACTTCAAAGGAGGAATGCTTTGTATGTGCACTTCTGCTGTACAGCATGGGGAAGTCAAAAATCTTCATAGCTGTTGGGATAGATGTCCAAACAGTACATTGTCTTTCACATATAGCACTTTGCAAGACCAGAGGTCAGTTCATGGGAACTGGTGCTTCTCTCAAATGGGCAACTGAATGGACAGATCCAGATTAAGATGACTATATTCAAGATATAAAGACAAGAAACAATGTAAAGACGAGGAGTCTTGTGATCAGATATGAAAAACTTGGAGTAAAAGGAGCTGAAATCAGAAGGGAAGTTAATAAAAAAAATGGAGACTGCGGGAAAAATGCAGATGATATTTGAATATGGAAGAACAGAGGTCGGATGCAAATCTGGGGATCATTATTACCACCAGATGGATGGGAAAAAGGAGTGGTGATCTGCAGAGCTTGGATGGTAACTAATCATCCATAATCCATTATTTTGAATGCACAAGAGGTGTGCAAACCATTGCGGATCCTTTGATATGGGTCAAAGACAGAGGAGGTGTCAGGCATGGGAAGTTGCAAGCGGGTTTACGGGCGCCTTAAAACACTTGTGTATAGGCGCGTTACAAATGCCATATCATATCATATCATAACAAATGAAAGTGCTGGGAGGACGGCATTTATTCACCAGAAACGCTATTCCTGGCGGCAACTGGAGGTTGCCATGGAAGCTAGGTGACTCGTTGCTAAGGAGGGGTAACATTTGTGTAAGATCACGACGTTGATCAGGTGATCTTGGGTATTTAGCCAATCCTCCTCAGTTGCTCAGTGCTTCTGATTGAGCACTTTTGGTGTTTGTTTTGCTCTCTTGCATATTCCTGTTTTCTCGTGTTTTGACTTGGATTTTGGACTTCGTTTTGGCATTGGATTTCCCTTTACTGTTTGGCGACTTATTTTTCATTGCTGTAGATCTCTGGCTCTGGTACCTGGATCTCGTCTTTTTCTCACCCTTGACTGCTACTGTTTTTTGCCTGCATGGTGTTTTGACTCGGACCGTCTAAAGGATTTTCTCTTGGATTTAGATTTCGATATGCGTCTTTTTGGTAACTTTCAAGTACTTTGTTCTGGCATTCGTAGTTATTGAATTGAGTTCGTGACTTACGAGTGTCCATTGTGCCGTGGGACAGCCGTGAGACAGCCTCTGCTGCATCGTGGGACAGCCTCCGCTGCGCCGTGGGACAGCCTCCGCTGCACCGTGGGACAGCCTCCGCTGAAATGCGGGAATACGAAAAGGAAGAACTGTTCTTGCGCCGTGAGGTAGACATTTTGTTATCACGGACTTCTGAAGGAGGATCGTTTGTTTACTTCCAGTGATTCGCTCGTGGATATTCCCGGGTAAGCCCATTTCTTGTGTTATAAGCACTTTTGATCAATCGTTCTTAGCGATTTAGGCACATAGTGAATCATTTCTCATAGTTAAATATTCTTTTGCAGAAATTCTCTTGGCTCTCTTCATAACCTGATCCTGGTAATTCATCAATCCTATTCTGTTAAATCAGCCACGTGGGCGAATCCTATTCTGTTAAGTCAGGTTGGTGTTAATTGGGATTAGGTTAGCATTGTGTTTTACAATCCTCAGTCTCACTGGTACTAATTGTGTTTTTTCTCTCTGCAGCCATGTGGTCTCGGTGGGATATCCACTCTTTCAATTAATTGATTCCTTTGTATTGTGTATTCATTACATTCAAAGGAATACATTGGTGGGAAGTATTCTTCTTCTACACTACGGGGTCAAGTCTGTGAAGAGGAATTCTGACAGGATGACCCCTGCACATAGTGCCATTGGAAAGTTCAAAGCTATGTTTCATGACTAATGGCACAAGAAAAGTTGGAGAAAATCAGAAGTGTGATCGTATCTTTGATACATCAGGAATGGTGCATGGAACAGCAGAAATCATGGATCATTATTGGGCTTGTGGATCCAAGGCCTACATAAGGCTACCTAAAGACTGGGGAGGAATATGCACATTGGCGAATGTCCATGTTCCAGCATTGGTGATTCCAAAAAGTGATCTGAATCTTGACAGTTTCCCAAAAGCAGATGCTCACCTAAGAAAGAAGAGGTCTGTGGAGCTGATAAACAGGATGAAGAGGGAGAACTACTTTTCAGCCAAATCAATAGAAGCTTTTGACTCTATCCCATATAAACACAGACTATTCTGACAAACGTCTTCAGTGTTCACGTTGATCTTCATGCCAAGAATCCAAGTTGGAGCAAATACCAAGTGGCTTCAGATAACCAGATGGGAATTTCTGCAGACAATCAACACTACTATAAAGGGATTCAATGCAATCAGAGAACAGATGAGAGACATATGACTGATGATTCTCCTGAACAGATACGTCTTGGACATGATCACAGCTATGGATGGAGGTATTTTTGCATAAATTGGAGAATCATGTTGCACATCCATATCTTCTCATGATGACGAGAATGGAACCTTGACAGAGGCCATAGACATGCTGATGAAAATCCATGGCCAGATGATAGATGAAGTATAAGACATTGCTGATGACAGCTGGTTTGGATCACTCGTCTCTTGGGTTCCACAATGGATGGCAGATATGTTCAAATTTCTTGGAGCCCTGATCGTGTTGGTATTGCTTGGACTTTGTGTGATCAAGATAATAATCTCACAGTGCCGGAAGACAGAAAAGAAAGCCATGGGGATGAAGAGTATGATTAATGTCGAACCATGATGGAAGCCCAAGATCTGACAGATGAAGAGATCAGAGACTTTGTGAAGGCCAGTATCCATGCACCTGATTGAACGAAGTTCCTGTACCAAAATAACCATAAGAAATATGTGGGAAGATGGATCTATTGCAGTCCAAATGGACAGTTCATGCTCATGACATGGAACAAGGATGAGCATGTGAAATCAGCAGTTTGTCTGAAAGGAGTCATAACGATATGGATCCCCAAGAAGCATTTCTTCAGATTGGCATGTCTAGAGGTTAAAAAGTATGAGAGAGAGGTTGATAAATCACCCAGAGGGGGGAGTGTAGAGGAGGCGCCAAGTACTCCCCCTCCAACTGCCCCACCGTTATTACCTATAGAATGGTAAACAAAGTATGTGACGTATGCGGAACAGTTGAACCAGCAAAGAGCAGATCGTGGACTCTGTGCAGTAACCATAAGAGTACCAGTACCTAAGAGAATCTGGGAGGCAAGGTACCCATTGAGAAAACCGTACCTGCATGCAAGACAATATGATGCCCATTTGAATGAGATTCCTGAAGAAGCAGAACAGATGACAGGCAAGGATGAAAGGTGATGTCACACCGAAAAAGATGATTTTCACTGAAGAGATGCTGAGACCAGAGAATGCAGATATTCTATAAGGCATCAAGAAAGCTACAAGGATGAGTGACATCTTGGGCTCAAGGTGAAGAAGTTCATGCCACAGAAATGGATGAATATATTAAGTCATTTTATACATGTACAGATGCAGAAGAAACGCAAGCAGCAAAGTGATCGTGAAGCCAGCTCTAAGCTTATAATAGGTAAATCGCAGCAAACGCCAATGTATACATATAGGGGGCATGGCTTCGGCAGCCATGGAGTAGGACGTGCTTCCCGTGTAGCTCCGGAGGATCCGACAGATGATCCGTAAAAACTACCTTTGAAAGTGCGCCATTGGTTCCAGAATTGATCACACACGCATGGGAATGTATGCTTTGCTCATTGTATAAAGATCGAGAGAATCGTAAGCGGGAGTCTGGAGGAATTGCTCGACGAACAACGGCAGCTGTTCGGTCCATTGTCACACAAGATGGCCGACAACAAAGGAAATGAAACTAGGGTACCCGAAGAGGATGAATAGAGGTGGCGGCCACGGGGAAAGAACGTCAATGGCTAGGTGAAGATGGAACAAAACCCCTGGGGGCTGTGGGCCTTGGGTCGTGAAGGCTTGGGACTTGGCCCGGACGGCAGGGGCCCGAGGGCATCAGAGGTGTGAAAATGCAGGCCGCACCACGACCAGCACGAGAAGCGCTCGCTCGGCATTGAACTAGTAGCGGTGAGAGGAGGTGGAGGTTGTGACTGCCTGGAGACCACCGCGACAGTCGGTAAAGAGTGGAAATTACGGTTGGGGAGACACTCGGTCGCTGAATCATAATAGGGAGACCCAACGAAAGCCGGAAAATGGCAGCGCGAGGGGCCGTTGGTAAGAATAAGAACAAACAACCCACGATGGATATTTTTGCGAAAACATAACAGTCTCCTGCGGCCATCGCAACCAAAGGCCCGATGGCACAGGCTGAGGGCGCCACAGCGGCTGATAATCATCAGATTTTAGAAGCCATTATGGAGCTGGGGGGTGCTGTTGTGCGCGAAGCGAGATGGCTGCTCTTTTGTGAGCTCCACAGCCACTCCAGGCCAACTACAAACATCTCCGTCAATTTATCCCGGTTTTGCCTGCAATTTTCCTGAAGTAGACACCGAGGCACCAAGAACGTGTCGTCCGATTCTCGTCTGTGGATGTGGCCCAGCTCCGAAGTTATAGCGTGGCAACTGCTGCGAAGACCAGCGAGCACAGTCCGCCATTTCGCCCGTGACGTGGGAGAAGGAGCCCGGCCGCGGAGGAGACGTTTCTGTGCCATTGCCATCTGCGCCCGGGGACGCACTGCATTGAATGGCCGCGGGCGCTCTGTCTCACGTAGTGCACCCGCAGATCCATCGAGCTCTCCCGCTACACCTAAGAGGGAAACGCGGCCCCCCCACGGCGAGGCGGGTGAACGCGGTGAGACGGCGGTAAGGAGAAGGGGGGGCGCGCACTAGAGGACACTCGGCAGTTCAGCTGCATACTGCGGTGGGGGGGAGCCGCGATCCGCTCACCCCCGTCCCGTACTGCCTGGCAGTGTGTTGGGCACATAGCCCGGAGATATGGGCGGCTGGGAGCAGGGGAGGTGCGGATGGGCAGAAAAGGAACTGTAGACTGACATGCTTTCCCATGGTAATAATGTCATTGGCCTACACAAAGCTGGGCCACGTCTGAGGACCACTGCAGCGGCCTTAATACACCAGCACGAGCGGGTGGTCATTACACCTACAGCCGCATCGCGCCCTGAGCAGTCAAGTGCATTGTCCCCAACTGGGTAAAGTCAACTGAGAGGACTTGGCGCTGGTGACGTGGCTCCGGATTGGGCACCTCCTGCAAGTGCTGCACGGGGAAACGTAAGCCCGCACAGCGGGGGGACACTGAAGCCATCTGGGGTGTCATCTCCGGTGCGGGCAGAAGAGACATCTACAGGGCTGCGGTGGTCCCCCTCTGTGGTTTCGCACAATTAGTTACACTACAGTGGGGCAGGAAAATCTACAATAACCCTCCCACGACAATACCCTACTGGCTGCGTTTTCAGGGCAGGTCCCAGGCCGGCAGGCTCTGGTGTCCAACTGTCCGACGTGATCAGACCCAAACCGCGTGGAGCTCCACCCGTACAAGCCTAAATCGAAATCCTGCAACGTTCGTCTCTCGATAACCTGGGCAGGAATACAGCAAGGCACAACCAGAACTTTTATGGTAACGCTCATGGCGTGAGCCTTACCACTAACCTAAAGTGCAACAGAAAGCGTCTATAGCCCCAAGAAAGTGTAGACTATTGCAAAGCAGCAGTGTCATCTCTGGTCCTGGTGCAGCCTGGAAAGGTGCGAGTAAAGTGGCTCACGAGCACATCTTCCCCATTGTGCCCACCGAATCAAACCAGACGAGCCACGCAATCCTGGCATATCGTACCAATTCACCACGTAGTGGTCAGGCATAATACTGAGACCCGGAACTACTACAGGATGATGCCCAAGGACATAGGTCCAAAAAAGGGGAAAGGCGCCATAGAGAAGTTTGCAACGACAACGAAGAAAGTAGTCGAGGTCACTATGTCATCTGAACCCACGCTGCAACCACTATCACCAACAGTGAATGCCGCAATGGATCCGCAAGCAGTTTTTGCAGCTATGCAGCAGGGATTCTCCTCGCTGAATGAGAAATTGGATGGCATAACGGCCAACGTAGCATCCATCAAGACACAACTAGATAAAACCACTAGTCGTATCACTGAGGCCGAGACCAGGATTGGTGATACTGAAGATGCACTGGAAGCGCTAAAGAATACCGTCACAACAATGGCAAAGGAACTGGGGACTGTCAAAATAAAGTGCGAGGACCTGGAAGCGAGATCTCGACGCAACAATATACGCATATTAGGTTTGCCGGAAGAAGCATTGAGGGGACCCATGGAGCAGGCAATAGAGAAGCTACTGCGCGACCTTCTAGGGGATCCGGGTTGGTCTCCCATGTTCATAGTGGAGCGGGCGCACAGATCCCTGACCCCCAAACGCAAGCCTGGAGCCTTCCCAAGACCCGCCATAGCGCGCATAATGAACTATAGGGATAGGGATTTGGTACTGAAAACGGCTAGAGAAAAGCAAGAACTAAGGTGGGAGGCCAATACTATACGTATATTGCCTGATTTCACGCTGGCGGTACAGCAAGAACGACGCTCATTCATCGGGGTCAAGAAACTGCTACGCGAGCGTAACATCCCTTATGCAGTGCTATACCCAGCCAGGCTGAGGCTACAACATAAAAATAAAACGTACTTCTTCACCTTCCCGGAAGAAGCCGCAAGCTTCGTCGAAGCCAATATCCCACTACCAACCCAACAATCAACGAATGGGGATGAAGCCTGATACCCGGATATGTTCAGGGGAGCAAGACATGACGGGAAAACAACGACGTGGGGACTGTGATACCCCCTCGTGGGAGCACCTCAAACATCAGCGAGATCAACACTCAGAAAGAACGAACTTGCTCTCACCATTTAATATGTGTTCGAGTAACGACAAGCAAGACCGGCCATAACACCGAAAGCAATAAAAGGTTTGGCCTGGAAGGCGCAGCGGAACCCCCCCCCGTTGCGGGTGCACATGCAAGATATGGGAGGGAAGGGAGATGGGTATACTGACATAGTTAAAGTTTGGGTAACTATGAGGGTGGGTGTGGGATCCAGGGAAACCTTGTTGGGGATTCAGTTTGGTTGGGAGGGTGTTAAAGTTAAAAACACACAGATGCTTCAAAAAAACACAGATGCGCACATAGAGGGGAGGGAGCAAGTCACACATCACCCGATGAGGTCCCGAGATGATGGCTAAGACAAACAATGGAGATATCACTATGTTGAGCTGGAATGTTCGTGGGCTGGGATACCCGATAAAAAGAAGGAAAATTATGGCATACGTTACTAGGCTGGGCCCCAAAATAGTGTTTCTACAGGAGACACACTTGCTACAGCAACAAGCTGAAAAGCTGGCTCCTAATTGGGGCAAGCACCGGCATTACACATCTTATTCAACTAGGGCGAGGGGAGTAACAACCCTAATACATAAAACTATTCCCTTCACCTGCCTCAATACGGAATGTGATCCTCAGGGTAGATACGTCGTGGCTCATGGCACGCTTCAAGAAAGAGAGGTGCTACTCTTAAACATATATGGCCCAAATAACGATGATCCTGATTTTTACTCCACACTGTTTGGGAAACTAGCTAAGTTCCCCACGGCCCACTTGATCTGTGGGGGTGATATAAACACTATCATGGACATCCAACTAGATCGAACATCGGACCAACCGAGAACACTTACTAAAGCGGCCCAAAAAATATTAACATATATGGCGGACCTGGGACTCAGAGACGTGTGGCGCTCGTTAAGGGGTACCAAACGCACCTACACATTCTACTCCTCGGTGCATGACATGCACTCAAGGATAGATGTATGGTTACTATCCTGTGAGCCACTGAGCTGGATCTCTGACACACATATCTGCCCGAGAACACACTCTGACCACTCTCCGATGCTGATAACATTGACAATCCCTGAGATCAAGATAAACAGGCCACCGTTGAGGTTCAAACCAGCAGCCCTACAAGACCAAGTTTACAAGTTATCTCTAACTCGTCATATTCAAGAATACTTTGAATTTAACGAAGGGTCTGTGTCTAGTCAGGCGGTATTGTGGCAAGCGTTCAAGGTATACATCAGGGGCACTGCAATGTCAACCGAGTTTGGTGTACTAAGGGACATCCGTGGGGACCTTGCCCGACGGGAAAAAGACACAGCCCAAGCACAAAATCACTACGCACTAACACCTTCCACACAACTGGGGCTTGACATTAAGACCAAGATAGATGCATTTAGAGAAGCTGCTGACCGCGAAATTTGCTACTTTGATAGGCCAGCAGCAGTGCAACGATACAGGGAACAGGAACGCCCGGGTAGGCTATTGGCTAGGATGGTGAGGGGTGAACGTGGCCCAACGAGTATACCGTGTATAACAAGGGGTGATGGGACGGTGACCACAGACCAAGAGGAGATCAAGGACTTATTCTTTGACTTCTACAAACGTCTCTACTCACCACAAAGTACCGCAACGGAACAAGATATAGATCAATACTTGGCCCAGATACCGACGACACTCCTATCAGATGAAACCAGAGAGGCCCTAGAGAGCCCGATTACTGAAACAGAGATAGCTGAAGTTATAAAGGCGTTGCCTAACGGGAAGGTCCCGGGCACCGATGGCCTTGGGGCAGAGTTCTACAGGGAGTTTGCACAACTCCTGGTCCTCAAATTATTAGCTGTCTGGTCTGAAGCCCTAGAAGTTGGGGAATTACCAGAAACTACCAGAGAAGCGGTCATTACTTTACTGCTCAAACTAGGGAAGCCCCCCGAAGTCTGTGGCCCTAACAGGCCGCTGTCATTAATAAACACGGATGCTAAGATCTTCACGAAGATCCTGGCCGCGCGATTGACACCACTAATGCCATACATGGTCCATGAGGACCAAGCATGGTTCATAACGGGAAGATCCACAGCAACGAATATTAGACGCTGCCACGAAATCCTAGCAGCGATACCACCGGATTTACAAGCAGTGGCTGTCTCCTTAGACATGCAAAAGGCCTTTGACACTGTATATTGGCCCTTCCTGTTTAGGGTCCTGCATAATTATGGGTTCGGTCCCAATTTTATTAAATGGGTCAAGGTTCTCTATACGCGCACCTATGCTAGGATCAGCATAAACGGCACACTATCGGAACAACTGGAACTATTAGGGGGCACTCGTCAAGGCTGTCCACTGTCTCCTCTTTTATTTGCTCTAGTGATAGAACCCCTAGCGGATCTAATCAGGGCCAGATATAGTAAATGCGGAATACCTCGTGAGGGTAAGGTCGACATCATCACGATGTATGCCGATGACATATTGTTGTACTTAAAGAACCCAGCCCATACTCTCGGTAGGGTCCTGGCAGTGGTCCAAACATTTGGCAGGTTCTCGGGCCTGAAGTTAAACTCGGCCAAATCAGAAGTCTTCCCCCTTACAGAGGCAACGACAGAACCATCAGTTCTGCATGGCCTTGTGTGGAGCCCGGTACACATCACATACTTGGGGGTGAATGTAACTAGGACGGCACAACTATCTTGTGCACTGAACTATAACGCCCTTGCTGAGGCCCTATGTGTGAAAATGTCACGCTGTAAATCTCTTCCGGTATCATTGATGGGGAGACTTGCTCTGATAAAAATAATAATTCTTCCCAAACTCTTCTACCTATTTACCTCCTTACCGGTGTGGCCGGGGAGAGTGCTATTTGTAAAAATTGAGAGCGCTTGTAAGGAGCTCGTGTGGGGCGGACATGCTAGATTGAAGTGGAGGGTCCTCACGGACCAATTCCCGCGGGGTGGCCTGGCGGCTCCAGATTTCGAAATATACTATTTGGCAGCCCAGGCGCACTATGCGACACAATGGGCAACTGATTTCCTTGACCCAAAAGATCCCACAAACGATGGCCCTACACCGTGTTCAGCTACACTACTACATGCCCTGACATCGTCACGCCCCAAACACTATAATACTATTGACCCCACAAGGGTTACATCTACAGCATGGGCAAAGATTGTTGATATACACGGCACAGAAATATTGTATCATCCGAGTATGCCAATCTGGGGTAACCAGGCCATACCACCCACGATGGACAAAGTGGTGGCGACACTTTGGAGCACAAGAGGAATAATGCAGCGGGGCAGTTATTTCGCGATAAACAGTTTGTGACGTGGGAAATCCTAAAAGAAACTGTGGGTGATACGCCGAGCCACAAGCTACACTAAATGCAAATGAGATCTGCCATAGCTAAAACATAGTCGGAATTTCCGGCTGAACCTACGATAAATCTTGGCTTGGGTTATATGTTCACGGCTGAGAAGGGTAGGATATTAGCATCAACACTGTATAAAACCGTTATTCAAACCCGCCCATCAGAGCCACATAAGGCCGAAGACAGGTGGGAGTATGACCTTGGACAAGCCATCACTGACGACCAGTGGTCCCGAATATGTGCACTATCCAAATCTTTATCCTGTAACGCCAGATATAAACTGATTCATTGCAAAATTGTACATAGACTGCATTATACCCCAGTCAAACTGAAAAGTATATCTCCAACCACCGAAAGTCTATGTCCAAGATGTGGCTCTGAGACAGCTGACACTTATCACATGTTCTGGTCATGCACACATCTGAGGATGTACTGGGAGGAGATATGCAAAGCATTGGATGACATGTCCGAGGAACCTGTTGAATGGTCACCAATGTTATGCCTGTTGGGGGCCACAGGGAAGATGAACCCAAATTGGCGGAAACTACTGAATGTGGGCTTACTGGCCAAGAGAGCGATATTATTAAAATGGAAAAGCAAAAACCCCCCCACTAAGAGAGACTGGGATAGAGACATGATATGGGCAAATGATAACGAAGAAATATATATTGACTCATTGCAAGTGGCTACGAGACCTAAAAACATATGGTCCTTATATAAACAATACCAAGCTGATAAGGCAGAAGGAGAGGAACTGTCTTGAAACGTGTGGTCCCCCCGCCCGCCTTTTCTTTTGTAGAGCTTTACTGTGTTCAATAATGTATAAATGGCAGATTTGACATGTCCATATGGTTGATGTATCTTTGTGGTATAATAACTAAAGTTTAAAAAAAAAAAAAAGAAGCCATTACGGAGCTGAAGGAATCTTGGGGGGTTGCGATGTTGGAACTATGCATTTCCCTGGAGGCTAAAATTGAAGCAGTGGGCAACGAAGTCTCCCTGCTGAGACAAGATGTCAGGGGACTGGCGGAACGCACAAGCAGCCTGGAGGGCGTGGTGAAATCTAACACGGACACCAGCACCAACAATACAAAGGAGATCAATGTCCTTAAGCAACAGGTGGCCAACTTGGAGTCTCGAGCAGAAGAAGCAGAAGGGAGAGCAAGGAGAAACAATATTTGCGTGGTGGGTTTGCCGGAAGGTGAGGAGGGCCAGGACCTGACTGATTACATTGAGAACTTACTCCTACAAGGAATCGGGGCCGGTACACTCTCGCAGGGATTTGTGGTGGAGCGCGCACATAGAGCCCTCATGCGGAAGCCGAGACCAGGGGCCCCTCGACGAGTGATAATTGCCAAAATACTGAACTAGAAAGACCGCGAAAAAATACTGGAGTATTTTCGGAAAGGCGGAACAATCGAGAGGGCCTCGAGCACTATCACAGCATACCCGGATTACACTATGCTGGTCCAAAGGCAGCGGTACAGCTATGTAACTATCAAACGGAGGCTGCGGGCGGCTGGGATAAAATATATGCTGCTGTACCCTGCGAAATTGAAGGTCGTGCATAAGAGCAAAATGCATTTTTCTGACACTCCGGAAGAAGCAACAACATGGTTGGATCTGCAGGCTACCCGGATCAAGACACGGAAGAGACACAAAATGGACGTGAAAAGTGACTCAGATACGGTATGCATACTGCTATGGCGGCGAGCGAACATCCCAAGGGCGCCTAGGAGAAGGCTGAGAACGATGGCCCTGGCTGTAGGAGGCTGATATTCGATAATATATTGCTGTTTGTGAAAGACTTGATGGACTGGAAAATAGTGGCAATTGCATATATTTCAACTGTATAGCAATGTGTAGTTCTTCGATGTGCTATTGGAGCGGCAGGGCGGAAGCACCCTACCCCCCGAGTTGTAGTTGTAGTTGTAGTAGGTTGGCCACTAGGGCGGCCTCACCCTGCGGAGCTTCGAGTACAGGCGAAAGCCGGAAAGAGCTAGATGCGGGGGAGCCTGAGATCCAGGGATGGAGCTGGGCAACAGTTGGGGGGGAGAGTTTTGGGGAAGGGATGGGAGGCGGGGGTAGAGGGAGTGGGAAGTTTGGTGTGTTTTTGGTTAAAGGGGTTTTAGAAGGGGATGCAAGACTATATAGATTGGAATGGAACTCAAAGTAAACACTGCACCTGGGGGGGAGGGAATGGGATCACACCAGGCCATGGTGGACCTTAAAATACTCACATGGAATGTGTGGGGGCTTAATAGCTATTTAAAAAGGAACAAGGTTATGCTGTATCTGCGCAGGCAGAAAATAGATATTGCATTGCTGCAAGAAACCCACCTTACACGTGAGAGGATGGACACGATTGCGGGGAAGTGGAAGGGGGCGTTGGTGGGCTCTTCGGTACTCGGCCAACGCAAGAGGAGTACTTATATGGGTGGCGCCACATGTCCGGTTTCAGCGGTTGCAAGTGGTGGCTGAGACAGACGGGAGGATGATTATGCTGATGGGATTGTTAGAGAACAGGGAGATAAGTATTGTTAACAAGTGCGCCCCAAACCAGAACACGGCGGCGTACATTAGGACATGAGTGAGAACCTGAGCATGTGTGTGGGAAGCGCAGTGATCTGGGGAGGGGACTTCAACTGTGCATTGAACCCGAGGGTGAATAGATCAGACAGGAAATTGGATAGACTGGCCCCTGCAGCCAGGGCATACAGACACTGCTTGATGACTTTGGGTTGGAAGATGCATGGAGAGTGTGGCACCCTGTGGAAAGGCAATATTCGCATTATTCTGCCCCACAGCAGTTATCAACAAGGCTGGACTATGTCTTCGCATCACCTGAAATGATAGCGGAGATTGCACACATAGGGCCTCATTACGACCCTGGCGGTAAGTTCCGTAAATTACCGCCATGGCGTAAATTACGTTAACGCCGAGTAGCGAAGACGTAAATAGCACCTAATTCCGACCCATCGGGCACGTGCTTTACGCCATGGCGGAAACGTAGAGTACGCCATGGCGCTAATGGGCCAAAAACGGCCCTTACCGCCATCGCACACTGTCCATGGAGCACTACCGCCACGCACACCATAGCGGTCACCGTACTTAGCGGTCACCGCAGTTAGCGGTCACCGTAAATAGGCGGAAGCGGAAATAGCGCCATCGCGCAGGAACGGGAAATGGCATGGCGGCCATCTTTAAAAACACAATCCATCGCCATCCTCCACTACCATACCTCATCCGGCCCCCATAACCATCCACACCCATCACCCACCCCAAAACCACATCCAACATGCCCAAAGTTGTAAAAAAGGCATGTGACAGGCAGCGCCAAGACCGCTTCACCAAGGAGGAACTCAACATGCTGGCAGAGACCCTGCAAGAGAATGCGGAAGTCGTATTCTCGACACAGATGACAAGGGCGGCTATCATGAAGAAGAAGGCGATATGGGCCCTAGTGGCACAGCGAGTGAGTGCAGTGGGGGCCGCACCCCGCACAGCCCAGCAGTGCCGCAAGCGCTGGGATGATCTGAGGCTCCGTGTCCGTAGCATCATTTCGGCTAACCGCAACCTAGCCATGTCAACTGGCGGAGGCTCAGAATCACCTATCAAGCTCCAGGCGTGGGAGGAAATATGCGCATCCACCATAGGGATGGAGAGCATTGAAGGTGTCGGAGCCATGGAGAGAGGAGTGCTGACCCCAGGAGACGCAGGTAGGTGGCCAGAGCTATGCATGCCACACTCAACAAAGCCCCACTGTGCGAAGTACCCAGTCGCCCCATAGTGCACATGCAACACATCGACAGGTGAACGTGCACAGACACATCCCAACACCACCCTGCAAACAAGCAGCATGCACACCCTAACTGCTGGAACACACATAGCACCATGCTACCTCCACACAAAAGCCACCAAACCTGTATGAAATGCGCTGCATGCACCGACTGTATAGATGTCATCCCCTAATGCACGTCCAATGTCCGCGGACCCATCAATAACACATCCCTCCTTTGCTCCACCACAGATTCCGACACAGAGCCCCAGGAAGAGGGCAACACCGCATCCTGTTCCTCCAGAATGGCCAGCCCGCAGGCATCCACCCCAGCCGTCCGGAAGGGAACCCACCGGCAGCCACCAACCCTGCCTGGGGTAGAGGACAGGCAAGTGCCAGCCCCCACTACTGCTGACACAGACACAGCAGCAGCAGCAGACATGCCACTAGTTGTGGCCACTGAGGGGACAGCCTCTGCCGCAAGCAGCACCCTTGGGGAGAGTGCAGCCATAGCGGCAGACTCTGACAGCGGGCCAGCCAGCATTGAGGACATTGATGTTGAAGGGCCCACTGCCCATCCACATTCCCCCGCAATTTCCCTAAGCCCCCTGCAGGCGGATGCCACACAGGGGCAGTCCGACTCCGACGAATGGCCAGCCACCCCATCCCCCCAGCCTGAGGTGGGCATCGCACCGGAGATGCAAATGGCACTGGCCATAGGCCAGCAGAACCAGCAGGCACTACAGGACATTGCAACACGGCAGCAACAACTGACTGACCTCCTCAATGCACATGTGGCACAGTGTGGTGGGCCAAGGGATGCCATGGAGCGGTCAGCTGACCGTGTCACAGCTGCCATAGAGAACTCCACAAGGAGTATATGCACTGAGCTAGCGGCTGTGCGCAATGAACTCAGTGAACTTGTGCACACCATCAGGGACATGCGACCGGATGTGGGGCGTGGAGCCTCATCAACCACCAGCTCAGCACAGAGCAGCCCCGTCCGTAGATCTGGGCGCACTCTCCGCAGCACGGCCAGGGGTGCCCCAGGGGCCATGGGAGGGGATACACATCCTTGACTTGCCTGTTCAGCAGGACTACTCCGCACCTTGTAGCACGGACACTACTGCACCATTGTTGGGGTGTTCAGGGGGGAGGTGGGAGGGGGGAGGGGTGTGTTGGGGTGTGCAGGGGGGAGGCGGGAGGGGGAGGGGGTGTGTTGGGGTGTGCAGGGGGGAGGTGGGAGGGGGGAGGGGGTGTGTTGGGGTGTGCAGGGGGGAGGTGGGAGGGGGGAAGGGGTGTGTTGGGGTGTGCAGGGGGGAGGTGGGAGGGGGAGGGGGTGTGTTGGGGTGTGCAGGGGGGAGGTGGGAGGGGGGAGGGGGTGTGTTGGGGTGTGCAGGGGGGAGGTGGGAGGGGGTGTGTCACAAGATTACACTGTTGCAATACACATTTATCATTACCACAAACCAATTGTGTTGACATCTTTATTGCGTCCATGTGCTACATTGTTGTAGAGTCCACAGTGTGCATGTCCCACACACACACAGTGCGCCGAGTGCCGTCTCCATGTGACACGCATACGCTGTGTGTGCTAGAAGCATTGGTCAATGAGAGTCTGACGCATGACACGCCCCTCCTGTGCATCGCTGCCTCCTTGAGGTGGTGCCCCATCCCCACCCTCATCATCCTCATCGTCAGGTGGTAGCAATTCTACGTCAGGGGGCAGGGGCACATTTCTTCTGACGCACATATTGTGTAGCATGACACATGCCATGACGACCATTGCAACCTTCTCATGCCGGTACAGGAGTGCCCCGCCAGACCTGCTGATGCAGCGGAAACGTGCCTTCAGTAGGCCAAAAGCTTGCTCGATCACTACACGCGTACGGGAATGGGCACGGTTGAAGTCCTCCTCATGCTGGTTCTGTGGGTTTCGGACTGGTGTAAGGAGCCACCTCTTCAGGGGATAGCCTGCATCACCTGTATGTGGGCAAGAATGTATGCGTCAGGGATGAGCTTGAGTGATGTACATGAAATGCCACCATGAATTGCATTGAACATTGAATTTGCAGCAGTTTCTTCTGTGCTACTGGTTTCACACCGTGCAACCGCTATATTGTTATTGTTATTGTTATTTTGCACTTATATAGCGCCTTATATACCATTGGTATGGTCTGAAGGCGCTGGTAGGTTGAACGTCCTTGGGAACCGAAGTTCAGATCAGTAGAGAGAGTAGGGAGAGTCAAAAGGTGCGTGTGAGCACCGGGTATGTGTGCAGCTCGTGCGGTACTTGTGTAATAGCTGCTTCTTAGCGGCAGATGTGGTGGTTGAGAGATCAGGATAATGTGTTCGTTCAGGCAGGATTTATCCAGGACGGATGTGGCTGCGTTAGGCCTGAGGAAAACGCCTGGCTGGGGGTGTGAAACCAGCAGTGTTTACATAGATTGATGTGGAGTAAGCGGTGTTAGTATGGGAACAGTTATACCGAATGGTGTCATAGTATCTCTGTGTTCTAGTTGAGTGGTGATGTAAAGGAGAGAGTAAGCGTGGTGGTGTGATTTGATGGGTTATATGCTCTTTCAATGTGCACATTTATTAATGCAACTTTTCCCAGAGAGGGTACCGGGCAAACTACAAAATTCATTTTCCCACGAGAGGCTAATGGGCGGTTTTCTAAATACTATTTTCCATAGAGAGGCTATTGGGCACACTTCTAAATTCAGTTATCTAGAGGCTATTGGGTACATTTCTAGGTGCAACTTCATGGAGCGTCTATTGGATATACCTCTATAATCGACTTTCACAGAGTGTGCCACATGTCTCACATGTGCCGCTTCTGAATTCCAAGGCACGAGGTATGCAGGGGTGACATGTGCCTTGTGAGTGCCGATCGACTGTGTCCGTTCAGGCTGTTTCTGTAGGTGACCTGGCACGTGTCCCGTGAGGGTTGCATTCACATGATAGCGGGAATGCAGTCTGGCTCATCATTACCCCAGTGAACAAGACTGTTGCCCATGGGGACAGTCTGTGGGCCTTGCTGTCTGTGTTTTGGTGCATTGTTCTTCCAGTCCATCATGTGCCTCCTTTGGGCACAGTCATGGGGAACAGGCCTTGCAGTAACTTGTGACGTGCATGCACGTACATTTCTTTGGAGTGTATGTGGTCACGGTATGGTCAATGCACTTGTAGGTGGTTGTGTCAGGGTTGGGTGACACCTTCATTGACATGTCAGGTCTTCTTAGGTCAGGCCTCATGTATGCAGGTGTCAGGTGACGTGAGTGCTGCCTCAGGGTGTGTTGTGGCTAATGCTAGTCGCAGCCAGATGGAGCATGCATCATTCCCCCCCCCCCCCCTTCCCGCCAGTTGGAGTATGCATCATTCCCCCCCCTGCATTGGTATGTCAATTACACACCCACTTCACATTTCAATGCCCATGACATTGGACTCACCGAGTAGCCAGGTTCTGGGCCCTGCCTGTTGCTCCATGTAGCGTGGTAATGTTGAGTTCCTCAGGACCAATGAATCATGGGTTGATCCGGGGAATCGGGCACAACAATGTGTGAAGATACTGTTGGAGTCACAGACCATTTGCACGTTGATTGAGTGAAATTGTTTGCGGTTCCGGTACGGTACCTCCTGGGCACGTGGGACCGTCAATTCCACATGGGTGCAGTCGATGGCACCAATGCAACCAGGTATGCCAGCTAGTGCATGGAAACCCACTTTGGTGTTGGCAATCTCCTGGGCAGTCCGTGGTAGTGAGATGTGGTCATCTGTGTGCTTGAGGAGTGCATCCAGCACTTGCGTCAGTGTACGCGAAAACGATGGTTGTGATATGCCATGCAAGTGCCCTACTGTGTGCTGGTAGGTGCCTGTGGCCAGGAAGTGGAGCACAGACACTACCTTCAGTAGGGGGGGGGTGGCGGTGGGTGTTTCAATCATGCTGGCGATGTCGTTGTGTATCATGTCCACGATGGTGGTGATGGTGTCCCGGTCCAGTCGATACAGGGTGTGGATCTGCTCAGCGGTGAGGTTGAATGGGTTGGGTCTGACGCGTGGGATTGGGGGCTGCCTGCGTGGTAGCACTGGCTGTGCTGGTGGGGCATGCTGGGCCTGCCTTGCCCTCCTTCTCCTCCTGCGTCTCCTCTGTGCAGCCTGTTGTTGTTGTTGTTGTTGTTGTTGTTGTTGTAGTTGTTGTTGTTGTTGTAGTTGCTGTTGTAGCACTCGCATTGCTATCAGGTCCTCCAGCCCCAACATTGCTAGTCCTATCGGTAGCATTGTGGTGTGTGACTGGGTGTGGGCAGGGGTGGGGTGTGCTCTTTTTGTGCTTCCTGTGTCTGTATTGCCTTCACCTGTGCTGTTTCTGTGCACCTGTGGCAGCTGCATTCACTTAACTTGTCCCTTTGCGGTTGATTCGCGATGGCGTTGTTAGCGCCATGGCGGTAAGGTACTTTACGGGCTGGGTGATGGCGTAAGGTGCATGTCCGCTTGGGTCGGCATTCGCGTTCCTTACCGCCATGGCGCTAGTTACGGTGTGGGAGGTCGCGTGCACGCGCCCTTGGCGCAGTTAGCGGCAGCGTTGTCTACGATGCCGCTAATGGCATCGTAGTTAACGGTCAGGGGTCGTAATCGGCCCTAGCGGAAAACGATGGCGGTAATCGTTTACCGCCATCGTTTTACGCTTAGCTCCAGGGTCGTAATGAGGCCCATAGAGTACAGGGCCAGGGTCCTCTCGGACCACTCGCCCCTGATTCTTGCGTGGCAATACTGCCCCCCGAGGGTGAGGATCCCGACATGGCGCCTACGAGCGGAGGCGTTGAGAGACCCCTTCTTTAGAGAGGATTTACGGGAGGAGATAGTAAACTATTTTGAAACCAACACTGGGAGTGTGGACTCGGCGGGGACACTATGGGAGGCCTTTAAATTTGTCATGAGGGGGGCGGCCATGACGAAATCCAAGGGCCTACAGGGTGGGATTTCGGCTGAACTGAGGGAGACGAAAGCAAAATTGGAAGAGGCCCTAAAAGCCGGTCACGATACAGCGGAGAAACTAGATTTGATACTTAAGCTGCAGGAAAAATGTGCGGATTACTGGGAGAGGTTGTGTAACCTTAATTATAAACGGTACATAGAGAGACAGCATGCGGGAGGTTATAAACCGGGGAGACTTTTGGCGTGGTTATATAAGAGCGAGACCCCCAGAGCCACAATTAGAACTATAGAGAGGGAAGATGGTAGTGTAGAGGACACCCAGGAGGGAGTTAATCAAGCGTTTGTGGATTATTATAAAGTGTTATACGGGGAAGATGGGGAAAGTAGCCGTGTAATGATAGTAGAAACGCTTGATGATATGGGGCTGCCCAAGATAAGCGAGGATGAAAGAGAGGAATTGGACTCCCCGATTACCCTGGAAGAACTGGGGGAGGTGGTGAGGCAGTTGCCTACTAGTAAGACCCCGGGTACAGATGGGCTCCCAAGCGAATTTTACAAGGTATATATAGAAGAGGCCCCCCCCCGCTGCTAGAAATGATAAACGAGGCGTTCGAGACGGGCCGCTTACCGGAGTCACTGAGAGAGGCTGTCATAGTACCTCTCCCTAAACCAAATAAACCTGGGCGTAGCTGTGGTTCCCTCAGACCTGTGTCAACGCTGAACCAAGACGGCAAGATATTAACTGCAGTCTTGGCGAATAGACTGAAAAGGGTCATTGGTAAGCTAATACATCAGGATCAAATGGGCTATGTCCCCCATAGAAACATCACCAATAATCATAGGCGACTCCAGAGGATCATTGAGTTTGGCAGTGGAAGTGAGGAGGAAATGGAATCGTGTCCTTGGATGCGATCAAGGCCTTTGACTCCGTCAAGTGGCCGTGGTTGCTGGCGGCCCTGAAACACTATGGGTTAGGGCCAGGGTATGTAAGGTGGGCGAAGATTTTGTGTAGTGAACCGCTGGCCAGAGTAAAAATATCTGTGATATCAGAGAGGTGGCAGCTTAGTAGGGGTACTAGACAAGCATGCCCGTGGTCTCCTATGCTCTACATACTGGCCCTGGAACCTGTCGCGATCTATCTGAGGCAACAATATGACACAATAGGCATTGACGTGAATGGGGAGCGGCATTTGATCTCCCTATATGCGGACGACATGCTGCTGTATGTGCGGTTTCCAGAGGAGAACCTCCAGTACATTTTGGAAGTGCTTGGGAGATACGCTGTGCTATCAGGCATAGCGGTGAACCCCCAGAAGTCTAGCCTGTTCCCGTTGGGGGGGTATATAGGGGTTCCAGTGGAGAGGTTACCGGTTTTACAGGTACCGGGGCGGTTTGTACTTTTCAGTACCTTGGGATAGATATATATCACACCGTGGGGGAGGAGCATAGGTGTAATACAGAGGTGGCAATCCAAAAAATTGAGAAATGCATGCGGTTTCGGGTGAAGCTGCCTTTGGTGATGATGGGGTGGGGAGCGATGCTAAAGACGGTGGTCCTGCCGAGGCTCCTACATTACTTCGGGGATATACCGTACCTGATTCCTAAAGGGTTCTTTACCAAACTGAATAGCATGTGTAGGGACTTTCTGTGGCATGGCACGCGAAACAGAGTGGTGTTATGGAAGCTTCAGAACTTCCATGACAAAGGGGGAATAAAGCTACCCAACTACGAGGCGTATTATGTGGCGAGCCAGTTGCAGTATGTTGCCAAATGGCTATCTGATGAAGAGACCTCTGAACTTAGGCTGTTTGGGCGTGATTGTGCACCTTTTTATTTGAAAGAAGTTATTTGGGCACCCAGGGCGGAAATGGTGGGGCGCCCTAAAATGATGCTACTAGGGTGGAAGGTGTGGCGCAGGGCATGCCAAATGATGTGGAACCTGTCCCCATGTTCGCCGCAGATGCCATTGGTTGTATTGACAGGGGCAGACGCTCAGCTGCGACTGATACTCCGGACCTACTGGGAGCCGGCTGGGGTGGCAACTATGGGGGATATTTGGCATGGGGGCTCTTGTGTTACTTTTGAGGGGCTGTGGGAGGAAGCTGGGTTGCACGAAGGCCAGTACATTACGTATCACAGAATGGTAAAGAGGATTAAGAGAACATGGCCCAAGACTGTGCTGGAGGAAGAATTGGACGCCACCATAGACGTGATATATGATATAGCTGAGGGGGGCCATGAGATTTCCAGGCTGTATGAGATGTTGATGTCTAAAGTGGGGAAGGAGGTTACGCAGCTGAGAATGGACTGGGAAACGGAGGTCGGGGCCCAAATGGGAGATGGGATGTGGGAACGGGTGCAAAGGTATCATAAGAAGGTGTCTAGAAACGCGAGGCTGAAACAGAAACAGCTGTACGTAACACACAGGGGTTATATGACGCCTTGGAGGATATCGAGGTTCGAGAATGCAGGTCGGCAAGCATGCCCCAAGTGCGACGATGAGAATGCGGGCATGGTGCATATGTTTTGGTCATGCCCGATCATAGAGAGGTTTTGGAGGGGAGTAAAAGAGAAACTAGAAGGAAGAGGGATCAAGATAGTAGTGGATATGGTGTGGGCTTGTCTGCTGGGGGGGTTCCCCAGACCACAGAAACTCAGGCATATAAGCAAACTAAGGGACCTGGCTTATATGCTTGCAAAAAGAAGGATTTCCATGGGATGGAAGTCATGCCATGTGCCGAGGATAGAGGTGTGGTGGAAAGACTTGCAAAAATGGGCAGATGCCGAAACCATGGCCTGGCAAGAAGCGTGTAGCAACGGGGGGGAGGAAGAGAATGAGTCCCTGATGGCCTGGAAATCACTGATAGCCGGACTGTTTGGGTCATTATATGACCCGACTGAGCCTGTGGAGGAGGAGACCGAACCGCAGGGTGTGGAATCTGAAGGTTCAATGCAATAGACTTGCAAGGGGGGTGGGGTAGAGGGAGTAGTGGTTGGGAATTTATAAAAAAAAAAAGTGTAATGAAACTGTTGGAACATGCACTGTTTGTTTGGTTTTATTGTTTGTTTGTTTGTAAAATTTAATAAAAACGTTTTTTTTAAAAATAAAAATAAAAATGTATACATATATATATAGATGCATTTGGACAAATAAAAGATGGATGTTTCCACTATACGTTATGAAGCAGTGCTGAACATAAATAAGAAGGCCTCACTTCATTGTGTCACAGTTAAAAGCAATTTTTTATTGCAAAATGAATCCCAGCAGACAGAGTTGGATGAGCCAGGAAGCCAAAGTCTTATCAAACAGGAACTGACTGACATTGGATACAAATTGTGTGAAGGAACAAGAGGCTCCTGTTCAGGAGGCTTGAGCAAAACAAAATACATCAGGGGACTATTGAAAAATAATGTTAAATACACAAAAAGCTTGATTTCATGGTGTCCAGTCACGTGTAAAGTAGAAATTGGATGATTGAGGTGGTCACACCTACACACAAGGGCAGGTTATGCCTACACTCCTTACAATTCTCAGAGCCCAGTACAAACTCAAGACCAAACTTCAAAGCACTAATTGACACTGGACCATTGAGGTGATGATGGATTGATATAATAATTGGTGGGAAGCGAATTTCTAGATGAGCCCATTAACACCAGGAAGTTCTGTCTGCGTGCTACTAAATGTAGGTGGAAAAGTTCTGATGAGGGTTAGAAGCCAACCAATTGTAGAGGACTGTGTAATCAAGGGTCCTATAATTTGTGCAGCCAATGGAACATTGTGCATTTAGTGACGATCATAGTGGCCATATTGTGGGCATGGCTTAGTTGCCCCACCTGATGTTAAGCACCCTATCACTTTCTTTCACGGTTCTATTGTGATATGGAACTTATACTTAGCTATTCACTTAGAGCCTATCACTTTCCCAGATAGGTTTTTGTAGTTTGCCATGTAGGTACTGACGCAGGTCAACGTCAATGATGACGATTTTATGCAATATAACCTCAGTTTCTACTAAAATTAGTCGAGTAAGAGGATCGAACGGCTGCTAATGTTCATTGTGCTCCCTGTTTTACATACTTGTTAATAAAACGGACTCCCCTTTTGCCAAACTACCTGAGTCATATTGATTATTGATGTATGAATACAATCTGCATCCCTGACCATCTCCAGGGTATTGCTACTCATCTTAAAGGGCTGGGAAACCCAGTTCAAATTCTTTCATCTTTTTAGGCTGTGATCAGGAGGAATTTTTCCCACTATGTTCTGACAATTAATGTCCACCAGTAAAAAAAAGTACTATTTCTTTTAAACTCTTGCGCAAGATACTACCTGAGAATCCTCTGGTTGCAGCTGCTCCTCTCACTCTGCCATTGAACCTGAAACTTCTGTGCTCTCTGTTGGCATCTGCTGGACTAGTCCCCTTTGCTTTGGCCAGGTGCCAGTCTCCAGATCACCATCTGGCACAGTTGCACTGGTTCTTCTTATGAGGTTCTTGTTGTTCTTACCTTGACCAGGCTTTTGTACCAGACATTGACCACCATCAGGATGATGGCTCCCCAATTCATCTGTCCGTCCTTCTACAATACAAGAAACTATTGGAGAAGCCACACTATGTTACAGTTACGGATAAGGAGAAGGAGGCAACATATTGATATTGTGTTGATGAAAGGTTGTGCCTGGCTTCCCATCCCCTACTTACATAGTCAGCAGTGGTAGTCGGGACTCTCGCCCAGTCTAAATCTCTGGCCACTTCTTCCGTGTCCCTGACTGGGAAGGAAATAAAGGCCCTGGTTCAGATTGTCAAGAAGATCTATGCAAACCGTTCCTTGCACCTGTGCCGGGCAAATTCAGATTCCATGGACGGCATCGTTATTTTCGATAACACACAAGAATTAACAGTTTCCGTCTGGTGTTGCTGTTGGTCTACACCAGCTGGAATCAGTGGCTAACCACCTTGACAGCACTGCTTCCAGAATGGCACGGGGAGTGGATGTTGATGGTCAGTGTGGCTGAACAGCACGAAACAGCTTTCTGATTCACAGGAGAACGTTCTTTGTCTGTCATTTGATGGATTGCAGCAATTTAATCCTTCCATCGATTAGGTCCACATTAAAGAGAAAATGCACACCATAGCAACAAACTCACTGAATGTCATCTTCAAGCTTCCCCAGAAGGCTAGCCATTGACTTCCCAGAAAAAGGGACTGGGCCGGTCTTTTCAGGGCTTTAGGGGTTTCAACAGCAACACCAGAATTTCAGGGATCAGGTTATTTTATCCATCGCGCTTCCTGCCCAGAAAGAGACAGAAGATGACAAAGGGATTCTTCTCCACATCCACCTATGGGGAGATCAAGCCCAAGAATTGACTTATTACAGCGATGACTTTCTCTGCACAATTGGGTGGGAGCTGTCTCTCCTTTTCTGCAGGACTGGAGGGAACATTACCAGGTTGCCTGGTGCCTGCCAGTTGTTGTGAAGTGGTACTGACTTCCTCTTTCCCTTCTCTCGAGCCGGGAGGGACTGGTTAAATCTACCTCTGTCTAGATCAGGGTTGTCCAACATACGGCCGTGGGACACAATGCATCCCTCCAATCCTTTTTATGTGGCCGCCAGGCTCAAGACAAGAATAAAGAAAAATAAATGTGCCTGCATGCAAACTGTAACTGCCTCTGGTGACCTCATGCGTGGGGTCACCAAAGGAAGTTACAGTCCTTAGCTATGACACGGTTAATTTAACCGGGTCGTGTCTGAGGACTGTAACGCCACAACCCGGTTTATTTATTTATGCAATATTTGTCGGATCCGATAAACATTGTATAAATAAATAAATTAACCTTGTCGTGGCATTGCAGTCCTCAGCCACGACCCGACCAGGTTACTTTATTTATTCATGCAATGTTTGTCGGATATCGACAAACATTGCATAAATAAATTAATTAACCAGGTCGTGGCTTCCGGGAGGGCTGGGGCTGGGCCAGGGCCTGCCTTCTCACCCTCGCTTAGCGGGGCTTCCAGAATGGTTGGGAAGGTGAAACTCTGAGCGATATAGGAGTTATGTGTGCATCCAATTGTTTGAAGTTTCTTGCATGCTACATTTGGTTGATGGTTGTTTATTTTAGAAGTGATGCAGGATCCATTGAAGCATAAGCACGAGATATGGCTTTGCAGCCATTGGACTATTCATGGCTTTGCAGCCTTTGGACTATTCGCGGAACCACACCTAACACAGTTATGGGAGACAGCTGGGATGCTCAGAGGGAGCTGCAGAGGTGATGGGGACCAAGTCTGAGGTGCAGCCAGTTATTGCCCAGGACGACAAAGGCATATTTTAGGAAGTTGGCTCTTATCAAATTGGTTTAAAAAGAAAATTAATAAAAAGACTTGGAAGCAATTACAAAGATATGTCTAGCCATTGTGGGTGGTCTGAATGCTGAATGCGCCCAGAAGGCTCTGGATAGGTGCGAAAAAACCAGCTGAAGTAAACAGCGGGTGTGAAACTGTCCAGGTTTCTGCAGGAGAATGAGCATGGGCCTAGCAAACATGAAGTGAAGGTTTTGGGAGACCCACATATTTTCACCAATATTCCTGGCGTGAGAGACATGAAGGTGCTGGAGGGGTGGCTGGTCTTGTGATATATATATTATATATATATATTACACAGCCACAGTAGTGGCTGTGTAGTTATGGTTAAGATGCTAATCCCATAGGAAGAGCACTTTTTGGGTGGCTTATAACTTTGCTATCCCTGGACAAATCCTCATCAAACTTTGCAAAAAAAGTATATGGCCCACTCTGAACTTTTTTGCGGACAGGACACGATTGGTTAATCGGCTTGCGTCATGTCCGCGGACATGCGATGTGTTCACTGATTGGATGGTGAAGAGCGTGAAGTGCGTCAGATTTTTGGAAATGCCCGCCATCTTGGATTCGAGGCCTTAGCCGCTGTCTGCGGACATCGCGATAAAAACATATTAAAAATCACAACAGTGCACTTGTCAGACTTATCAAATAATCACTGGGGTGGTGAGGGGTGATGAGGATGGGAAGGGATATGGCTGCAAAAAGCAAAAAAAAAAACGGGTGTTTTTTGCCGCGAAAGTCTGCAAACAGTTCCAATGTTCGTGAACAGTCCTGTAAAGTTCGCGGACACCTCTGCATTACAGGGTTGGTGAAATGCAGTTCTTGGTTGGCTTATAACTTTGGCGCCACTTAATGGAACTGCATGAAATCTTGCATGTATATTTCTGAGCTGATTCTGAGTGAGTATGCAAAGTTTGGTGGGATTCTGTCATGAGGGGCAAAATTAGAGGGGGTTCCCAAAATAATGTAAAGGCTTATAAATGAGGTGCCATTTGATGAATCTACACTTAATTTGGGAAACTGATAATAGATCAAGATATACATGTTTTTGCTAAATTTGGTGGGATTCTGTCACGAGGGAGCAAAATTAGAGGGGGGTCCCAAAATATTGTAAAGTCTTATAAATGTGGTGCCATTTGACAAATCTACACAAAGGTTTCCAAAAAGATTATAGATCTAGATATAGATGTTTTCGTAGAGTCTGAATGGATATTGTCACGTGTGGGCTAGGTTATATGACGATTGTATGTGCATACATTTGACACTTTTGAAAAAATAAAACATGGGTGGATTTCCAGCAAACCTGCGTGAGGAGCATTGGCAAGGACCTACAAGCATGGTTTTGCAAATGTGGCAGTGTTTTATTATTTGAAAAGTGTCATAATGTAGCTACAAAAAATAGCGGTATACCTTTAGTGACTGAGGAGTAGCCTGTGCCCAAGGGCAGTGCCCAGATTGTCCGGGTCATGGAATAAGGTCATGATCTGGACAATCTGGCTACTGGCCATGACCACAAGTGACAAACATAGGATTAAAGTAGCCATGTCCAACTGGGACTAGTTTGTGGCAAAGTTATTCGAAATTAGGATAGATCTGAAAGGGAAGAAAAATGTGCTTTGGTTCTCTTTTTGCCTTCTTCAGGCTGCCATGGACTGCCATGGAAAGTGAAGAGGGGCCCTGTATGGAACCCTCGCCTTCCCTTTCCATGGTGGCCATCTTGGAAAAATCCTCTTTTTTAGCACCCCGGGTTCTCGCTTTGGGAATCTAGGTTGTTAATGGCCTTCATCCCCCATTTCAGGGGCTGGAATGGGGGGATAATGGTCCAGAGACCTCGTTATCCACCCTCGCTTTGCTTGGGCTGATAACTTGGGCTGCTGGGCCGGTATCCACCATTCCAGTCCCGGGAACAGAGGATGAACGCCACAATATTCCCATGAGCATAACACAAAATGCAAATGGAAATGTTGTAAATTCTTATTGAGTCTATGTACTTTATTGAGAAATATAAAGTAGATGGAGTCTATACATGTTTTTTTAGTTCTATTTTTTAACTGTGAAAGGTGGTTCCTAAAGGAATATGCCTTTTGTTGTTTTTAGATGTATTTTTTGGCAGGAGATCTGAGAACAAAATGTGGGGAGGGAAATGAGGAAAGAGGAACCAAACACTAATATGGAGGGGTAGGTGGACAAGGGAAAATGTTGCACATGTGTTATTTCTAAGGTAAGGGGCAGTGTTTCTCATGCTCCTTGATTACAGCAGTGGCGGTGGATCTTGGGGAGGAGGGATGGCATTAGCTGATGCCATTTTAAGATAAATAGCAGTTTTGCTAAAGGTATGTACTGTGTACTAGATTGTTAATGGATAATGAGTAGGAATAGGTGTTGGAGCCTGGCAAGGGAAATTTTGAAGTTGAAAGTTCCAAGATCAGTAGAAAATGCAGTTCTGAACTGTCCGCTAAGCAGAGATCTTATCGTGAAGTGCGGACGGGTTCTCAGATACGTCATCAGCCGCGCGCCAGCATATGATCATGTGCACTGTCCGGAAGGTCTGCTATGAAGTCAAATGTTTGTAGACGGCTACAGATGCAAAACTAGTTGAATTAGTTGCAAAACTTGTATAGAAGTGTTAAAAATGATTCCAGGAGGTGGGAAATGGCAGAGTTTTAAGGTGATACTTTGTAAATGGGACACAAATATTGCAATATTGGGTAAGTATGATATTAGTAAGCTGTAGGAAAATAGCATACACTGGTAAAAAAAACTATGAAATTCACTGAAAAAACCTTGTTAAAGGGGCGTTTTGGTTCAGTTGGACTAATAAAAACCTATGAAATTCAATGAAAAAACTTTGTTAAAGGGACATTATGGTTTCAAGTAAAACCAAAAAAAACAGAAATTCCCCAGTTATGGTAAGCTAAACAACCATAATTCACTCCACCACTGTGCACTGCTAAGACTAATACCCAGGACATCAAACTTGACACCACAAATGTCATTGATGACATCACATCTGAAATAAATTTTGATGAAAAGTCCCTACAAGGAGTTGTGTTTATATGTTTGGTAACAAGTTGTCAGGGGTGATTGTTACGCTCACCTGGTATCCACGGGGACGCCCTTATGCCCTGGTTGCCAGATTCACCCTGGACCCTTCCCAATTCCGGACGGTGCCTTCTATGGAGGTCGGTTCTGAAAAGAAAGGAGGACTGGACTTAGGAATATATTTCGTTTCCTCCCACCAGCCCTCTGGGCTCGATCTGATGGCCCACTCCTCACTTTGTTGTGATGTCTGGCGTGCGCTCCGTCCTGCCTTCTGTGCAGGGACGCGTAGTTGTCTGCGGGTTAGAGCGACCAAGTTAACTTCACTGGTGCTAACCCATTCAAGTGTCTTTAAGGAGGTAAGTCTGGTTATAGCAGTCTTAAAATGTCCTTGCTTTCCTTTCTTGCTATTAATGTATTTTCTTAATTTATTCCCCCTTAGGTGCATGGAGGTTCAGTGGTTGCGCTGCTTGGATCAGGCTCCTGCCGGGATGATGGACACAGCAGCATATGATGGATGGTAGGTTAAGCGTGAAGTGCGGCGCGGTAATGTCTTTTCTTGCTAACCTGTATTGTTTATTCCTTTTCAGGTTGCGATGATCTTTCTGGGCGTGTGAAGATTTCCGGAGCGGAACCAGCCAAGAAATGCCCAGCCAGGTGAGGTTCTCGTGATTACTGCCATAAATCCCGTGAGTAACCTGTTTTAACGTTGTCCTTCTTTCTCTCTCCCTCCAGGTGCTACGTTCCGGTGCGTGTGTGGTGTCCCGATGATGCTGCCGACTGGATGGAAGACTGCGAGCAGCAGGAAGACGGATAATCGGCGGATGGAAAGTTGCAGGTAAGCAAAGACTGCTAATGGTGTTCTTTTGTCTCCTCTGCAGGTCTGCTATTCAAGGATCACCGGCTGCTGGTCTCTGGACACGATGAGCATCACGCTGCTGGCTACAGAATAACGCGAAGCACGTTCTGTAACTTGGGTGTGGTTTATATAGCCTCCCCTAGTAAAGTAGTCCAGGTAAAGTAGTTTGGGCTGCCACACCCAAAACACTGCACCACACAGTCTGGTTCTAAGAACTAGACTGTGTGGGTGCCTCCATGTTGATTGCAGGCCTCCAAGGAAAAAGTAGTCCCTTCAAGACAATGTCCCACCCTGAACATGAGCCTGGCGCCAAAGGTGCCAGGACTGACTCCAGGAGAGTCCATGATGATAAAGCAAGGCCCTTGGGGCCCCAAGTGAATCCTGAGTCCTAACCCTACCTGGCATGTGACCATGCCAGTGGGGTTTTGGGTCACGGGTCGTGACAGTGATCGGGAGACCTATCATGAACTACTTAATCTATTAAAGAATGTACTCATCTAATATCATTGTATTGGATTGTTGTTGTTAATACAGAAACCTAATGTCATATGTTCTTTAAGTACTTTCCTTAGGGTTTGGTCTCCGCTCATGGTGCACATACATGGGGAAATGAGCAGGCCTCAAACACACAATTCATTTGTATAGATGAAGATAAACTTTAATGTCATGAACATTTTCTGGTGATGCAGTTTCTTTCGTCCTTACTTTTGTTTCCCTGTATGTGCCTTTGATTTGTATCCATTGTGGTTCTTCATATGTATTGTTTGTACCAGCACAAGTGCTGTAAGACTTGAATTGTTAGCTAGTTATTACCTGTTTAACATTACTCAATACTCTGATACGGTAGCATTCATTATTGTGCTATCCAAAATTACAAGATTATAAATAGTGTACTTCTATGGTGCATGCTGCAGTCATTGCCTATGTTTATATATGATTAGGTTTCTGTATTAACGACAACACTCCAATATAATGATATTAGATGAGTACATTCTTTAATAGATTAAGTAGTTCATGATAGGTCTCCCGATCACCCCTGACATCTTGTTTTCTTTGAATTTCATAGGTTTTTATTAGTCCAACATAACCATAATGGCCCTTTGACAATGTTTTTTTCAGTGAATTTCAAAGGTTTTTATTAGTACAACTTAACCATAACGTCCCCGTAACAACGTATTTTCATTGAATATATGTATATATATATATATATATATATATATACATATATATATGTATATATATATGGAAAAAACAAGGAAAGGTGCGCACTCCAATTCTCTGCATAACCTTCCAGGCCACTGGTGTACTCCTCCGACCGGTTTCTGTGCCAATACACGTCATCAGGGAGGCTGGGGGGACTTGCAGCTCACCGCAGGTGCAGGTGATAAAAATCTGCTGCAAGGGCTACTGGTAGATGTAGTCATCTGGTCAGCAGAGAAAACGCTCACGCCCAATCCCACAGTGGAGAAAGGGGGGGAGTGTAGCCTCAAGTGAGGCACTCCAAAGCCGGGCATATATAACCCTGGTGCGACACCTTGTCAGGTCTTGAGGATTCCACCCCTCAAGGTCCTGCGAAAAATGGAAAAAACAAGGAAAGGTGCGCACTCCAATTCTCTGCATAACCTTCCAGGCCACTGGTGTACTCCTCCGACCGGTTTCTGTGCCAATACACGTCATCAGGGAGGCTGGGTGGACTTGCAGCTCACCGCAGGTGCAGGTGATAAAAATCTGCTGCAAGGGCTACTGGTAGATGTAGTCATCTGGTCAGCAGAGAAAACGCTCACGCCCAATCCCACAGTGGAGAAAGGGGGGGAGTGTAGCCTCAAGTGAGGCACTCCAAAGCCGGGCATATATAACCCTGGTGCGACACCTTGTCAGGTCTTGAGGATTCCACCCCTCAAGGTCCTGCGAAAAATGGAAAAAACAAGGAAAGGTGCGCACTCCAATTCTCTGCATAACCTTCCAGGCCACTGGTGTACTCCTCCGACCGGTTTCTGTGCCAATACACGTCATCAGGGAGGCTGGGTGGACTTGCAGCTCACCGCAGGTGCAGGTGATAAAAATCTGCTGCAAGGGCTACTGGTAGATGTAGTCATCTGGTCAGCAGAGAAAACGCTCACGCCCAATCCCACAGTGGAGAAAGGGGGGGAGTGTAGCCTCAAGTGAGGCACTCCAAAGCCGGGCATATATAACCCTGGTGCGACACCTTGTCAGGTCTTGAGGATTCCACCCCTCAAGGTCCTGCGAAAAATGGAAAAAACAAGGAAAGGTGCGCACTCCAATTCTCTGCATAACCTTCCAGGCCACTGGTGTACTCCTCCGACCGGTTTCTGTGCCAATACACGTCATCAGGGAGGCTGGGTGGACTTGCAGCTCACCGCAGGTGCAGGTGATAAAAATCTGCTGCAAGGGCTACTGGGGGGGAGTATATATATATTCAGTAAAAAAACTTTGTTAAAGGGACGTTATGGTTCCAAGTAAAACGGAAAAACCCCTGAAATTCGCCAGTTATGGTAAGATAAGCAACCATAACTTGCGCCACTGCTAAGACTAACACCCAGGACATCAAAGATGACATCACAAATGTCATTGATGACATCACATGTCTGGCTCCCCCTTTTTTCCTTTACTGACATATCTAGGCCAAATGGTTTTCTTCAGTAACAGTCAGGAACTAACAATTTAAAAGGTTCTATATTTGTAGAGTTATCCTTCAAGTATGTTCTTACAGTAATTCCCTTAGGGTCCAGTCACATCATATGAAACATATACATAGGGGAAGACACAAGCTTTAAAGTCAGCAATACTTTCTGTGCATGAAGATAATCAGTAGGGTTATCAGCACTTTCTGATAGTTCTGTTTTTTTTTATTACTGTACTTTACCTTATATGCTCATATTTGTATACATTGTACTCACACTACTTTCCTTAGGGTCGTATCACATCATATAATACATATGCATAGGGGAAGTAGCAGCTTTGAAACAGAGCAATCATTTCTCTGCATTAAGATAATCAGTTAAGTTATTAACACTTTCTGCTACTACTGCTGCATTTTTGCTTACTTCACTTTCCCTGTATATACTCATATGTGTATGTGTTGTTGTCTCTTTGAGTTTTATCTGTAATAATACAATTATGTAGTAAGTGGGTTTCATTAGCTACTTATTACATGTTTTCACAGTATGCAAAACTCTAATAAGAAAGCAGTTATCATTTCACCGTTCAACATGGCAAGATTATAAATAGTGCACCTCCATCATGTATGCTGCACACAATGCCTATGTTTCTACATGAGTAGCTTAGTATACTGGATAGAACTTCATAATAGAATGCTATTTATATCAATGCATAGCTTAATGCACTAAGTAGCTCATGATATTTATTCCAAAGACCCTTGACACTTTTTTGTCAACATTATAATAACAATCCCTTGTACAGACTTTTCATGAAAAGTAAATGCACATGTGATGTCATCAGTGATGTGATCAATGACATTTGTGATGTCATCTTTGATGTCCTGGGTGTTAGTCTTAGCAGTGCACGGTGGTGGCGCGAGTTATGGTTGCTTAGCTTACAATAACTGGCGAATTTCAGGGTTTTTTTGGTTTTACTTGGAACCATAATGTTCCTTTAACAACGTTTTTACTGAATTTCATACATTTTTAGTAGAGCAACTTAACCATAACGTCCCTTTAACAAAGTTTTTAACTGATTTTCATAGGTTTTTAGTAGCGCAACTTAACCATAATGCCCCTTTAACAAAGTTATTTTTACTGAATTTCATAGGTTTTTAGTAGCGCAACTTAACCATAATGTCCCTTTAAATGGATGAAGGCCATTAGCACCCTAGGTTCCCAAAGCGGGAACCTGGGGTGCTAAAAAAAGATTTTTCTTCCCACACCTGGACGCCTGCGGCGTCACTGTGTAGGAAGGAAAATCCTTTACCAAGATGGCCACCAT
Organism: Ambystoma mexicanum; assembly: GCF_040938575.1. Taxonomy (NCBI): domain Eukaryota; kingdom Metazoa; phylum Chordata; class Amphibia; order Caudata; family Ambystomatidae; genus Ambystoma; species Ambystoma mexicanum. The sequence continues at coordinate 911,475,501 of NC_090931.1, read as the reverse complement.
GGAAAGGGAAGGCGGGGTTTCTATACAGGGCCCCTCTCTGCTTTCCATGGCAGCCTACAGAAGGCAAAAAGAAAACTCTATGACCATATTACCACAAGCACATTTTCTTCCTTTTGAAATCTATACCAATTTCGAATAACTTTACCACAAAGCCAGTCCCAGGAGGACATGGCCACTTTAACCCCATGTTTTGTCCCTCATGGTCATAGCCAGTAGCCAAATTGCCCAGATTATTACCTTATTATATGACCCGGGCAATGTGGCCACTGCCCATGGCCACAGGCTACACCTCAGTCACCAAAGGTATATTACTATTTTTTGTACCTACATTTTGACACTGGTCAAAAAATAAAACACAGGCAAATTTGCAAAACCATGGTCTCAGGTCCTTCTCAATGCTCCTTAGACAAGTTTGCTGGAACTACACCCATGTTTTATTTTTTCAAAAGTGTCAAATATATGCGCAAACAATCGTCATATAACCTAGCCCCCACTTGACAAAATCCATTCAGACTTTACAAAAACATTTATATCTAGAGCTATAATCTTTTTGCACAACTTTGTGTAGATTTGTCAAATGGCACCACATTAATAAGCCTTTACAATATTTTAGGACCCCCCTCTAATTTTGCCCCTCTTGACATAATCCCACCAAAATTGTTTATATCTATAGGTATTATCAGTTTCCCAAATTAAATGTAGATTCGTCAAATAGCACATAATTTATAAGCATTTACATAATTTTGGGACCCCCCTCTAGTTTTGCTCCTCTTGACATAATCCCACCAAACTTTGCCAAGAGCGGGTGAAGTAGTTGCACGCATGCGTGGTTTTTGTTTGCTCGTGTCACTAACTCTGCTGCGGTCTTCACTGATACGTGTTTCTTCCAACGCACGTGCACAGACTTCTCTGCTGCGTGAAATCTCCTATGCGTGTGCGCTTTGCAACATGAACTCTTCTACGTGTGAGTGTGGTCTACACCGCTACGTGCTTCATTCAACACGTGTGCGCGGTCTTCGCAGCTACATGTTTTCCACAAAGCATTTGCGTGGTCTTCGCAGCTTCGTGTTATCTACAGCACGGGCACGCGGTCTTCACAGCTACGTGTTTTCTACAGTGCATGTGTGCGGTCTTTGCAGCTATGTGTTTTCCACAGCGTGTGTGCGCAGTTTTCACTGCTACGTGTTTTCCGCTCGGATTCATCTGCTAAGAGCACGCGTACGAGTTCGAAAAAGATACACAGATATGTGCTTCATTGAACATGTGTGCATGGTCTTCTCACCTACGTGTTATCTACAGCGCGTGTGCGTGGTCTTCTTAGCTACGTGTTATCTACAGCACGTGCGTGCGGTCTTCACAGCTATGTGTTTTCCACAGCGCATGCGCGCGGTCTTCACAGCTATGTGTTTTCTCCAGCGCGTGTGCGCAGTTTTCACTGCTATGTGTTTACTGTTAATGTCTGTGCGTGGTCATCATTTCTGCATGTTTTTCTTCAACGCGTGTGCATGTTTGGATGAGGCGCGTGTGACCTCGGATTCATCTGTTAAGAGCGTGCGTACGAGTTTGAAAAAGATACACTGATACTTGCTTCATTCAACGCATCTGCACGGTCTTCTCACCTACGTGTTATCTACAGTGCGTGTGTGTGGTCTTTGCGGCTACGTGTTATCTTTAGCGCGTGTGTTTGGTCTTCGCAGCTACGTGCTTTCTACAATGCGCGTGCATGGTCTTCGCAGCTACGTGTAATATACAGCGCGTGTGTGCGGTCTTCGCAGCAACGTATTTTCTAAAACGCGTGTGCGTGGTCTTCACAGCTATGTGTTTTCTACAACACGTGTGGTGCTCTTCGCAGCTACGTGTTATCTACAGCGTGTGCAAGCGGTCTTCATAGCTACGTGTTTTCTACAGCACGTGTGCGTGTTTGATAAGACACGTGTGAGCTCATATTCATCTGTTAAGAGCGCGTGTGCGAGTTTTAAAAAGATACACTGCTACATGCTTCCTTCAATGTGTGTGCGCGGTCTTCTCAGCTACTTGTTATCTACAGTGCGTGTGCGTGGTCTTCGCAGCTACGTGTTATCCACATCATGTGTGTGCGGTCTTCGCAGCTATGTGTTTGCTACAACACATGTGTGTTGTCTTTGCAGCTACGTGTTATCTACAGCACGTGTGCGCAGTTTTCACTGCTACGTGTTTTCCGTTAATGCCTATGCACGGTCATAATTTCTGCGTGTTTTTCTTCAACGCATGTGCATGTTCGGATGAGGCGCATGTGAGCTGGTATTCATTTGTTAAGAACGTGCGTACGAGTTTGAAAAAGATACACCGATACTTGCTTCGTTCAACGCATGTGCGCAGTCTTCTCAGCTACGTGTTATCTACAGTGCGTGTGCGTGGTCTTTGCAGCTACGTGTTATCTACAGCGCGTGTGTTCGGTCTTTGCAGCTACGTGTTTTCTACAATGCGTGTGCATGATCTTCGCAGCTACGTGTTATATACAGCGCCTGTGTGCAGTCTTCGCAGCAACGTATTTTCTACAACACGTGTCCGTGCTCTTCACAGCTACGTGTTATCTACAGCGTGTGTGAGCGGTCTTCATTGCTACGTGTTTTCTACAGCGCGTGTGCGTGTTCAGATGAGGCGCTTGTGAGCTCGGATTCATGACATTTTTGCATGTTTTTCTTCAACGTGTGTGCGTGTTCGGATAAGGCACGTGTGAGCTCAGATTCATCTGTTAAGAGCATGCATGCGAGTTTTAAAAAGATACACTGCTACATGCTTCCTTCAACGCGTGTGCGCGGTCTTCTCAGCTACTTGTTATCTACAGCGCGTGTGCGTGGTCTTCACTGCTACTTGTTTTCCGTTAACTCCTGTGCGCGGTCATCATTTCTGCGTGTTGTCTTCAACGTGTGCCTGTGTTCGGATGAGGCACGCGTACGTGTTTGAAAAAGAAACTGTCTGCGCATTTTGACCGGCACGGTATATGTCAAGAGTGGGTGTGCTTTACCACGTGAACTCTTCTATGCGTGAGCGTGTTCTACACCGCTACGTGCTTTCTTCGTGTTCAGATGTTTTTTATTTAACACGTTTTTGTGCTTCTTGCAGCCATATTCCATTCCATCCTCATCACCCCTCAGCTCCCCAAAGATTATTTCATAAGTTTGACGAGTGCAATGTTGTGTTTTTTTATATGTTTTACCGCGATGTCCAATGTCTGCAGACACAGGACGCGAATCCAAGATGGCGGGTGTCTTAAAAAATCTGACGCACTTCACGCTTCACCCCAGCCAATCAGAGAGCATGTCACATGTCCACGGACATGACGCAAGCCGCTTAGCCAATCCATGCCCTTTCCACGGTGCAAACTGGGAAGTACCTCCGCGGAGCGGACATAGATATCACTAATTTTTTTTGCCTTACGTTTTGGTCATTTAAAAAAACTACTGGATGGATTTACACCAAATTAACAAAAGCACGCTTTTGGGACCAGGCCGCTGCTCCTGCCGCAAATTTGGTGAAAATCCGTCCAGCGGTTTGGGCTGTAGGCGTGAGCAAAGTTTTTTCCCATTATGCCTAAGGGAAAAAAAATAATTTTGGGACCCCCCCTATAACTTTGCCCCCCCTGGACCAAACCTCACCAAACTTTGAAAATAAATTCAGAGTGGGCCATATACTTTTTTTTGTGCAAAGTTTGGTGACGATTCGTCCAGGGGGAGCGAAGTTATAAACTGCCCAAAAAGTGCTCTTCCTATGGGATTAGCAACTAAACTATAACTACACGGCGCGTAATGTGTATATATATATATTTGTATCTTAATACCGAAGAGGTTTCTAAGCGGTACCAGGGATTTGAACCTGTGTTGCTCTGTGTAGTTTTCCTCCAAGACAAAATGTTGCCACTGAGTTATACTACCTGTTAAGTGGTTGTTATTATGCTGGCAGGGATGTGGGGGGAGACTGATATACCTTGTCCAGGGGCAGTCATGTAGGAAACTGCAAGGTAAACCAAATAAAGGCCAGAAAGAAAGGCAATAGGAGGAAGGGCAGGGAAAAGTGGAAAGGAATTTTCAGGTGCAGCGGCTGCATAGAAAAAATAGGGCTGAAGTTAAAAGTACATTGTTAATTGTTGACGATAAGGGGCGGGTGGGAAAGGGGTTGGTTTCACAGCATGTCTAATACCAAGGCAAGAGGTAAAAACTTATGGAAGGCAAACCTACCTTAAATAAAACTGCCTTTTATGAAATGTAGCAGTGTGGCTTTTAAAGTTGTGCCCCGCTTCCTTCCAAAGTAAGGATACTGGGATGTGCAAACAGACACCTCCTCAAAACCTTCCCCTCCCCTTATAAATACAAGGAGTAAGGGCTACTTCTGAAAGTCCAACTGCAAGACAATAGGAAAGAGGACAAACCGGAAGGACTTCACATTACATGAATAGACCCGAAAAAGGGATTCTTCTCCACCTCCACCTCAGGGGAGCCCAGGACCAAGAATTGACTTATTACAGCAGATGACTTTCTGCACCCAATGGTAATGTTCCCTCCAATCCTTTTCTGCAGGACTGGAGGGAACATTACCAGGTTGCCTGGTGCCTGCCAGTTGTTGTGAAGTGGTACTGACTTCCTCTTTCCCTTCCCTCGAGCCGGGAGGGACTGGTTAAATCTACCTCTGCCTAGATCAGGGTTGTCCAACATACGGCCAGAGGGTCACAAAGCGGCCTTCCAAGCCGTTTTATGTGGCCCACCAGGCTCAAGACAAGAATAAAGAAAAAAAAATGTGCCTCCGTGCAAACTGTAACTGCCTCTGGTGACCCCATGCGTGGGGTCACCAGAGGAAGTTACAGTCCTCAGCCATGACGCAGTTAATTTAACTGGGTCGTGGCTGAGGACTGTAACGCCCCGATCCGGTTTATTTATTTATGCAATGTTTGTCGGATCCGATAAACATTGCATAAATAAATAAATTAACCGGGTCGTGGCGTTACAGTCCTCAGCCACGACCCGACCAGGTTACTTTATTTATTTATGCAATGTTTGTCGGATAGCGACAAACATTGCATAAATAAATTAATTAACCAGGTCATGGCTTCCGGGAGGGCTGGGGCTGTGCCAGAGCCTGCCTTTTCACCCTCGCTTAACGGGGCTTCCAGAATGGTTGGGAAGGTGAACCTCTGAGCGATATAGGAGTTATGTGTGCATCCAATTGTTTGAAGTTTCTTGCATGCTACATTTGGTTGATGGTTTTTTATTTTAGAAGTGATGCAGGATCCATTGACGCAGAAGCAAGAGATATGGCTTTGCAGCCATTGGACTATTAGCGGAACTACACCTAACACACTTACGGGAGACAGCTGGGATGCTGTTAAGTGGTTGTTATTATGTTGGGAGGGGTTGGGGGGAGACTAGTATACCTTGTCCAGGGGCAGTCATGTAGGAAACTGCAAGGTAAACCAAATAAAGGCCAGAAAGAAAAGCAATAGGAGGAAGGGCAGGGAAAAGTGGAAAGGAATTTTCAGGTGCAGCGGCTGCAGAGAAAAATATAGCTGAAGTTAAAAGTACATTGTTAATTGTTGACGATAAGGGGCGGGTGGGAAAGGGGTTGGTTTCACAGCCTCACGGAGCATGTCTAATACCAGGGCAAGAGGTAAAAACTTATGGAAGGCAAACCTACCTTAAATAAAACTGCCTTTTATGAAATGTAAGCGTGTGGCTGGTAAAGTTGTGCCCCGCTTCCTTCCAAAGTAAGGATACTGGGATGTGCAAGCAGACTCCTACTCAAAACCTTTCCCTCCTCTTATAGATAAAAGGAGCAAGGGCTTCTGCTGAAAGTCCATCTGCAAGACAATAGGAAAGAGGACAAACCGGAAGCACTTCACATAACATGAAAAGACCCGAAATTCAATATTCCTACAACAGGAAGTCTTGAGATCTAGTGCTCCTTGGTGAAAGAAAAAGTAAAGTGTGCAAGTAGGTTGGTTGCACACAGAGCCCCTGGTCTTGTGGCAGAATGTATTTTGCTGCAGTCAATGGGGCCAATACTGAGCAGCGCAGGTCCACATCATTCACTGGAGGGGTGAAGGGCGCAGGCCCCTAACCCCAGACTTGTGCACCTCATGATATCAGGTGCCCGTGTTGTCCTTGAAGCCACCCTGCCCCGGCTCTGTTTTCGCCTCCAGGCCCCCCTCCAACCTTAAGAAGACCCAGCCAGCTCCTGGGGGTGGGATGGCTTGCTGCCAGCTGCCTGCTTCTGGTCCCGTTCGAGCACCGATCGGGCCTTGCCTTTACGGCATTGCCGTTTCCGGCTGGGAAGCACCCCGCCTGAGATGCTCCTGTTAAGCGGGGCGACCTGTCCGCTCAGGAGGGCCATAGGCCCATGTGGGGCCGACATGCCAGTGGGCAGACTGCAACAGGCCTGCTTGAGCCATCCTGCTATGCGAATAGGCTTGCTGGCGGCCAGGCCCGGATTTATACAAATTTCGGGCCGAGCAGGGCCTGATGGGAGAAAGTAACTGTGCTACAATATGCTCTTCTGCTGGGATCTGCCTACTGGAGCCTCCCCCTACACACGGGACAGGCAGCTCTGCAGATGCTCAAAGCTTCGGGGGGGGGAGGGGCTGGGTCAGGGCCTGCCTTCTCACCCTCACTTAGCAGGGCTTCCAGAACAGGACCAACCACTGCCCTCTTGCTTGCAACTCATACTTACCTGGCAGGGGAGAATCTGTGATCACAAAGGCAGATCTCCCAGGGTGAGGCTCACCCATTGCACATCGGATTTGCTGACCCCTGCTATATCCCCAAATGCGGGATACTCGACTGCTTTAATTCTGGTAGTGGGGGACTGCGTTCGCGCTTTCCCCTGATTTATTGGTGAAAGAAAAAAAAGGTAAAGCTGCTAGGTTGGTTGCACACAGAGCCCCTGGTCTTGTAGCAGAGATTCTGATTGCACTGTCAGTGACAGTGCTGCCTTACACTGTGGACACGTTGATCATTAAAACGTGTTTTGTTCTACAATGTTCTTGTCTGCTGTTGGTGACATGGAATTTTCATGTTCCCCTTTAGAACTGATTGTAAACCTATGGCTTTTTGGTCACCTTTTCTGCTGTAAAATGCACCATTTCAACCCCATATCTGAAAAACACTTCTTGGGGGGGAACCTCCCCCAATCCTCCCTAGATCCTTATAGCTCACTCGCTACGCTCGGTCACCCCCACTATTTCAGAAAAATATTAATACATACACACTGAAAGAAATCACAAGCAACTAACCTTTAATCACTGCCCATGTCACCAAAAGCTATCTTTGGGACTGCATGGCTATCACTGCCTGTGATGCAATTGTGTCAAAGGTCACACAATATTGCTTTTTAATATACTGGTTTGGGTGAGGTTGTTGACTTTTGGCTCGCCGGCCCACTGGGTGACAAAAAGTTAATGCTTCGGCCCCACATTCAAAAAGGTTGAACAAGCCTGGTCTAGATGATTGGTTGATCCTAGTTAATTCCCTCCAAAAGAACTTGCTGCCTCATCAGAGGGTTCTTTCTCTGCTGTCATCCTGTCTGCTCGTGGAGCCTTTTATCAGAAGGTTCTGTCTCTGCCTTCATCCTGTCTGCTCCTGGAGCCTTTCATCAGAAGGTTCTGTTTCTGCCGTCATCCTGTCTGCTCCTGGAGCCTTTCATCAGACGGTTTTGCCTCTGCCGTCATCCTGTCTGCTCCTGGAGCCTTTCATAGGAAGGTTCTGTCTCTGCCGTCATCCTGTCTTTTCATGGAGCCTTTAATAAGAAGGTTCTGTCCCTGCCGTCATCCTGTCTGCTCCTGGAGCCATTCATCAGAAGGTTCTGTCTCTGCTGTCATCCTGTCTTCTCATGGAGCCTTTCATCAGAAGGTTCTGTCTCTGCCGTCATCCTGTCTGCTCCTGGAGCCTTTCATCAGAAGGTTTTGTCTCTGCCGTCATCCTGTCTGCTCCTGGAGCCTTTAATCAGAAGGTTCTGTCTCTGCCGTCATCCTGTCTGCTCATGGCGCACTTCATCAGAAGGTTCTGTCTCTGCCGTCATCCTGTCTGCTCCTGGAGCCTTTCATCAGAAGGTTCTGTCTCTGCCGTCATCCTGCCTTCTCATGGAGCCTTTCATCAGAAGGTTCTGTCTCTTCCGTCATCCTGTCTTCTCATGGAGCCTTTCATCAGAGGGTTCTGTCTCTGCCGTCATCCTGTCTTCTCATGGAGCCTTTCATCAGAAGGTTCTGTCTCTGCCGTCATCCTGTCTGCTCCTGGAGCCTTTCATCAGAAGGTTCTGTCTCTGCCGTCATCCTGTCTGCTCCTGGAGCCTTTCATCAGAAGGTTCTGTCTCTGCCGTCATCCTGTCTGCTCCTGGAGCCTTTCATCAGAAGGTTCAGTCTCTTCCGTCATCCTGTCTTCTCATGGAGCCTTTCATCAGAAGGTTCTGTCTCTGCCGTCATCCTGCCTTCTCATGGAGCCTTTCATCCGAAGGTTCTGTCTCTGCCGTCATCCTGTCTTCTCATGGAGCCTTTCATCAGAAGGTTCTGTCTCTGCCGTCATCCTGTCTTCTCATGGAGCCTTTCATCAGAAGGTTCTGTCTCTGCCGTCATCCTGTCTGCTCCTGGAGCCTTTCATCAGAAGGTTCTGTCTCTTCCGTCATCCTGTCTTCTCCTGGAGCCTTTCATCAGAAGGTTTTGTCTCTGCCGTCATCCTGTCTGCTCCTGGAGCCTTTCATCAGAAGGTTCTGTCTCTGCCGTCATCCTGTCTGCTCCTGGAGCCTTTCATCAGAAGGTTTTGTCTCTGCCGTCATCCTGTCTGCTCCTGGAGCCTTTCATCAGAAGGTTCTGTCTCTGCCGTCATCCTGCCTTCTCATGGAGCCTTTCATCAGAAGGTTCTGTCTCTTCCGTCATCCTGCCTTCTCATGGAGCCTTTCATCAGAAGGTTCTGTCTCTTCCGTCATCCTGTCTTCTCATGGAGCCTTTCATCAGAAGGTTCTGTCTCTGCCGTCATCCTGTCTGCTCCTGGAGCCTTTCATCAGAAGGTTCTGTCTCTTCCGTCATCCTGTCTTCTCATGGAGCCTTTCATCAGAAGGTTCTGTCTCTGCGGTCATCCTGTCTGCTCGTGGTGTCTTTTTCCCGACTTTGGATGGAAGTTGAACAACTTCAATGGATTGCAAACTTGGACCAGGAAATGTAGTTTCAATCTGCTCCAGTATCCACTTCAGTTTTGGATGTGCTAGGCTGATGCATCTTTCCCTAAATCTTCTGGCGGATTACCCTTTTATATTCCAAAAGGCAGAGGAATTATCACCTGAAAATGGCCATAATTCCTCTGGCACTAATTCCACTGGGGGAATGAGCCCCAAAACAGAAAAAAGTAAAAATATACCAGAGAAAGAATACTACTGCAAACAGAAAGTAAATCCTCCAATAAAAACAGTGCTGCACTCAACTCACTGCATATAAAAATTAATGGATAATGACATTAAGAGATCTGCATACACTATTATTGAATATAACCACAAGGAACTGAACACATATTTCACAGTTTTGCATTTATTATGATTTGAACAATTATTGCAAAAGAGCCATTATTAGAATTATTACAAAGTGGCAAATTAATGCAGAGATAAATATTGGGAAAGAAGCAAAAAACAGGACTTGATGTGTGGAAGTAAATTATAATCAGGGTCGGACTGGGACAAGAAATGGGCCTGGACACCCAAAAAAAAAGTGGCCCACCCCTCGCCTCAAAAAAGTGGCCCACCGCTCACCCTCAAAATGTGGCCCATCCTACCCCTCAACAAAAAGTGGCCCTCAAGCCATCATCCATGAATCACATCAATTCACGACTTTACAGAAAATGCTACTTATGGAGGGTTCACGTGTCTGTTACATTACAACACAACTCATAAAATAACATAACTTTGCATAGAGTTCTGTGACAGGGCCCACAGCTCCCTGAGCCTCCATCCAGGGCCATAACGAAAACAAGACCGCGGACTACAGCCTCCCCAGCCGCCCCAACCCCCCAGCAACACCCCCGCTCATGGGAACTCCCCAAGCTGACCCCAACCAGGCCCCTTCAACAAACCTTGCACCCGAAGTGCCCCCGCCAGCGCGTTCCTCAAAGACGTCCTTTGAGAGCCAATAGCTCAATTGGAGTTGCAAACCGCTACTGGTACAATAAAAATGTCTTAACCAGGTCATCCCAGAGCCACTTGACCCACTCTGTGTGACCTGCTCTGAAGTCCTGTCAAAAAGAAACACTGGCAAAGCCAACAGCCCTGACCTGTGCACAAATGGCATTTCTCAGGTGCTGCTATTATATGTTCATGTACTCGCTCGCATCATTTTGCACCTGCTACCGTCAATGGGCAGTTAATACCACTGCGACCGCGCCTGGTAAGTGCCTTGGCCATGCGTACACAAAAGCCCAAACTGTTGGCATTGCCAATGTCTTAACACTAACACAGAAGTGACCCACAAATACTCACACTAGTGCCCCCTCCCTCACCTCCCACAGTAGTGCCAAAGTGCCTCATATCTGCGCTCACTCATCCCAGTGATTCTGAGGGGACTGGAAGCTTCCCACACTCTGCAGTGATTTACAGCAGCTAGGAATATACCAGCGGCCCCAAGCCCCCATAATCCCTCCAAGCCCCAAGCTTCCCTCACTGGCATATGGAGGCAGGCATCAGCTGAAGGCTGACTCTCTACCCCAGTGCTGCTCCAAGTTGGTTTGGCAAAAGTATGCAAAGAAGCTGCCTGTAAATTCAGCTCAAGCCACACTAGCACTCACCCAAGCATCAGTCCCTTACAAAAATAAAACAAACACACACACAATTTTGCTCTGGTCTCCTTGACTCTTTGGAAGCCAGAGGGCAATGTTGAGGGCCTTGCCTTCTCCTGGCTGGTAGCCTTCATGTACATCCATGAAAGAAACAGGCCCAGGAACAGCAGCTGAGGCCCCCAGCCCAGGCAAACTCTCTGCACATGGGAAGGACCGAGGCCAGAACCTGGGCTCTTGGGTCCAGGGTCCCTAGGCTGAAGGCTCGACCATCTCTCAATCAGGCGAGATATAGTGGGGCCCAGCAGATCCTGGTCCACCACTCAGCTCACTGTTGCAACTTGTGGCGGGCACTGGTGGCGCTGCGGTGGTCGCGGAGAGCAGAGTCTGTGTACAAAACACTGGGAGGGAGCAGGCCGGGCTGAGACAGCCCCGCCCAGCCCTCTGCCGCTCCCTCCCAGTGTTTTGTACACAGACTGCTGCTGGCGCCATGGTGTCACGGGCCACGGCAGTTGGGTGCAGGCCAGATGCATGTATCAAAGAAAGGTAACACTTCAGTGTTACCTTTCTCTACATCTGCGGTGGGCCGGCGGGGCTGCAATTGCAAAGGATCTGTAAGTTCCTTACTTACAGATCCTTTGCAACTTACATCCATCCCGCCGCAGGCCAGCCGCATGTGTCAAAGAAAGGTAACACTTCAGTTTTACCTTTCTCTGCATCTGCGGCGGGCGGGCGGCAGCGGGGCTGCAATTGCAAAGGATCTGTAAGTTACTTACTCACAGATCCTTTGCAACTTGGATCCGTCCCGCGAGGCAGAGGCCCTGAGTGCCGGTTCCTGAAGTGTGAAGCCCACACCTGGGCCGGAGACCGGCCCTGGTGGACTTCAGGAACTGGCCCCTAGGTCTCCTCGCCATGATTTTGGATTGGCCATGGGCCGATTGGCCGACGGGTCAATCCAACCCTGAATATAATATATTCCTGGGCCACTGCATCAACCTCTGCCCTTGTGTATTCGCATTGAATATCAATCTAATATGCATCACACCCCTCCCTCTTCTTCATCAGAAGTTCAGTTAAACATTGTAAGTCCTCCACACCAAATGAAATCACCAAGATAACGCCTATCCTATGCACAATAGGTTATAAGCCTTATCTATACTTCAGCAGTTATCAATGCTCATTTTAGGCAACATGCCTCCTTAAGATAATGAATCAATGATGTTTTGTGTGACAATTTAGCCAGGACATTTAATTAGCCTTCTCCATCCGATTTCTGATACTGCCATGTGCATTTGTGTAATCCAATTTATATTGCATTACCTACAAAACCTGCTGTTCCAAATCCAGCGTGTCTGACTATCGCGCCCTGAAGGTACATGTGTTTAGTATCTCTTAGGCCTCATTATGAGAATGAAGGTAGCCATGCCGTACTTACCGGCATGGCTACCTCCATTCCAGGTAGTGGGTCCGGGTTCCCAGAATGGGGAAATACCGGCTCATTCTGACCTAGGAGGGCCCAGTACTTCCCCATTCAAGGAACCCGGACCCGGTACATCCACATTCCCCTTTGAGCCCCCATAGGGCTCAATGGGAATGGGGAGCATGCTAGAAAACGGGCCCGTTAATGACGGGCCCGTTGTTAGCATGCTGGACTGCTCACGGGACCCGCTAAGGATGTCTGGTAAAACCAGGCGTCCTTAGCGGTTCCCGCGAGCAGACCTCGTAATGAGGCAGTAGGGGGTTAACGGTGCCGGCAGCTCTACCGGCACCGTTAACCCCCTACCGCCAGGGTCATAATAAGGCCTCTTGTGTATTGTCACCATGCTGCATGCTATATCCCAGCCAATGTTCTCAAAAGTGCTGGACCAGGTGTTGGATGCACTCATAGGCACAAGAGCACCATTAGAGTCTATTTCCCATGAACCCAGTAGAGGTTTGTTGCCGCAAAGTCACATTTCTATTTGATTGCCAGCTTAACCAATGGGAAAGCAGCATTGGACTGTATGCCTCTGCATTGATGCACGCCCATGCTTTGGAGCAGGTTTACTGCAATAGGAAACAGTACCATACAATGAATGGCCAAATGACCTACAATGCACATCTGACTGTAAGCATCTGCAATCCGTGTTGCCCTGGCTCAAAGCATGTTGCCATGGTGCCTCAGAATAGCATTCTGGCGGGATAGATGGACACCCAAGGAGGGCAGAGTACATGGATTTCGGGAAAGTAGCCAACCTGACAATGCTATACTCATGTGTAGCAAGAAAGCAGCAGGTGATGAGAAAGAGGGGCACATGAGCTGCACAACACGCATATCATGCATGCATGCATGCCCACACTCGGTTTGATGAACATGGCCGCAAGAGCACCACATGACATGCCCCACACCTTCCCAGCATGCAGAGCATTGTGATTTCTGCTGTGCCTTATAGACCCATTTATACATTAAGAACTATTGACCTGCAGTTCCCTGAATTCCCAGTGTAAGAGGCCATAACCAGTTTTTCTAGTACTTCCCTGTGCATACTCGGTCACCCAAGTATGTAGGATATTATGCCCCCACTTCCTTGCGTTCTGCAAGGTCTGTGTCATTCAAATACAATGGAGCAATGCACTGCAGAGCACAATTACAACAGACTATCTGGGGCAGGACAACAATTGAGCAAGGACCATGGGCGACGTTCTTGTTGGGGTAATGATGTGTAAAACGGGGGATCGCTCATATCCCATAAAGCACGTTGAGTTGTACTTTGTGGCTGTTTCTCATTCCAAAGCACATAAACCCAATGGCAGTAGGGTGGGAACTGTTATGATATATTGTGCTGGGCTGTTTTGTGTTGTTCTGGAACCTTCCCTGATTCTGCAATAACATGAGAGAGCCTTGCCAGCGTTATAATCTGTTTGTATATTTGTATATTTTATTTATTTATATAGCGCTCCTGGCCCAAGGGCATCCGGGCGCATTGTTGTGAGACTTAATGTTACCCCAAGCGTCCCAGGGGTCTCCTCTTTGTCTCAATAAACTTCATTCTACCTGTACATCTCCTGGCTTGGTGTGTACAAACCGACTCAACAAATTGGCGACGAGGATCCTCTGCTGACTCAGGGACTGGAGGAGGAGACACGCCCGTGCGAGGCTGATTCGACCAACAGCAGCCTGGAGTGTGGATGCATTGCGTGACTGCCGGGACAATGCGGCAACACTAGAGGTGAGCCGAGAAGGGAAAGAGGCCCGCTAGCTTTTGCGGAGTGTGAGCGTAAGCTGACTCCATAACCCCTGCATTTTCCCATTTGCCCCTATTGCCAATTAGTCCTCTGCGCATGCTCCTTCGCTGTGCTTTATTTCTTTCCAAGCAATGAATCGGCATGACACAGTATTTTCAAATGGCAAACTTGGCCGCAGTTTTATTTCCATAACAACAGAATTATTTGTGCACATTTGTGAACTTCAGTCTGCAAGTGTGGCGCTTGCTCCGTGTTGGATGTCACCTGCTTCCCCCTATACCTTTGTATAGTTTCCCTAGTAGGCCCCCAACTCCCCCGACCCTTTGTACCTGAGCCTATCCTGCCCATGCAGGTGTCTGTGGGTCGGGAGAGCGCCGTTTCTTTTTGGGGGAAGCTGAGCCTTAGTTGTTACCACCAGACGCCCCCGCCGTTAGGCCCCCAAGAGGCGCTGGTCCGGAAGAGCAAAGACCCATTCCGGTTCCCTTCTGGCTCATCCGGAGTCTATCATTTGTGCTTGGCCGCCCAAACACCGCCACTCGACTAGGTGGGTTACCGCCCACCGTGGCTCCCCTTCTTCCTGTCTCCTTTTCACAACTCCAGCAATTTGGTACACATGTTCCAGAAAAAGAGCTCCATTCCCATTTCAGACAGGTGCACCCCATCCTTCAGAAAGTACTCGTGAGTTTTCCCGTTGATCAGGCCATGCCTGATTTGACGGAAGCTTCTGCCCCTGCATAATTTTGCCACGACCCCATTCAGTTTTCTCCTTGACTTTTCGACTGCTGAATGGTTCTCGGCCCCTCTCCATTCTGCCCTGGGAATTATCTCTAACCACACGATCTCCGTTTCGCCCAACAGTGCTGAGATCTCCTGCACTGAGCTCGTAATGCCCATCAACAAAACTCCCCTCCCCAGGCTGGTCAGGTCGTTCCCTCCCAAGTGTATCACCAGCACCTCAGGCGTCTGCTGCCTATCCAGCAATTTCCGCAACAGCCCCTTTAGCTGAGCCCACTTCATCCCCGGCACCCTGTGGCACTCAAACCTGAACTCGCCGGCTGTAAACTCCTCCTGCTGCCGAGTCCAGCTCGCCTTGGCCCTTGAGACGAACGAGTGCCCCACTACCCACACAGTGCGCTTCCTCCTTCCTTGTACTGCTGGGAAATGAAAAGTGGAGGGAATGGCATGGTTAACTCACATTTTTTCCGGTCTGATATATCTTTTGTAGCACCCCAAAGACCATCTCCCCAACCTCATGATGTCTTCCGCCCCCGGAAGCCGCACAGGTGGCGGCCCCTATTCGAAATGAGTGTGTCCCGAACCGGCCCTCCGTCAACCCTATCTTTGCCAGGCCCTGGCCCATCACTTTCTTAAACTGGAAGCGGCTTAGTGCGGACCCGTCCCTGTGCAAGAGCCACGGTGCCTCTGCCTCTGACGGCTGCCGCTGCTGGAGGAAGTTGGCCACCGCCGCCACTGGGCATACTCTGCTTGTTTGGATGGCCTGCAGTGTTAAAGGGCCCCTTTCCCTTTCTGATCAGTCTTTGACCTTCTCACATAAATGACCACCTGGGAGCTGTTCACCTGAATGTCCCTCAAACGTAAAAACCCGCTCCCCTTGCCATCTTTATTCTCTGGCACCAGCTCGCTGACCCTGAGAGCCCCAAAGAATGCCACCATAAAGGCAGCCGTGAACAGTACCCTCTCGGCCTCGCCGTTACATACTGTGTCCAGACATTTAGTTTTAAAATATCAATTGGCCACCTCTCATCTGATTTTGGTACTGTTTGCTTTGCCCAGCCTCTCATGGCCAGCGTGATGTAGTGCTCCTTGGTGGTATCCTTCTCCCCCTCAAGCTTGGCGTAATGCGCTATGGCCGCCAAGTGGTACAATACCCATGCTCGGGTCTTCCCCTTCTTCCAGCACCAGCCCACAAAGGCCCGCACCGGGTTCTCACCCTGATCGCCTGGCAGCACCTCTTCTCGGAATTGCGTAAAACATTCCCAACATGCCCTGTACGTCTTAGCTGTACCTGGCACCAGTGCTGTCTCTACCAAGGAGCTCAGATCACCCCAATCATCCCCCACCATTGATCCTCGAACAGGGCCATTTCCTTCCTTGCTTCGGGGCAGCTTTCCCGGAACCTGTCCCACTGTAAACGAGACAGAGAATCAGCGGCCGTATTTTTTATACCGGGAATGTGCCGTGCCCTGACTTCAATGTTCAAACTTAACAAACTTTTGGTTAGTTCCCTGAGTAGCCTTAGCACCCTCAGATTGCTAGAGGACCCCGTGTTGATAATCTGGACCACTGCCAAATTATCCGACCATAAGGCAACTTTTTTGTTCTCTAGGCGTTCCCCCCACAACTTGAATGCCACTACTATGGGGAATAGCTCCAACAGCGTAATGTCTTTTGTGGCACCTTCCCTGTGCCATTCCAGTGGCCATGCCTTTCCACACCACCTGTCCCCAAGGATTGCACCAAAACCGAGGGACCCAGAGGAATCAGTAAAATGTTTGAGCCTCTGACTTCTAGCCCAGTCTGCCCTCCAGATTGCCACCCCATTGGATTCTGTTAGGAAGGTGTCCCACATCCTGAGATCCTCCTTCACCTCAGCTCCCAACCGGACGTGCTGAGAGGCGTGTTGTAAACCTACTGTTTTCAGTTCCACACTTCTGGCAAACGCCCTGCCCAATGGTATTACTCTCCCCGCAAAATTGAGGTTTCCCGCCAGCGACTGCAACTACCGCAGGGTTGCTTTGCTTTTTCCGATTAGGCCTCGTATCATGACCTGTAGTTTCTGTACCTTGTCCTGTGGGAGCTTACACTCGCCCTTTATTGAATCAATCTCAATCCTCAGAAATGTCAATGTAGTGGCTGGACCCATGGTCTTCCCTGGCGCCAAAGGCACCCCCAAATGTCCCATCACCCCCTGAAATTCCTCCATCAGGGCCCGGCATAACTCTCTGTCTCCTTTCTACCAATGAAGAGGAAATCATCCAGATAATGCAAAATTCCCCCCTCCTTCGTTTTTTGCCTCACTGTAAATTCCAAGAAGGTGCTGAATGCCTCAAAATAAGCGCATGAGATAGCGCAGCCCATTGGCAGACACCTGTCGTAGTAGTAGTCGTTGCCAACCTTGAAACCCAGCAAATGGTAACTGTCTTTGTGGATTGGTAACAATCGGAATGCTGACTCTATGTCTGCTTTCCCCAACAGAGCCCCCTCTCCAGCCGCTTTCACCATTTGCACCGCATCCTCCAGTGAGGCGTACTGTACCCTGCACAATTCTTCAGGTATGCCATCATTCACTGACTGACCCTCGGGGAAGGAAAGGTGGTGGATCAGGAGGAACTGGCCCTCTTCCTTCTTTGGAACCAACCCTAGTCGAGATACCACCAAGTTGTCCATGGGTGGAGCAGGGAATGGGCCTGCCACTCTTCCTAGACTCACTTCCTTTTCCACCTTCCTCTGCACCACCTCTGGTTTCTCCAATGTCGACCATAGGTTACCTGCCCCAGGGATCTGAAAACCCCACCTGAACCCTTGCCACAACAACTTTGCATCCACCTTATTGTGATATATATTCAGAAAAGGAGTCATGGCAAGGAGGTTAACCAGCGTGGGTAAGTTCCATTTAATCACAATTTTGTCATTTACAGTTTCCCCCACATTGCATTGCTTTGCCGGTACTTCAATCACTATTTGCTTTCTCTTTTGGTTTGCTACTGTCTTTCTGTTTGGCCTCGCCTGGGATGGATCTGCGAGGACCGGCGCTGCCTCCCCTTTGGTGCTTGTACCTGCATGCTTTACCATATGAACAGTACCCCTCTGCAAACCTCCAGCAGTTCTCTTGCTCCTCCTGGTGGGCTGCTGCCCGATACACCCAGGAGGAGGGCCCGCGAAAGGACCCCCTGCCCCGCTGCTTGTACCCTCCTCTGCCCCTCCCTGCTCAGGACCTCTCCCCTTGTGGCTTGTCCTCTGGCTCCCTGGAGGGTACCACTTTGTCGATGTATCCCCCGACATCCAACTCGTCCCACGATATTGCTGGCCATATTTGCATCTTTAGCCTGAAACCCCGGTCATAGTCCAACCACCCATCTCCGCCATATTTCTGATACAAGTCATGCACATACTGCTCATAAATTATCATTGCTAGCGCATCCTGTGGATACCTCTCCAACATCACTGACATGTACATCCTATATGTTTTGAGCCAATTGTTAATGGAGTGCTCAACCTTGGTGCTCTCCCTGTCCCTCTTTTCCTTCTCCTTCTCGGACAGTTCTTTCAGCCCTCCCCCCACGGCCACAATCCCTAATAAGTCGAAGATTTCTATAAATTCTTTCCTCCACAACCTCTCTTTGACCACCCATGGGATATGCCATGCCATACCAAAGAATTCACTGTTGCCCGCACTGGAGCAAACCCTGGCATTGGTCTACCATACTGTGTCGCCTGCCCTCAGGTTTCCCCTGGTCCAAAGCTGCTCGGGTCTGCTGCTGAAAGCTGCGCTGTGCTCTGAACCCCTGACAAGACTGCCCCCGGCCCCAGCCCCCATCCACTCTGGCCCGCTTGCGCACTTGCTGGGGCCACTGGTACCGGTAGTTGAGCCATCCCAGTGGTGTTAGGTGCACCCGGCCCTTGACTCCACCACTCCTATCCCCTTGGCACCCCTCCTGTGGCGGCCATCTGCGATTGTTGACTGCCTCCCCCCAAGTGGACCCATGCTAGGCAGTCCGACTGATAGAAATCCCCCGGTTGGGATCCCGCTCTTCTGAGGCAGCTGACTTATCCCCCCTACTTGGGACCATACCTGACCCCCGTTTCCGCCTGGTGGCCCCCCAAAGCCCTGTGCTGTCCCCTGCTAAATCACTGCTCCCACACTATTCACCATCCCTTCCATCATACTGGCATTGGTAAATACATTTGGCACTTGCCCATTTTTTCCCCATGCTTGCATGCATTCCATGACCATACCTTTCACCATCTCCAGGGATGTGGTTCCTTCCCCAGCCACGTCCACTGTTCTGGTCGCAGGAGTGCTGGGTGGGCTCGCACGGTTCCTGGAGCCTCAGGAGGTGTAGGAGCCGTTAAGGCCACATCTGCCTGCGCCCTCCCCTTCTGTCGTGGCCTCTTGGTGCTGTTGGCCTGTTCCTTGTTTGCTTTGGCCTTCGCCGTCATTGTCCTCTTTCTTTTCTTCACCTGGACCTCTTCTTCCTCGTCCTCTTCCACACTGTGAATCTCCACCTCCAACACCGTTGGTTCACTGGCACTGTCCTGAAACATGAGTGGTGAGTTCTCTACCACTTGGCTGTGTCCGAGCCCTTCCTGGCCCGGTTGGGCCACCATTGTCGTCATCCAGTCCGGCCCATGTGTCGCTGCTGCCACCCTGGCCATCTCCAAAAAGGCTGCCAGATCCATTGCTTGTGGATATACTGTTGGGCCAACCGCCCGCTTCCTTTCCCCCTTGGGAAGCCTGTTGCTGTTCCCCGTGGCTCACTGTCCTCTCTTAGCCCTTTGACGCCCTCTGGTGGTTGCCTGCTTGCCACAGGCCTTTCTATGTGTATTGAGCCCTTTGTCACCGGCCCGCTGCTCCAGACAAGCGGATCTGGCCCTAGGCGTCCGGACCGATCTGGGCGATGTGCCGGCGCCTGCCTGGCTGCTCGCTCAGCTGCTTTGTTGTGGCCTGGTGTGCCGTGAGCAAATGCGGGGCAAGTCCGCACGGCCTGCCCACTGGAAGCTTGCTTGGGCGTCCGGGTCCTTCCGATGGGGCCGCGGCTCCGAATAAGGGTGCTGCTGGTGCCCGTGGCTCGGGACAAGGTAATCCGCTTGTGGATCCCCACCTGGTTCGTCCGCCTCCTTTGGGTGGAGCCACGGCAATAGACGAGTGTGCCAGCACCCGCAGTGAGGGATCCCACAGCGGCCCACCTGCGGATGTCCGCTTGGGCAGTCAGGACCTTAGTACAGGGGTGCGGCCTCAGATCGTACCCTCCGCTCCTTTCCTCGCCGACACTCTCTGCTCCGCCAGCTTCCTGGTCACCGCCTCTGGGTTGCCGCCTCCCTCCGCTCTCGCGACGAGGCTTGCGGCACCCGATAATGCGCTGTACGTCCCCGTCGCTCGTGCTGGGCCTCTTCACCGCTGGTGCAAGCTGCTCCCGACGCGGTCAGCCCGGGTGACAGTCCTCCATCCAGCGAGATCCAACAAAGTCCTCTCACACAAAATTCTTCCTTCAGCAGCACACGAAAACGAAATCCTTCCTTCTGCACGGCGAGTCAGCAAGGTCCCACTGCAAGAGCGAGATGTCTCTGCAGTCGAACCCAGCTGATTATAAAGAGGCTCGCCCCGCCCCTTTCCTTTGTTTTGCCCTTCGCGGGCTTTGGGTGTTTTGGGCCCGTTCCGCCCCCACACCCTCCCCTTTCCCAGGACTCTGCGGCGGTTAACATGCTGCCTCCTCCATTTTCTTTGGGTCTTTCCCGTCGTCATCGACATGGAACGCACACCAGTGCCAGATCGTCAGCCACCGCCAGCGCTTCTCCACTCCATAACTAACATGATCCCTGGCACAATGCCAGAGGAAAGGACCTCTGAACGTCACTCCACATCGGAACCATGTGGTTTATGTTGTGTTTCCAGGGCAATAAGGCCTCGGAAAGCGCAGCGTTCAAAAGTAACATCATTGCCCACGATTCTGCACTCACGAGCTGTGAATTGCAGTTCGATCAACGTGATTAACACAACCAAATACTTTAAAAAGCATTCATCATTTGTAAGCGTTCCAAAACAGGCGCACAAATAAAAAGAAAAGGTTGTAGTCCTTTCAACTTTGTAAAACAGATGCTCAGATAAAATAAAGAGAAACCAGAGGTACTTTCACTCATTTTCAAGGAACTCAAAATGTGGAGAAACACACAAACAGAAAACCACACAACCTGACTACCACCAGAACAGACCCATAACCGCCCAACCATGCAGAATACCCCTGCCCCCTTTGCTTTTCCTGCCTCTCTGGGGGATCCTCCCATACCTTGGGAGCTCTAGGTAGACTCATTTCAAGTGCATCTATGTGCCATAGGGGGAGCAAATTCACTGAGGACCCATTGGTGCAGAACCATTAAGGGTGTTCTGCACCCTTCCCGAAATACCATACCCGGAGGGAGCAGGAAATTCTAAAGCCTCAGGATCCACTAAGAAACATAAATCTGCTCTAGCCAAACTTGAGAGACACTTTGGAAACAAAACCAAAGTAGTGTTGGATAGGTATTATTTTTTTCAAGAAAGCAAAACAATGCAGAATCAGTGGACAGTTACATAGCTGCACTGAGGGGTCTCATTGTATCCTGCAAATTCACAGGTGCCGCAGATGAATACCTCAGAGACCAACTTGTGCTGCACACTGCAGACCCACAGATTTAACAGAGGTCATGGCAGGCTAAGGACACCACATTGGAATAGGCTATTGATCTGGCAAGAACAATCAAGCTAAAAAAGTGCATGAGTGTTGTACAACAAGAGAAAACCTTCTCCGAGGTAAAGAGAATAGAAGGGTGCGATGATGATAGCGACAACCCAACGTTTGCACTAGTGAGATAGATTTCAGTCTGCAGCATGGCGTAAATTGACTGCCCATGATAAAGCAAGAAAGGACAGAGGAGACAAATGTCCCGATAAGAGTGCACAAGGTGCACGTCGTCAATCAAAGCTTTATATATGTGGACGTAACAGACACCACAATGATGAGAAGGAGTGCCCAGCCACCAATACAGAATGCTACAGGTGTGGTATAGTGGGACATTATGGTAGAGCATGTAGAAACAAAATATTCAAGAGAAAGGGACGCTGCACCGTTATAGCTCTTGAAATAAATTGGTGAGCCCAGCGGTCTTCTCACCATCATGGGCCATGAAGCTGATGATCCGATATGCATCCTCTCATTGAATGCTCCCAGGAAAAGAGGGCCTTGGGAGGAAGTCGAAGTAGACAAGACCCCACTGAAAGCGATGATAGACACTGGGTCGCCCTACATCATGGGGGACATTGGGCCTCATTACAACCCTAGTGGTATTCGTATGAACGGTGTCGGTAAGGCACCGGCACCGTTCATACTGTCCCGCCGCATTACGAGTTCTGCTCGCAGGTTCCTGACAGCCCGCCAGGTGTTACCTGGCGGGCTGTGTGGCACCCGCAAGCATAAATTGTAATTGTGCCAGCACCTTTATCGACTGTGCCGGCGCATCCATGCTCCCCACCTCCATTCTGCCCTACCGGGCAGAATGGGGATCGGGAGCCCGGCAATACCACCTCCCGCGAATGAGCAATAACCAGCCCATTCATTTCGTAATGGGATGGTTATTGCACAATCGCGGGAGGCAGTGCTGGTAGCGAGCATGGCGGTAGCCGTGCCTGCAATACAGGCACGACTACCGCCATGCTCGTAATGAGGCCATTGTGACGTATTAGAATGAATTGAGTGGTTCCATGCAAAAATTAAGACCCTCCAATTTAAGAGCCACAGACGGAAGGCCACAGTCTTATAAACATCCTATGATTCATATGTGTAGTCAAGACACTTAATATCTTTTATCACTCCCACTGGGGCAAATAGGTACAAACGCATGCCATTTGGGTTAGCTTCAGCTGATGCTGTTTTCCAAAGACTCATGCAACATTTGTTTGGAAGCCTGCAAGGGGATTATTTCTTCCAAGATTACATCTTAATTGCCGTACCAACAGTGATGGAACATGATGTAAAATTGTTGGGGGGTCTTGCAAGTGATCAGGGAGAGAGCCCTCAAATTAAAAATCGAGAAGTGCAAGGTAAAGGTAAAAGAGGTCACGTATCTTATGCATGTAATCAACTGCGAAGGGATTAAGCCATAGAAGGAGCTTGTGGAAATGATGATGGACATGCCTATTCCCACCAACAAGGAGCAGCTCAGGTCCTTTCGGGGTTTGCTGAATATTACTCTTAGTTTGTTCCATGCTTCACAGAAAAAACCCAGCACATGAGAGCACTCATGAAGAAGTGTATAATATTTGTATGGTCTGAACAGTGCCAGAAAGAGTGGGAGGACATTAGATCTGATATCAGTAAGGTACCGACCCGTATGATGTTCAATACTGCAGGAACAAGTATAATCACAGTAGACACCAGCAACATAGGTTTGGTGGCAGTTCTTGAGCAGATCCAGGAAGGAATAGAAGTAACCATTGCTTTTGCCTGCCACGTCTTATAGGAAGCTGAGTTAAATTATTACACCAAGAAAAAAAGAAGCCTTAGGTGCTGAATGGGCACCTGGGGTCTACCTGTGATAGCAAAAACAGACCACAAGCCTCTGATTCACATTATGAACTCTAAAAGCCCACACTTAGCTTCACCAAGAATCCACAGGTGGGTGCTTGAAATTATGCAGTACAATGCCATTGTCATCTACACTCTGGTTAAGGAAAATGTCATTGCCGATTGATTCTCCTGCCCACCTTGGGCTGAGGGAATGGTAAAATCAGAAATGGAGGTTGCACAAGAAAGAATCATTGCACACATTCAGCCAGGAATTGAGAAAGAGGACTGGATGAAGGAATCAGTGGGGATGTTGAACAACAACTACTTAGACATGCTATTCATGAAGGATGGGAGAGCGTAGGGAATGCTTTTCCTGAATATGATCAGATTTGTGATGACATTTCTGAGAAGGTGGAGTGTCCATTAAGAGGATATTGAATATTTCCACTGAAGTTTATGAGGAGCAGAGTACTCAACCTAGCACACAAGGGCCATTTAGGGAGGAACCTTACCAAGAGACGATAGACAGAGAATTACTGGTGGTTTGGGATGGTAAAACTGTGCCAGGCTTGTGCTGTCAACGACAGGTCCAAGAAAATCAATGTAACACCACTTCAACCAGTGCAAATTCCTGAGTCCATATGGAAATAACTTAGCTATGGACATAGCTGGACCCTTTGCAAAGTGTATATCACAGTTCTTATAGACAACACGTCCAAGTGGGTGGAATGGTGTGTCATGAAAGAAAGTGTGATCGCCACAACAATAGTGTTGTACTTGGAAGCAGTGTTCAGCAGAGAGGGGGACCCTGGGGAATGGTCACTGACAATGGGGCACAATTCACTTCTGAAATCATACAGAGATTTTTGAGAGAGACCGTGGAATTTAACACAAACGCATATCGCTGTACCATCCCATGGCAAATGGTATTGTTGAGTGCATGAATGGCTTCATGAAAGGGTGATCCAGTTGACAGCAGTG
Source organism: Ambystoma mexicanum (assembly GCF_040938575.1). Classification (NCBI taxonomy): domain Eukaryota; kingdom Metazoa; phylum Chordata; class Amphibia; order Caudata; family Ambystomatidae; genus Ambystoma; species Ambystoma mexicanum. The sequence continues at coordinate 911,451,239 of NC_090931.1, read as the reverse complement.
AATGCATTACCCCGGAGAGAAACTTTTAAGCAATTTCTGAATGCATATAGGATGACTCCTCATTCCACAACAGAGATTGAACCTTTTGTCATGATGAGGGGCAGAGTAGCATGTAATAGATTGAGCCCTTCGTGGTTGATAAAGAAAAATGTCAAGGGTGTGGACATGGAAGAAGTTCTTATCAGAGTGAGAGAGAAACAAAAAGAATACAAGGATCATTATGACTGCGCCAGAACTACCCGTGATGTCATTTTCAAAGTAGGTGACTGGGTCAGAGTCCAGGTACATCGCAAGGTGATGAAGGGCTGTTCTAAATTCAGGAAATTCAGGAACCCACAGAAGATTGTGAGGGTAGGAAGAAAATCTGTGAACCTGGATAGTGGGAAAGTTTGGTCCTTTGACGACACTGTCCAAGCCTCCGCTGGTGCCCCTGGTGAACAAATACCATGTGAAGAGGATGTGAATCAGCCCCTAGGAGGAAGGGAGCGAGCGGGCTGCTCTGGGCTGTCTGCTCAGAAGAGAAGAATCCTGCCTAATATCAGAAATGCAAATTAACAAAGGGGGTCCTGGGAATCTCTCTGCCAGACATGTGATTGGGGTTGTTGTTGGCACACTTGTTCAGAGGAGAATTGCCTAGCATTTCGGTGCTGGACTGCCCCAGGGCAGGACAAAGACTGATATGTTTGGGATATTTCTTCTCTGTGAAAGATAGTGAGCTGAAGACTCTCGGTAAGTGTCCCATAACAAGGACTAATGTCTGGTAGAGGGACTCCCAGGACCCACCCCCCCTGTTAATTTTAATATCAGAGATGACTTTGTGTACTATTGAACTGCATTCTCTGCTGCATCTGGCTCTGGGCTCCCTGCTGGGCGGAGAAAGGTCCTGCCAATCACAGAGATTACTTTTGTACTCTTGTACCATATCCTTTGCTCTACAAATAGCCACTGCCCTCAATAATCATTTTTTCCATTACATGTGACCTTGGCTATCTGCAGCTACTGCTGGTCATGATTCCTGATAGGAACCCGGGGTTGCCCCAGAAGGCACACATCCAGAACTGGGCATGCATTCAGTGCACATTTGGCCTATTAAAGGGAAGGTTCCAAGGTCACATCAGATGAGAGCACTCATGTACAGCACCTAGAAAGTGGGAATGATTGTAGTTACATTTTCAATAAACACCTTTCACTAGACTGTGAAAGACAATGAATGATCACTAGATTAATTTCCTTAAATGCTAATCCGTTGTGTTATCCACAGCTTCACACCTTTTTCTTTCCCTCCCACCACCCTCATCTCCAAAACTCAAACCCTTCCATCACCCTCCTGCCCAATACCCATGCCCTGCCACCACACTCATCACCAACACTGATGTCTGCGAGATAGAAGTCTCTACTTCTTTTGGTGCTTGTCACATCCCTATGTTGGTGGTGGAGAGCATGGGATATTGTGCTGAGTGCGTTTTGGTGAACTTCTGGCAACACATCCCTCAGCAGAGATGGCTGTGATGGTGCTGTTCAATTTCCTTCAGAATGTCGTGGAGATTGAGGGTTGTAGTATCACTGTCTGGCTGTTTGAGGAAATGAACTCTGCCAATGCCTGCACCCTCTGGGCCATTACAGTATGAACTGTAATCACATATGCTATTCTTTGGCACTGGCTGTCTTTGGTGGATGTCACCTTCCTTTTGGTCCTTTGCATGGCATTATGCAGAACCTGTGAGTGGATGAACTGTTCCTGAGTGATACACTATACCCTCTCATCATGCTGCTCTATTTGGGTGAACCTCTCCAAGATGGTGTGTAGGCTATGCTGTGGGACAGAGGATTGTTGGACATTCGGTTACATACCCCAGATCCACATCTCATGCATTTATAGTGCCATCTTCATCAGGAAGTGAATCAGTGCCCTGGAGATTGTATGTACCACTGCAGGGCACAAGCAGATGTAAAGGGGGGTGGAATGTTAGTCAGAGGTGAAAGAGGAGGAAGAGGAGAGGAGTTCATCCAGTCTGGCATCAATTTAGCAGTTACAGTAATGTATGGGATGGGGCTGGAAACATATTCAGGCTGTCATGCGGCTGAGATGGTGGCATCCACAGTGCTGGTTGGGGACAAAGGTTCACTAGACACAAAAGTGGTGGCGCAGATGATGGTGGATGGGGTGATAGTGTCAAAGCAGTGGCATGTGGACGAGGTAGCAGTGGTGGGTGTCCCCATTGCCTCTGTGGGGTTGGGGTTATAGCCATAGGCAATTGCCTCATTCAGACTACCATCATTGCACTCTGCACCTGGTGGTGTTGACAGAGGCTGGTGCTGAAGCGGTGGTTGTAGCTGCTGAAGTGAATGAGGTGTTGCTGCCATCTGCCTCTCCTTGGCTGTCTTGGGTGCCTGTTGGGAGAGATGTGACATGCTGTCACTTTCAAGATTAAAATGTCCATTGTTGTTCATGATAGTTACACTATTTGGAGTTAGCTCTATTAATCTCATGAAGAGAAAGATATGAACATGACATATGGAGCATCTTGAGTTGGCATACTTGGTTACAAGCACGAGGTGATGTGTTTGATGAATGTTTAAGGGAGCATGCCTTCTCATGCAGTCTGTTTGGTGACCAGTGGTCTTATGGACATTTTAGTTCTCTCTTCCTGACAGTGGACTCAATGCACATGTTCACCCCACACTGTATGGGTGATCTGGGGTGTTTCATAACCTGTAAACTGACGGTGCCTCTTCTGATTGATGGAGAAAACATCATACAAAGGAGCATGTCTCAACTGCTTATTTGCACATGGATTCCGCAAGTATGTCAGACTGATGGATGCTGCATCGCGAGATGACATTTGCCCAACAAGTGACTGTTTGGCCGATTGAATTTCCTGATTGGGAGCTCATGGTCCATCGTAATTTGTGACTTCATGAGTGAGAGGGCTACTGGCCATGTTCGTAGCTAATGAACTGGGGAACCTTGGTGGCACTATCAGATACATGATGCTGTATGTATCTGACAGGTCTGCTACAGTGACAACACCTATTTCTTACAGCAGGGCCTGTTGTCAGGGTGTGACCTGCCCTTGCCACAAACTACTTGTCCCACTGTATCATGTAATGAAGCAGGACTAAGCCTCAGACACAGAAGCATTGTGCTGACGGCTATAGACTTTTATTTAAGTAAAGGTTTTGGAGAAAGACCTATCTCGCCCTAACTCTATGAGGGTTTCCTTGCCTCAACGAAACTAAAGGATGTCAGTGTCAGAATGTACAAAAATAAAGAGTTCTCTGTCCTCTGTCCAAAATCCTATCCTGGCCCTTACAAACTAAACCTAAGAAAATGTTCAAAGGGATAACGTGTTTCAGCTAGCCATCTGTAGTATTCTGCAATGTTTCAACATAAAGTTCCAACGGGTGCACAAATTAACGAATTATTAAAGTTCTTCAAGGTTTCACAACTCTCAGAACGATAGGGGAAGGTCATCCCTTCCCTTCAGCTTTCAGCTTTTCCTCAGCTCTCAACCACAGTTCTTTTCCTTGGTAAAAGACAACTTCCCCTTCCGCGGGTATGGTTTCCTTCCCCTAGACTGAAGCACTCATTGGTTCTTCCTTACCCCTTAACTCACTTATTTTACCAGAGTACAATCACTTTTCCATCCCAAGGATGTATGGTTTACTTCCCCTTGTTTTTCACACACTTTGAAGAGGCTGTCTTTAATGTCTTTATTTATGATAGGATGTGGGTCTTTGACTCATAATCCCCTTGCCTGATTTACTTCCTTGCCAGAATATTTCAACATTTAACTTCCCTTCTGGGTGTGGGTCTCCAGACTCGCAATCACTTTGGTCTGGTCTTCTCTCCTGTCAGGGCTTCTTCTCTTTATATTTTGGGTGCAGGTCCCCAGACTCACGCCAGGCTGCCTGGTGTACTCTCCTGCCAAGACTTGCTCTCAGTGTTCTCTTTCTCTTTGGCAAAAGTCTCCAGACTCACAGCAGACTGCCTGGTGTACTTTCCTGACAGAATGTATTCTCAGTGTTCTCTTTCTCATTGCATGCAGGTTTCCAGACTGACAACAGCTTGACTGGTTTACTCTCCTGCCATTTGCATTTCTCAAAATTGGGTTCTTGACGCCCTTTTCCTTGTTTCTCTCTCAAAGGATTCCGGCATCCAAGCTCCCCTGCTCGGCTTTGTCTGGTAAGTGTCTCTCCTGTGCGGTACATGCCATGGCGCACCCTTGTGACCCACCTCCCTTCCCTGGGCTCACCGGTATTGCTTGGTTGTTTCAGGGTTCTCCACACTTCTCTACTTCTTGAGCGGGGCAGCGTCTCCTTCAGTTGCTGTCTCATCTGTCCCCTGGTGTTCGTCATGCCTGGACCTTCCCTCACCAGCCTTTCATGCTGCCAATCTACATGCAGTGAACTCTCCCTCTCTCTGGATCTCTCGAGATGGATCCGGGTAATGCTTCTGCTTTCCACTGCAGCTGCTCTGCTTCTCGTCACCCGACCTGCGTCAGGCAAAGTAGAAGTCCATCTTTCTTGAGCTATCGGGATTTTATATATCCCGGTACCAATTTTATGTTTCCAACCACTAAAGCACGCCTCCAGTTCCAGGACTTTAGCGCTCTGCATTGCTCCCCTGATTCTCCTCTTCTCAGTGTTTTGGCATAAGTTGTCAAAAGGAGTTCTGCTGTCAGTATGGGGGGACTTGAACTGGTTCAACATCACAATAGGCCATAACAATTTGTGAACTTAGGTCGATATCATACCCTGAGTGCAAAGCGGGATACCATGTTCCTTCCATCGGGTCTCCTTCCCTCAAAGGAGTGTCCTCTGCCCATATGGTCCTCCCTAAGGCAGCCACCCCTAGGGTTGGGTTCACATACCGGTTCTCCTTCCCTGGCCATAAGGGAAGGATATCTCAGCAGCAACATGCTCACCTTGGAAGCAAGACGACATGGAGCCACACAGGTTCGATCCCAGGGTCCACGCTTAGAAACCTCTGGGTATTAAGCACGTTATAAATAACCTATCATATCATATCATATGGGAAGAGAGGGAGTGCTGTCATTGCTGGATTCATCACAATCAGCTGTAATCATTGTGGAGCTTCACTGCCAGCACAGGATCCGCAGGATTACAGCCAGTGTACGCCTTGACACACAATATGAATTCAGATATTGGCAAAGGGACAAACATCTCACCGGGTTCTTAGCTGCCAGGTCCGACTTCACTCCTAAACACTTCAGGTCAGCCATGTATATGATGCTGCTGACCATTTCTTCCCATGGTGTAAGTCTAAGGGATGCCATTGTCCTACCTCTGGTGGCAGTGCCCCCTTCTGGTGGTTGGTGATGAGTGTGCAGACCCTGGACTTGAGATTTTTCCACATTTTCATCAGATCTTCACAGACCTTGGGCACTATACCCTCAGCCACCACCTTCTCACACCTTCTTCCCAGATAGCAGTCTTTCTCCAGTTGCTGGTCTTTTTCATGTTGCAATCCAAACAGCATGTGCCACCACCTCCTCTGCCCTCACTAATAGATTTGCCTCATGAATTGTGGCTTCCACAGCATCATTTCTGATACTTTCAATTTTGATTTATCACCAGCCATTACGTTGAAATCCTCTCTGCCGTATGGCAGCAGGAAATTGTGCTTTTCAAAATGGCTGATGGTCAGCTTCCCGTTCTGTATTTTGTGGGGAGTTTCATAAAGCACAGATTTTCACACTAAGGTATGTTGGTGTTATGAAAACTGGAAAAAGCCACCCTGAGCAGGTGTTCGAGTAAGGCAGTGAAGTTAACGGAACGGAGAGGTATGAAGGGCGGCAAACAAAAAATGTTTTAGATGCTTCCTGAATGAGGATATGTTGTCTTTCCGCCTATGATTTAATGGTAGATTGTTCCACAGGCTTGAGACCATTACTATAGAGGTTCGACCACCCCATCTACATTTTTTAACTTTGGAAAGGTGGTAAGAACTAAATAAATGATGTGGGACAAGAGGTGGCATAATCTCAAGTACAGCGGGTTATTATGTCTATGAACAGTTTAATGGACAAGACACAGGCTTTTAAAGATAATCCTCTGTTTAGTAGGCAGCCAAAGCAATAGGCGCAATCCGGGAGAATATGGTCACTTTTTTATAGCCCCAGTACCAGACTGACAACTGAGTTTTGTATGCATTGTAATCTGGACAGATTTTTTACAGGGCCAAACTAGGCGCTATTTCTATAATCCAGGCATGAGGACATAAAAGCGTTAATTGAAGTGATGTTGTGACTAATTGAAGGAAACAACAGTCCTCTCTTAAGTTTCATAAATTGGAAGAAACAGGATGTAGAAAGCGAAGACACTTGTTATGACATGGATAAATCTGGGTAAAAAATGGCACTGAGATTTTGTACATGTGGTAAGGGGGTTGGGTAATCCCTGGAAGAAACCGGCTAAAAAGGTTTTATCTCCATAGTGTGAGTAGCGGCATTGTGACAAGTACTTCTATTTTACAGGTCTTGATTTTGAGATTGTTAGCGTCTATATGTTTTTTGACTGACTGCTATTAGACGATTCTTGAAGGCGGAAGAGACAGTGCCTCCAGACAGTTTCACAGATAGCTGTGCCATCTGCATAGTTTGAGGAAAATAAACTATAGTTCCGAATGATATTCAGCAGAGGAACCATATAAGGGTTAAAAAGCCAGAGAGAATGAATTCCTCCTGGACACCACATCGACAAGTTTATTACACAGGAATTAAATTACCCAATTTGACCTCTTGTATCTGATCAGACTAAAAACATTGCATCCATTGCAGACCTTGACCTCTAGTATCCTGTTGTTCAAGGCAGATCAGCAGGATATGATGTTCAACAATAGCAAATGCGGCCGACAGGCTCAAGAGCAACAGTGCCCTAGCGCTGCCTACATCAGGTTCATTTACTGTTTGACTAGCATTGTTGTAGTGCCAATTTCTATGATGAAGCCAGTTATAAAGCCAGATCGAGATGGATCAAAAGATGGGGGCATTCGGCACAACAGATTGAAGTTGGGTCAGCACTTTCCATTCTAATAGTTTAGATAGAAAAGGGATCCAAGAACTAGGTCTAAAATTACTCTGATTCAGAGGATGCAGAGTTGGCTTTTTAAGCAGAGGGTGGACCACTGGTTCTTTTCAGACATCGGGTGCAATGCCTGTCGTTAGAGAGATATATCTCAGTGATATTACAAGGCATAATCGATTTAGTGATGTGGGGTGTAAAAGATCATTGGGAGAACCAAACCATTTGACAGTGTTTAGGATTGTAATTAGCTGATCATGGGTAAGTAGATGGAAAGTTTCTAAAATGGAGGCTTCCCTGCCAGGCTGATTCAAATGTGGCCTATTGCCTTCAGTCTGTTGGACTGTATGCTGGGCCAGATCTTCTCTAATGGAACTTCCTTTACCTACGAAATGTGTGTAAAGTGATTACACACATTCTTGGGAGGCATGAATATTGGGAGTCAAAGAGGCAGGCTCATTTATTTCAACAGCGCTCACAAAGGATTTCTTTAGAGATGTTAGTGGCCTCTTACAATCTGTGATAATAATAGTTTTTCTTGCATTGCTAATATAAGTTTATGCCATATGAATGCCAGCTATACATTGTTATAATAACTAGTTTGCCATTTTCTCTCCAAGTTGTGGGTAAGTTGGCGAGTCCTATTAACTTCTTGTATAAACCATTTCGTTCTCTGGGCAGAATGGCACTACCCTGTCTGTCATCACTAAAACACTCTCATCTCACTGATGTACAAAGTCATTGGGAACAGAAGTTGTCATGATCTATGTGGAGCAGGAGTGTTCATGGGCCAAAGAGATTATTTGGAGAGATGATTCCATGAGCGCCTCGGAGATAGAAGACACTCATTATTGTCAGGCACTTTTTCAGTGGTTCCTGGTCTGATGCTATTTCCACCAGTAGCTAGTTCCGACAATTTTAGGAGGAATTACCATTTGGTAATATCTCCAACCGGACTGTCGGCAAAGGTAAATCTACAGACAATTGGCAGATTTATCACTTAGTAAAGGTATTTTTTGTTCATTCCACAAGACGGATTTACTGTAACTGTCTAGTCCCTTGACATACATCCATGCAATTGTAATATGGTGAAAGTTCCACCTGAATAGTTGGCGGTAACTGCAGGCCTCCAGATAAGGTCTGTACCAGGCCTTTTTATGCATGAAAATCTTGTAAATATCACAGCTTTATTATTTTCCTATGTACATTTACACACAAGTTTAGATCAGAGGGCAGTGCAAAGGTCAGGTTACTTGACACAAACCAGAACGCTTCTTTTTAATTTAATCTACATGGATGTAAATGCAAGTCATGGATACAAACCTCTGAAACAAAATGTATTTCTCTGAAGAAACTGCACACTGTGATTAAATGAATGGTTAATTTTCATTTGGCTTCTGCTGTGTTGGTACTCGTGGAGCAAGCAGAAGGACTGTGCATGTTTATTTTCCTAGCACTTTTGGATTGTATAATTAATAAGATGGAAAACTAAATTGCAATTGAGAATTAACATTTTGTAACAAATGATGCTTTCTTTCCAGTGAAAGCAAACCAGTATTACACTCTTGTATTTTTCGGAGTTCCTGTGCTGTGTGCATAATCATGGGGTGGCAGATCACTTTTAAATTACTATAAATGGTCACTGGCAGCAGAGTCTTTGCTCAATGGTGAGTGATTGTCATTACGCCAATCACAGGTGTTCTAGTCTCACAAACCTTCACGACTACAGTTAAAACATCCAAAACCTGACTCTCCAGGAACTGCCAGCGCTGTTCAAAAACAAACAAATGAAAGTTACATTTGTAATTGAAATGGAAACTCAGCAAAACCTGTCCATGTGATAATCCAGATAGGTATTAACATGGTTCGTCCAACATCTAGCCACTCTGATTATTATACCGCAGTCGATACTCAGTTAACGGACCTATGATGGATGTTAGCCAATAAGATAGCTAAGCCGGTTGGGCACTTGTTGCTGCAATCTGTGTGTGATCTGTAGGTTGCAGGTTCGAATCCCGATGAGGCCAACTCATCCTTAAATTCTTTCGAGGTTGATAAAGGAGTGCCGACTTTGGTTTGGTGCTAATTATGATCAATATGTTCTATGTACAGTGCTTTGCCAAAAAGTGCTATATAAATAACCATTTGGCCATGAGATTGAATGTAGAATTTAGCATGGAGTCCTTGTGTCTCTGAACTGTTTTATCATAACATGGGGATACCCTTAGGTAGTAATAGCTCCAGGAAATGAGGACTTTCATTAAACATCAAAAGGCAATTCTGCTGTGGAACCTCAACACACAATACAATTCATGATTGCTTTACTATGTAATTGGCTAGGGTTTTATGTTTTTAACATTTAAATAAATACAGGAGAGATCAAATGGCCAGACCTTAGAGAAATAATGAAAAGTGTATTCTTTCACAATGCAGAAAGCTACTGCACAGTAATGATTTACATACAGTTTTTGCACACATCGGCTGGATGTCACATACATTTTACTCTCTTGCAAAGGAGAAACGTCCTTTTTACTCTCTTAAAATCACATTTACTCTCAAAGTTTAAAAATAGGAATTAAAATACTCCCATCTCAAAATCTTATCTGGAGCACTGGGTAACTGTAAACCTGCCTGGCGGAATTACCATGTTTTTAACAGCCAAACTCATAATGAGGATAAAGGTGAGGACTTAGAAGACAGGCATATTTATGCAGCTTCTCACCCTCAACGTATTCATGACACTTAGATGGTCTGTGGGCTTGTGGAGAGGTATGAGTCCCTTCTAAACTCTGGAAAACGCTAGGGGAGGAGAGGAGTTGCTAGGGGGGAGTATAGCACCGGGTCTTTTGGTTATAGCCCCGGATAGACGCTCAGGGCAAAAAGGCTAGCTAGCCCCAAATCCCGACAGTCCCAAAATTATCATAGCCCCAGAATGTTTCCAGACCTAGCAACACTCCTGCTGGAAACTTACATTTGGAGCCAGCCCTGTGCCTAAAGCTCACCGTGGCTTCCACCCGTATGAATGTGGCATCAATACTCGGCGAGTAATGAGAGGCAGTATTCTGTGGTACAATATTTCAGGAAAAACATAGGGGAAAATGTGATTAGTTTCTTTCGAGCAATAGACATACATCCAATCAGAGTGAGCAATCTTGAATGCCCTGTTGTGTGTGTTCCTTTCAGCTGCGCGGATTGCTTGCGTTGCTCAAAATAGAAAATCTGGGGGCAAATGTTTATGTTACAGGCAAGTGGAGGAGGGGTGTCCTTTCTCTTTCAAAAAGATGCTGACAGCTCTTTGGCAAACCATTGCCTTGTACTAGCCTGGCTTGTCAAATATACCCTGGCTGCATATAGTCTGTTTTTGATAAAGTATGTGGGAGGGTCGGCATTCAAGGCGACCCTTCTTCTTGGGCAAATAAATGGTTTTCAGGTTATGTTTATGGTCTAAGGGGAAAGGGTAAGTAATGTATGTATAAATGGAATATGTGTGTTTTTTCCATCTTGTAAAAACACACGTTTACAATCGTTTAAGTAGCAGTTGACAACGCATGTCTTCCACTTGATGCTGTTGTTGGTGTATGGTTTTTAGGGGCTCTATGGTTATAACCCCAATTGAATCCAGTTGCATCTTGGGAATGACTACTGGTGCTTAATGGTGTGTGCTAGTTTCTGGTGGCATTTTTCGATTTATTCAGTAGAATTTATCATTGAGAAATATGCTAATTCAGTTCCAAAAAAACTCTTTGGGCCTCATTACGACCCCAGCGCTAAGGGGTTAACGGGGCAGTAAAAGGCTGCGGTGCCGTTAACCCTTAGCGCCTAATTACAAGGTCCCTTTGCGGCTCCCGACCTTAACGGCTGGTCTGGACCAGCCGTTAAAGTAGGGACTCGCAAAGGGACCTTGAAGATAATTATGGTCACGCAATTTGCGGTACCGTAATTACCGCCTTCCCCATTCCCATTGAGCCCTATGGGGCAAAAATGGGAATGGGGAAGGGCCAATGGTGCATGGGGAATTACCGCCCCGCCAACCCTGGAATGGGGTGGTAATTCCCCATTGCACCATGGCGGACTCGTTACAATACCAGCAGCAACCATGGTGCTAATAGCGTAATTGGTAACCGCCGGTGTTGTAATGAGGGCCATAATGTGCAACCAGATCCAATAGAACCCATGTGTAACTGGTCAACCGGATATTCTCTCTTTGGTAACCAATGGGCTCAGGGCAAGGGACAACATCGAGGAAAACTGAAAGAGAGCAAAGGGCACCATTGGCTGAACTTTGTAGTGAATCGTTCAGACACATTTGTATTTTAGGCAAAGACGGGCAGAGAATTGCTAACTGCTGAAACCCAAGCCAAAAAGCATCTATAGAGAGTTAATCGCTTATAACGGAAAAACGAAGTTAAAATTGGGACGCTGTGTGTCCACCTTGCTGCCTGAAAAATATTATGGAATCATATCCAAAATGGTACAAAACGTCAACAGTTCTTCTTCTTCTTATTATTATTATGGTATTTATTGAGCACGGACCTGGCTTCGAGAAGCAACAGAGTGCTTTACAGAGGTATACAACGATATAGATAGATAATGGCACGCTTTTCTGAAGTAGCAAAAGAACAGATATACAATGGGGGTGGGATACAGAGGGGCACAGAGGAGGGGTACAGCTGTACCGGGGGGCAGGGAATAGAGGGGCGGGCGACGTCTAGCGTGTCAGTTGGCGCGAGGGGCGATGTGATGGCCTTGGTGTTGAGGAGAGGCTCCTTGAAGAGGTGGGTCTTGAGTTCTTTTCTGAATTGTTGGAGCATGGGGGCGAGTCTGATGCTGACTCAGAGGAAGTTCCATAGTCTGGGGGTGTGCTCAGAGCACATTTGTTTGCTGGTCCTTTCCTTTTTGCAGCGGTGGATTTCAAGTCTGTATGTGTCCTGGCTTCTGGTGGTGCGCTGTCCGGCGGAGATGCTGAGTTTCTCCACAAGGTAGCTGGGTGACTTGATGGCAACTGCCTTATAGGTGATGCAACAAGACTTGAAGGGGATTCATGCATGCAGTGTGAGCCAGTGAAGGTTGATGAAAGCTGGGAGTATGTGGTCATATCTGCATAGACCCTGGATGAGGTGTGCAGCTGTGTGTAGGACACTTCTCAGGGGCACAAGGGAGGACAACAAAAGGCTTTGAGGAGTGCATTGCCCCCATCAAGGTGGAATAGGACCAGTGCTTGAACAGTGGATTTAAAGCTGTCTGGAAGGAGAAAGGGCTTGACTTTCCTCATGAGGGAGAGCTGATACCAAGCTATATGAGTTTTCTTAGCTATTTGTGTCTTGAAGGAGAGGTGTTTGTCAATGTGGAACCTGAGGGACTTGGTGCAGGAGGTGAGCTCAGGTGTGAATCCCTTACAGTTCATGGTTGATAGCCAGGTCTGTCTGTCTGGGTGTTCAGTGTTGCTGGTGAGGAGTAGGAATGCGGGCTTGGAGGGGGTTGAGCTTCAAGTATGCACTGGACCTCCAAGAAAGACTGAATTAGCGAGCGCCGGGTTTTGTGCCTATGGAGTCAATCTTGAGGTATAGCTGTGTATTGGTGAATGTAAATGTTATGTGTGGCTAAGAGGGATCCCAGCGGCTCCATGTATAGATTGAAGATCACTGGTGAGAGGGTGGAACCCTGTGGGTGGCACACCACAGATGACGGGTAGCATTGGCGATCAAGAGGAGTCCATTTGAACAACTGCTAGCGGTTGGCGCGGTAGGACTTGAACCAGCGTAGGACAAGGTTGCTGATCCCTATGTGCCAGTGTAGGGTGTCCATAAGCACCTGGTGATCTACTGTGTAGAAAGCGGCAGAGAGGTCTAGTAGAACCAGGAGACAGGGGTGACCGTCATCAAGGATGTTGAGGGCGTTGTTGACCACCTGTATGGTTTAGGTCTCCATGCTGCATCTGGGTCTGAACCGGGATTGTTAGGTTTGGAGGAAATTGTTGATGTTGGTGTGTTGCTGCAGTTGTGAGGCTACTGCTTTCTCGATAATCCTACCTTGGAATGGAAGATGGGTGATGGGGTGATAGTAAGCTAGTTTGGATTTAAAGGGGGTTTCTTTAGTAGCAGGTGGATTTGTCCTCTTTTTAGGGTTGATGGGAAGGTGCCTTGAGTTAGAGAGCTGTTGATGATCTCTAGGTAGGGAAGGAGAGTTTCTGTGTGTAGGGTCTTGAGGATTGTAGCTGGGAGGATTTGTCTGTATAGGATGTGGCTTTGAGGGCGGCCTGGGTTTCTACCAGGTACTCAGTCGAAAGTGTCTTGAATGTTATCCAGCGTGTGGAGATTTCATGAGGCACATGAGGTAGGTCTGTGGATGCAGACCTGGAGTCTATGTGCTGACGAATCTTGCTGATTTTGGCGACGAAGAAGGTGATGATGGTGGTGGATTTTTCAATGGAGTGTGGTATGGCTGGGGCAGGTAGCGGGTTTATGCAGTGCTTCACCACTTTGAAGAGGGCTCTGCTTTTGTTGTCGGCTTCTGCTATGGTGTTCTGATGGTAGGAGGCCTTGGCTGTGTTGATGAGTTGTTAGTGGGTTGCTCGAAGTTCCTTGAGGATCGCCAGGTCAGATTAGGTCGTGGAGCGGCGCTAGGTTTTCTCTTGTTGCCTGATGACTCTTTTGCTGAGGTTGAGTTCTTGCATGTACTAGGTTGCTGATGGTTTCGGTTTGCAGATGCATTGTTTCAGAGGTGCATGTCGGTCGATGGAGGCTGAAAGGGTGGTGTTGAGTCTTTTAAGATTTGCAGTTCGGTTGGGGTGTTAGGTCCATGTAAAGTGGAGGTTGGCAAGGGCTTCTGTGAGGGCTTGCACCAGGAAGTTATTGAAGGACTTGAGGGTTTGTCTGATGGGTTTCTGCTGGGAGTGCTTTACTGTGGTGGTTTGCAGGATGTTGAAAGGCACGGCTAGGTGGTCAGATCAGTCACGAGGGAGAGGAGAGCTGTAGTGACAGAGAAGACAGTGTGGTGATGATTAGGTCAAGGACATTACCTTTCTCATGTGTTGGGAGGATGTCTAGAAGACTGAGGAGAGCTTCCTTCATCAGTTTTGTGGCCTTTTTGCCTGGGAGGTTAAAGTCGCCTATGAAGATGGTGTGTGCGTGCGCGAGTGACATAGTGGTGACCAGGTTGGTTCTTCATCCAATTTGTAGATGTCATGAACTCATTTCAAAGCAGATTTTGTAGTTTGCGTAGAACAACGATAACACCAAAACAATTTTCCAAATTTAACAAAAATGCAGGCCCAAATTACTCCAAATTAAAAGAAACAGAGAGCCAAAATGCACTTACGAGGGTTGAGTGTTTCTGGTTATTGGGCCTGGTATTGAAAAAACTGGGAAATAGATGTATGTGATAGTATTATTGAGATATAACCTAGGACACTTTTATTGGGGAAACCACGGTTAAGACTTAAGCAGTCATGATTCAGTTAATCCCTACTGGACCATGGTGCAGGGCAGGCCTTTGCCCTCTGAATTCCAGCATTGAATAGATCAACTTCCACATCTCTGTTAGGAATAATAAGGTATGAAAACACTGTGGCGTCAGAATTACAAAAGGTGCATTGCACTGAATCATGAAGGTTGCTTATGATCACCTATTTTCGAACAACCAGAGCTGCACGCTTTTCAACACATACCTTGGCATGTTCTATTTATGTCTTTGGGGCTTTAAAACCCATGCAATGGAGAATTACACAAACATATCAGTGTCTTTTGAGGTGAGTGGTAACACTAGCTGTTTGGCCTGTTTACAGCTTAGCTGTGCTACTTCTACCCAGCGTTCCACTGGAGAGTTGTGCAGAAAGTAAACAACTGTGCATAGTGGGCTGTGTGTGTGCCCCCTAACATGGAAGATACCTCTTGTGCCCACGTACCTTGCAGTGGACACTGTCACCAAGGGAGCTTTACACCCTGACTGGTGACAAGGAGTCCTTCTGCTTGTCCCCAGACACAACCAGCTTAAATGTAATCACTTCTAGGGATTTCTTATTTTGGCAGATAAGACACAGTGAGATAAGCTAATTTGGCCAGCATCACACTTTGGAACCCATGCACAATTTGGGATGAAAATTCTTAAGTAAATATGTGGCTGACCTTTTTGGACTCATTATAAGCTGCATGCCAGGCAGGTGCTGTAGTTGTGGCACATAAATGTCACTTTAGGAACAACTCTATGAGAAACTCAACTAATGGCTATGAAGGCATCATCCACCTAACTTAAATGTCAGGATGGTTGAAAGCCTAACTTGCCCTATACTAAGGTGGGATTTCCCTACCTAAACAAAACTAAGGGAAGTCTTAGCCAAAGAGTTCAACTTACAAGTCTGTCTGTGTCGAAACCCTATCCTTGCCCTCACAACTACAGTTAACAAATGTGTAGGGATGTCAAAGTAAAAAAAAAGCAATGTTCAACATAAGGTCCTGAGCTTCTTCCAGCTCACAGCTTACTTTCAGCTCCCTTCTCCAAGCATAAAACAGTTCCACAAAAGCGACTCAGAGTTACCTTCCCTGGACTCAAGTTAATATCGTCTCAATCAAGATTCAGGGTATTCCTCCCCAAGCTTCAAGCACAATAGTTCAAACACAAAGGAACCTTGAGACTCTGTTCTCATTCCAGCAAAATGTTTCAAATCTCGAGTTCCCTTCCCCAAGGGTTAATTTTCTTGAACACCACAATTCAAAAAGGAAAATATCTTGTCTTCTTAATTTTAATTTCCACAGTTCAATTATTTCTACTTGCAAATATTTCCTTTTTGTATCTTTCACACACTTTGGTATCAATGTTCCTTTCTGTTATTTAAATTTTAAAGGTCCCACTGCATTCACTCGAGAGCTCCACATAATTTAATTTTGGGTGTTCTTTAAGGTTACATTCTTTTCTTGAAGTATTCTTTGAAGTTGTATTCATTTCAAAACTCAAAATATAGGGATTTGCTTTTTGTTGATGTTAATTTCTCTTTTGGATATACAATGTATGTTCATTGTTTATAAAGCTTTGTTTCAGTTCGGTATTTAATAATTGCAGATTTCATTGGTAGTTCAATTTCGCTTTATCCATTTTTCAATATTTGTTCATTTCACTTACATTGCCTTGCCTGTTGTTCTGAGACTTTCTAAACTCTGTTTCCAAGGACCAGAGACTTTCCAAAACATGTTTGGTTGAGATACGCGACCACTCTGATACAAAGTATTCCTGGTTAATAAACTTCACGCGCTCGTGCACTGGGTTTCACTTTCATTAAAAACTCACTGGTCCCTTTGACAGTTCGGGGTGCAGCACAGATCACATAGCCTATTATATTCAGTGTTGGGGCTTCACCTCCTGCCCCTCACACATTCCGGCGTGGCTCCTACAACACCGGGGAACAAGCAGCTTGAGCAGAAAGGAAGGGGACATCCTTCCTGCCCGGCTCCCTTCAGCTCGCTCAGTCGGCTCCGGGGATTCACAGCTTTCATGCTACGCTTACATGAACCACCTTTCTCTGTGGTTCCCAGGGTCTCTGCGTCCTGCTCCCATCTGCTCAATACTAGGTAAAGAGGATACCATGTCTCGCCTGAGGGCACCCCACTGCCAGTTCCCAAGGCACCTCCACCCAGGTGATTCTCCCTCACTTCTGCTCCCCCAGGTTCGGGATCCAATAGCGATGGCCCTTCCCTGGCCACCTGCGCAGAGGATCCAAGGGTTTCAGGAGTGACAATACCGTCAGGTTTCTCACATGGCATAAAAACAGTATGGTAGGGTGGCACTATTTCATGGCATCACAAAACAAACAGGAAATAATCTTGATATGAACAATTAGTCATATGTATCCCACCAAAAACATCTATGTAACACACATGGGTGGATTCATCACATCATTAAAATGGTACATCAATGCCTAGAGCTAAACTGATGCTGTCCCTCAAGGAAGAACTCAACTGTCCCTTGGGAAATGTCACCCTAGGGCACGGTGCTGCACCACCGATCTAATAGGATAGCCAAGAGCATCAACCCTTACATGGCCTTGGAGACTCGGCTGCACATTCCAGCGAGGGAAGATTAAAATTGATAAAACCCCACTTCAATGTAGCCGAGTGATCCTTAATCGTTTAGCCCAGTTTTTTAGGACGGTTTTAATAAAACACTATTTGGCTTACTCATGTTTGGGTCAATTATGGAGTTAGCACAATCAACCTAGGGTGAAATTCCCCAAGCAACTGTTTCGTGGCATGTCAGGAAGGGTACAGTACTTTCATGATATATACATATACCTATATGTCAACCCCTTGTTAAATTATATTTATTTGTTGTAATTGGGCATTTTTAAGCAGGCTCTGTTCTCTTCGACCTTCCTGATTATCTTTGCTGGCCAGGGAGGTTGTCACTTCAACTTGCAATAACAGTTGCAAAACCAAAGCAAGATGGCTGCAGGCTGCTGAATGGATCAGATCATCTGGCAACCCACTCAACAACAGTTTCTCAACCTGCCAGGAGTGTTGCAAGGTCTAGAAAAGACCCCGGGCTACGCTGATGTCAAAACTGCCGGGACTGAGGGCTAGCTAGCCTTTTGGTTGTAGCTCCTGAGATTATATCCGGAGCTACAACCAAAAGATCAGGGGATATAGCCCCCCTACCCCCTGACCACCCCCCCCCCAGCAAAGCCTCTGCAGCCTGCCATGCTATTACGGAAGTGGAAAGATCAAATACAAATTAGGCTTTGACCTCTCAAAAAAGGGGCATTCCAGTATGAACTGACAGGTCACATGTTTTCTGTAAAAGGCAACAAGAAACCCTGGACATGAGGCTCATTTGGGTGTCATTGGTGAGGTGTACCTTGGCTCTGTAGGCATAAGAAGTTTGAAGTCGATGTCTTGGTCTAGCCGTCCTACTCAAGGGGGGGGTAATTTGGCAAAACTAAATGTGTGATCACTGGTAGATTTTGAATGAATCATAACAACTGGTATAGCTGTGGGCAACCCCAAAGACCACTGTTTTCTTAGCCTGCCTAGACATTACATAACAGGGAAGGCCGTATACAAATTAGACATGGAGCCCTTCAGCCCCGCTCCCAAAAAAGTCTCATTCGGCTTCATGAGTGTGGTGTAGTTTGGGTCTCTAGCAGGGGTGGACTGGGAACCAAATGAGGCCCTGGAAATTATGTTAAAAGTGGCCCCATATTTTCAGCAAGCCCCATGCTTTTTCTTTTGAGACAATATGGCAAAAGAATAGGCTACCACACAAAAGAGGCCCAGGGTTCAGAGGCCTACCAGAAAATCTCCCGAGTTCGCCACCCCTGGTCTCTAAGAACCGCAATCTCAGGAGCCATGTCTGGGCATTGCAATCCACCTGGGTGACTCTTGCAAAAGGTAAGAGTGGTGGCTGCGGGGTTGTCTAAAGGCTACAGAATAGTTGTTTGAAAGCCATCAAGTTGATTCTTATCTGTATCCATCTTCCATTTAAGTGATTTTAAGCAGCCGTTTCTCCCTGTAATGGGTTAACTGCAGCTATCAAGCAGTTTCTGGAGTAATAAACCGTGTAAACACTAAGCACAGAGGCCTGACTTCAAATACTTAGCTTGCCTCATAGTGTATGTTTGCATAGACCATGTAAATACTGCTAGTAACATTTTATTATTTGTTTGTAAAGAAAATGTGGTTTGGGGGGATTCTTTGTAGAACACTGTAAAACGTAAAAGTTGACATTTTCAAAATATCCGAATGGGGGCAGCAGTGGTGGTAGAGGGTGTGTGTACAGTCACACGAGTGCAGGTGGTGTGGGATTTCACCTTCCTTCCCAAGAGTGCGGGCCCAGCATCAAGTAAGATGGATCACAAAACACTAATAAGGGGGCGTGGAGCCTCTTGTGCGCAAAAGCAAATGAAATGAGCTCACATGGGAAATGGCTTCACATGGTACTCTCATAAATAACATTGACAGTGCATTTGCCCCAAAGAATCGTGCCTAATATCACTAGACAGGGAGGGGGACGCAAAACAAGAAATACTTAAAGGAATGATGAGCAATAATGCCAAGGAAAACACCTGGTGTGAAACCTAGTGTCATGCTAAGATGACCATGGTCCCAACCCACAATCCCGAGGTCCAGTGCACGTCTTGGGTAGGGTTACAAACGAGTGTATCAGAATGAGTTTCAGGTGACTGAAAAAGCTGTGTGGCAGACTGCCTGAGCGTGGTGTGGCTGGGTCTACATGGGAATCGATAAGAGGCTGTTGATAAGCAGACTAAGGTCCTGCTGCCCTAGGGCAGAATTTAAGGCATCTTAACACGGACAAGGTGTATGCAATTTGAGACTACTACGTTTGTGAGCTGGTGCAGTATAAATTAGCTACTAATAATAATGGAGCAGGTGAACAAGGGAGAGACACACACCTGCAGTTGAAGGTGAGGAGACAGAAATGACAGAGTCTGGGGGAGTTGCTGCCTTCAGTTGCACAACGGCAGGTAATAAATGTTCTCCAGCCCAACTGCGGCAGACTGGCAGCCATTGCTGGGGGTTCCCATCGCCCTCTCTCTGTAAGTGTAGCCTGATAGAAGAATCACACACATCCTCCTTTGTCTGGCAGACCAGCTGGCATGGCTTTCAGCTTACAAAGAAGAGTTTCTGCAAACCTTTAACTTGTAATTAATGTCTTCAGCATAAGTGATCTAAAATGGTTGCTTGTGTGTGTGTAGCTGCATCCCACTAGATCATGGCATGTCATGTGATCATGGGCGGAAGCAATGGGAGAATGTACTGCGTGGTTTAAGAGCGAACTTTCAGACTATCAGACCTGAAGAAAGGCCAGCCTCTTGGTCTGGAACACGGTGGGATATGATTCTGCCCAGATGGACAAACGTACGTTTATGTACAATGCTCGACTGTTTATGTTGATGAAATGAAATACATTTAAAGTTAAATGTTTGCGAAACGCATGAGAAAACTTAGAGGGTAATTCATAGAATTTCACTGAAAAGTGTCGCAAGCGGCTGGCGCAGAGTGTCCGCGTGCGATTGACTGCGCCAGGCACGTGCGCTAAAACCGATTTCCGCGCACAGCGTATTCATGGATTTCATGCTCCCAAACCAGCCGTGGCGCAGAGTATCGCAGCGACCCTGCAGCAGCGCCAGTAACGCCCCCAAGAACGCCCTCGCGCAAGGAAAAGCCATCAAAATCGCTAAATCATCGCAAAGGGCTGCGCTAACCCTGGACCAGTTTACAGGGCTGCCAAACAAGGAACGCAAAGCGGGTAACGTGCATATCAGGGGTACACGTGAAGTCATACACGCGATTAGCCAGGGTACGTGTATTACAGGGGTACGCGGGAAGTTAAACACGCGATTGGCCAGGGTACGTGTATTACAGGGGTACGCGGGAAGTTTAACACGCGATTAGCCAGGGTAAGTGTATTACAGGGGTACGCGGGAAGTTTAACACGCGATTAGCCAGGGTACGTGTATTACAGGGGTACGCGGGAAGTTTAACACGCGATTGGCCAGGGTACGTGTATTACAGGGGTACGCGGGAAGTTTAACACGCGATTAGCCAGGGTAAGTGTATTACAGGGGTACGCGGGAAGTTTAACACGCGATTAGCCAGGGTAAGTGTATTACAGGGGTACGCGGGAAGTTTAACACGCGATTGGCCAGGGTACGTGTATTACAGGGGTACGCGGGAAGTTTAACACGCGATTGGCCAGTGTACGTGTATTACAGGGGTACGCGTGAAGTTATACACGCGATTAGCCAAGGTACGTGTATTACAGGGGTACGCGGGAAGTTTAACACGCGAATGGCCAGGGTACGTGTATTACAGGGGTACGCGGGAAGTTTAACACGCGATTGGCCAGGGTACGTGTATTACAGGGGTACGCGTGAAGTTATACACGCGATTAGCCAGGGTACGTGTATTACAGGGGTACGCGGGAAGTTTAACACGCGATTGGCCAGGGTACGTGTATTACAGGGGTACGCGGGAAGTTTAACACGCGATTGGCCAGGGTACGTGTATTACAGGGGTACGCGTGAAGTTATACACGCGATTAGCCAGGGTACGTGTATTACAGGGGTACGCGGGAAGTTTAACACGCGAATGGCCAGGGTACGTGTATTACAGGGGTACGCGGGAAGTTTAACACGCGATTGGCCAGGGTACGTGTATTACAGGGGTACGCGTGAAGTTATACACGCGATTAGCCAGGGTACGTGTATTACAGGGGTACGCGGGAAGTTTAACACGCGATTGGCCAGGGTACGTGTATTACAGGGGTACGCGGGAAGTTTAACACGCGATTGGCCAGGGTACGTGTATTACAGGGGTACGCGTGAAGTTATACACGCGATTAGCCAGGGTATGTGTATTACAGGGGTACGCGGGAAGTTTAACACGCGATTGCCCAGGGTACGTGTATTACAGGGGTACGCGGGAAGTTTAACACGCGATTAGGCAGGGTACGTGTATTACAGGGGTACGCGGGAAGTTTAACACGCGATTAGCCAGGGTACGTGTATTACAGGGGTACGCGGGAAGTTTAACACGCGATTGGCCAGGGTACGTGTATTACAGGGGTACGCGTGAAGTTATACACGCGATTAGCCAGGGTACGTGTATTACAGGGGTACGCGGGAAGTTTAACACGCGATTGCCCAGGGTACGTGTATTACAGGGGTACGCGGGAAGTTTAACACGCGATTAGGCAGGGTACGTGTATTACAGGGGTACGCGGGAAGTTTAACACGCGATTAGCCAGGGTACGTGTATTACAGGGGTACGCGGGAAGTTTAACACGCGATTGGCCAGGGTACGTGTATTACAGGGGTGCGTGGGAATCATCACACGCGATTAGGCTGGGTGGGTCCTCACAGGTGTTCCCTGTACACCCTCCACGGCCCCTGCAGGCAGCCTACAAAACAGGGGACTACCCTGCACACCTGCTCATGTCCCCCTGCACCCCCACCCCCCAGCAGTGCAGGGGCAGCCTCCACCAGGCCCCCACTCATGTCTCCCACCACCCCCACCCTCCCGCCACCAGGGGCAGCCTCCACCAGGCCCCCACCCATGTCTCCCACCACCCCCACCCCCCCGCCACCAGGGGCACTCTCCACCAAGCCCCCACCCATGTCTCCCACCACCCCCACCAGTGCAGGGGCACCCTCCACCAGGCCCCCACCCATGTCTCCCAACACCCCCACCCACCAGCACTGTGGGGCACGTGGCCAGCAGGCAGTCAGGCAGCAGCAGATGGCAGGTGGGAGCGTGCTCAGGGCTCTGGGGGGCAGTAATTTGGCCTCCTGGCCAGGAGCGTGGTCTCTCGTGTGTGAACGCGTGGACAGCCTGATAGGTAGTGAAATCCCACACGTCAGCAAAGGCCCTTAGCGCGTAAACCCGTCAACAGCATATGCGCGCCTATAGTCACCTGCACGTGCAGGAAATTGTTGCGTGACACGTCCCAGTGTCAAAGCGTGTGATTGGTGAAAATGGATGTACACGTAGAAGTGACAAAGCGTGTGATTGGTGAAAATGGATCTACACGCAGAAGTGACAAAGCGTGTGAATGGTGAAAATGGATCTACACGCAGAAGTGACAAAGCGTGTGATTGGTGAAAATGGATCTACACGCAGGAGTGACAAAGCGTGTGATTGGTGAACGTACACGCCGCGTAAGTGACGCTGTACGTGTGGGCCTGTATATAAGGTACATGTAGAACACCATTTCCTTGTACGTGCTTTTCGTGGAGAGCGAGTGGGTGAAATCTGTACTTCTTGTCGTTTCACACGTGATTTACTTCACGGCGTTTCCAGTTCGTATTCCCTGTTACCTCTGACAGCTTTTTCTCTTTTTTCTCTTTTACTGGTTTACCTGGGCCTGTTCCCTCAAACAGTGTCCCCTTCTACTGTTGTCCTGTCTTCTCAGACAGCGTACACATCTTCTTTTGGCGGGGGTTTAGCCAGCCAAACGCGCTCATTCTTCACGCTCTTTTACCTGGCAGACGGTGAGTCACGCACGTATCCAACTTCTGTGCTTGCCCCGTGTGTAGCCTACCCCTTCAGAGGTCATTCTAGGCTGCGTGTGACACGCATACGTTCATTCTTGTGTTACTGGGTGCCACAGCGTAGTGCAGGTTTTTCTTTCTGCACACGTGGTCTAGGAGGGGTTGCGTGCACGTCATCTCCCTTTTTTGGGCCTCCTGTGCGTTGCGTGACCCGTCATCTTTCCCCAGGGGTTACAATCAGCCGTGCTAGAGCACTAGGGTACAATTACCATCTGGTACCCAACCCCTTTGACCCCCAATTGCCCAGGACAATTGTCTACAGCCACTCCCATACGCACATTAATATCAGTGCCATGGCTGGGAGGCGAGGATTCCGTAAGGGTGGCAAAGGTGGAAGAGCCACAAGTGGTGGCCGTGGTGGATCCGGTAGGGGACGTGGTCGTAACTTGCAGGGTGAGCCTGTCCCCCCATGTGTGGAGGACCAGTCAAGGGCACCCATCATCCCCCCCCCCTCCCCCCCCCTCCCCCCCTCCCGTTGAGGCTGAAGTGGCTGACACCATCCATGCTCAGCCCTTGTTGGACCAGCCCATTGTGGCACCAGACCTGGCTGACTCCATGGCTGACTTCCAGGTCAGCAGGGCTACGACACGTGCGCTGGTGCACGTTGATGCCATCATGCCACGTGGATCTGGGGCAGCAAGGTCATCTGCTGCACCAAGGAGGCAGGGCGGAGTGGCTGCAGGGGCAGCTGCGGCTCCATCCACCCCAGCCCTCACACACCCAGCCAGGACAGTGTCGGTCCTAGTCCATGCTGCTGACATTCCCCCTGACACCATCACACTAGAGCCAATGCCTGCACCAACTCCCATGCTGAGTGTGCAATCCCACACTCCTGATACAGAGTCCACCAGGGCTCCTGCCCCTAGTGTCCAGAGCGGCGCAGGACACTCAGGATCACCACCACCTTCCAAGAGGAAGAGTGCTCGTCCGGCACAGGCTGATGCCCCAGACACGGCTACACAGTCCGGCCCGTCCAGGAAGCCCAGCTTCACGGATGACGAACTGAATGCACTTGTCGAGTATGTGTCCGGACATGACAACGAGATGGTCATTGTTGCAGGATCCAAGACCACACCTGCACAACGCCAGGCACACTGGCAGACCGTTGCGGACATCGTAAGTGCCCTTGGAATCGTGAGGCGCACAGCCAATGATTGCTATAAGCGCTGGAATGACCTAAAGCGCAGGGCAAAGAGTAAGCTGGCCTCAAGTCATGCCGCAACTCTAGTGACTGGAGGTGGGTCTCCAGTAATAGACATGGAACTCACTCCACATGAGTCAGTCGCTGGGACCTACGTCACGGAGGAACAGATCCAAGGCGTGGGAGATCTGGCTGATTACGAGGCATTGTCCGGTGAGTGCACATGCATGTGTGTGTCATACATGTGCATGGTGTGTGTGTGAGGGCTTCTGTTTGGGTGCCAGGTGAGAGTGTGTGCGCCTCAGTCGTATGGTTCAGCCATGTGCTTCATGCAATACTTCCTGCGCAGCTGCATTTGGCCATAGCAGTATCCCTTCTGCCAACAGTAGACATCTAGCACAACTGCACGCCAGTTGCCCTTGAAGTGTCACCTTGACACAACATATTTGCTTATTTTTCACTGTTCATTCAGTCAGTTTGTTTGCATTCCACCACTTTCACTAGGCATGTCGCTGTCCACTAGTCACATGTCTGACATGGGTATGGTGAAGTGGAGTGACTTTGTTACCTGGATATCATTTGTACACACATGTCCCTGTGCTATTTGACCATTTCAGACTGGCAGCTCCTGGTGAAAAATCTGACCTGTTAGAATCAGAAAAGCTATTACATGCGGGAACTGGACTGAATGAATAGGTGGTGCCCTCCTCTCCATCTTCACTCAATAGCAATGGTACATGCCATCTGTGTGATGGCATGTGTGTTTCACCTGCCAATCACAGGCCAATGTGTGATGCCACTGCCAGGCAGCATGCAGAAAATTTGTTCATCTTCCATCTTGGTGTCATCAGTGTGTGCCATTTGCCTGCACTTCATATGCAGTGAGGGTGCATGCATGGGAGGGTTTTAGTCATGTGGGACATGTGTCAATCAAGTACTGGTTCTCTTGCTTCTCAGCCCTCAATGTGTGCCATGGTGCTAATGCCTGTTTCCATTACTTTGTTTTCATGTCTTTGCAGGGGAAGACGCACCTGATACTGCTGGGGTTGTGGAGATGATGCAGACCCAGGAGGTGTCCCAGGGCCGACCAACCACCAGTGAGGGACGTGGTGTGGTGGTGGGGGAGAACCCACAAGTGCTGCAGGTCGTGCTCTCAAGGGGTGTCTCTGGCTGCACCTCCCCCGAGCTGTACTCAGGTGTTGATTCGGATGAGACCTACGTGCCGTCGCTGGTGAGTGTTCCAGGGAGGGATTCTGTTCTGTCTCACCCACCTGCACCAGGGTCAGTACCCTCCATGGGGATGTCAGTGTTGGCAGCTACGCCTTCGGTGGTTACGGATGCAGGGTCACACTCCGCGACATCTGATCCTGTTCCTGGGCCAGCAGATCAGAGGGGGAATGCAGTCCTGCAGCCTCAGGCAGTGCCGGCACAGCAAGGCGCAGTTCGCCTTGCCCCAGACAGGTGTGGTGCCCGCCGACGTGGTGGCCGTACGCCACCCGGCAATACCGCATGGGAGCAATCCATTTACGGTATGGCTACCCAACAGGCTGCATCATCCGAGATGATGGCTCAGGCCATGGATAGGGTGGCCACTTCCATTGTCCCCCCAGAAAGGCTGATGGAGCGACTAGAGCAGGCAACCGACTCCATCTGCCAGTCACACAGGGAGGACATGTTGGGGTCCAACAGGGACAGGCGGGCGGCACTGGCGACTCTGCAGGAGGCCATCTCCATTGAGTCCCAGGGCCACAGGGAAGCCCTGAGGCAGGAGCTCCTACACCTCAGGACGACTCTTGTTGAGCTTGAGGCTTCAACACACCAAAGGACAGAACAGCAGCTGGAGCGTCTCACCCGTACGCTCTCAGCTGAGATGCAGGCAACGAGGGCGGAGGTCCGGGCATCCCGTGAGTTGTTGCATGGGGACCTCCGCACACTCATCCTCCAGAACCAGACCTACCACACCCGCATGCTTGCAGCCATGGAGGAGCAGACTAGGGCCTTGCGTGGGCTGCCTCCCATAGTGCAACCACCTCCGGATGCAGCTGCACAGGGTGATAATAGCGACAGCAGTGACACTCCCACAATAGGGTAGCCGTGTGGGCCATGAGCCCATGGAGGTGTTTTATCTTCCCAGGATCCACGCAGGTGGGTTCTGGTGTGCATCCTGTCCTCGGACCTCCTGGGTGGCCTCCCCAACCCCCCCGGGCCCATCAATGGCCATTTTTGATTGTTTCTTATTTTTATTTTTATTTTGATTTCTTTTATTCCCAATTTTTTTGGGACGATCTGTTGGCTCCGATCTGTTGGCTCCGATCTGTTGGCTCATATCTGTTGGCTCCGATCTGTTGGCTCCGATCTGTTGGCTCCGATCTGTTGGCTCCGATCTGTTGTCTCCGATCTGTTGGCTTCCGTGGTTCCTGTGGGCATACGCTGCATTGTGGCTGGGCACATGCAGGCTTGTAATGTATTTGGTTCAGATGCTTGGGTTTGAGTCACACACACCCCTCCTGCTTCCCGTTTCCATGGGCTTGCAAAGGGTGTGCCCAAGTGACAGTGAATTACACAGTGACGTTGGACTCCCATGAGCTGTGTGGCCAGTCTGTAGTCAATACTGTGTATACATTCATAGTGCATATTGCTGTTGTGTTGTACACTGCATGTTGCATTGATGTGTAACTCTTCTTCTGTGTCTACCTCCCAATTTGCAGGTCCCTTCCTCAAGTCCACACAAGGACCTCTAGTCTGGCGATGGGGACCATGTTGGCAGCAGTGCACCTACAACTCTACATGGCGCCAACACTGCACAGTTGGTAGTGGTGGGAGTGCAGGCATTTCCAGGTGGTGAGACTACTAATATGTAAGATTTTTGATGTCATGTTAATGGTACTACGTGCTCAAGTATGTTGTTGGTCCGGCATTGCTGTGAGCATTTCAGGTGTTGCAGGTTTCTAATAGTGCCACTGTACATAGTGAGAGTGATGTCATGTTGTGGGGATTACTTTGTTTACCTGCAATTAGCATGACATGGCACGGTGTGTCGTGTGGCAGTGCTGGGGTTGGGTTGGCTGACATGGCACTGTCCTCTTGTTGCATTTTGCAAGTGGGTATTCATTTTAGCTGCTTCAATGTGTAACTTCACAAAACTGCATTGGTGGTGTCTGTGTGGGTAGGGATGCACACATTGTGACACTTCCAGGTGAACAATCTCAGGCTGACATGGAATTCCCGGTTCATTCTCCACACATTCAGGATCAGTGTCAGGTTGAGTCATCATTGATTGTCAGATGGAATGTGCCAGGGCAGTGTGCACTCCACAGGGGTGTGATTTCTATGTGAAGTAATTAGCCACTAGCTGTGTACGGGCTGCCTCCCCCCGTGCCCTTTCCCCTCCCATGCGCAGCGGCTGTGCATGTGGTTGGGGATGTGGGGCCACCACCATGTCCACGGCCAGGCCCCGGCGTGTTGCAACGTTGTGCAGGACACATGCTGCCACTATGATCCTGCACACTACTGGGGGAGCGTATAACAGCTGCCCGCCAGAACGGTCAAGGGAGCGAAAGCGTGACTTCAGCACTCCGAATGTGCGCTCCACTATGCCCCTGGTTGTAATGTGGGCTGTGTTAAATCTTACCTGGGGTGGCGTGGTGGGGTTCCGAATTGGCGTCATCATGTGGGGGCTGAGAGGGTAGGCACTGTCCCCTGTGGAGGTGGGGATTGGTATCATTGGTGAGGTTGTGACCTTGCTCAGTATCCAACATGCATGCATGTGCAGTGGCATACATACTCACCAAGCAGCCATGTATCGCCATGCCGCCCAGCTTCTAGGTCCCGGCTTAGGGTGGACATTCGGTAAATGAAGCTGTCGTGGGTGGAGCCGGGATAGTTGGCATATACTGAGGTGATGATTCCCTTGGCATTACATGCTACCTGCACGTTGATGGAATGCCAGTGCTTGCGGTTCCTATAGATGTGCTCAGATGCCCTGGGGGGACGTAGAGCCACATGGGTGCAGTCGATGGCACCTAGCACTTTGGGGAATCGTGCCACTGCGTAAAAATCCAGGGCGGCAGCATGCCTTTCTGCAGGTGTTCTGGGCAGGTATATGTGCCTGCGGACTGATGGGCGTGCAGTCATGATGTTCAAGACCTGGTGTAGGCAGCGTGACTGGGTGGCCTGTGACACCCCACCCACTATGGCACTTGTCCGCTGAAATGATCCAGTGGCTAAGAAGTGCAGTACATTGAGGACCTTCTCCAGGGGGCTGAGTGCTTGGGAGCACAGGGTGGGTGATGTGAGGTCATCCTCCCACTCACTCACCAGGTCCAGTATGATGTGTGGTGGAAACCTGTACCTCCCATACACCTGGTCATCAGGCATCCCGAAAAGGCTGGTTCTGGGTGTGAATATTCTGGCCCTGACTATCCTCCTCCTCCTCCTTTGGTAGCCCACTGCCACTGCTGCTAGGAACGGTATGTTCATCCTGGCGTCTGAGCTTGTTATTGTTAAAGTCCGCAATTTATGCTTAGCGCGTGTTCTAGGCGAGCGTGTGACCCGCGCACCCCTGGAATCCTGTTCCCAGTCCAATAGCGTGTGGAAATTCACACGCACCACGGGATACAGCGTGTGACCCGCGCAGCCCTGGAATCCAGTTCCCAGTCCAATCGCGTGCGGAAATTCACACGCACCACGGGATACAGCGTGTGACCCGCGCACCCCTGGAATCCAGTTCCCAGTCCAATCGCGTGCGGAAATTCACACGCACCACGTGATACAGGTTCGCTGACGTACTTGCGTGTGTAAGTGGCCGCGCACCCATTAAATACACGTACATAGGCCAATCGCGTGTACGCGCACTTTTGTCCAATTTCACGCGATGACACTCTGACGTGCAGTATCTCCACGTGTGCCCCGTCATCACGTGCTGAGTGGGGAACACCCGTGCGGGTCACGTCACAGACGCGCTTACGCGCTGAGGGACTCTGGTCCAATAGAATCGCGTATGCGTGCTGACGCGCTTACGCGCTAAGGGCCTTTCCTCGGATTTCACGCTGACGTGCAGGATTTTCACGTGCCAAATCACTCCGTATCAAGCTGGCCACGCGAAAACACACGGAAGCCCACGCTCCTGCCCAGAAGGCCGAGTTACTGCCCCACAGTGCCCCGAGCAGCCTCCCACGTGCCATCTGCTGCTGCCTGCCTGCCTGCCTGCCTGCTGCCACCGTGCCCTGCCATTTGGTGCCTGCACATCAGCCATCTGCAGGGGTCCAGTTGCTGTGTCCACCCCTGCTGGAACTGAAGACTCCCGACTGGTATTACATCGCTCCACAGCCCAGCCCCAGGACCCAGTTGCCCACCCACACCTGCCTCTGGGGTTGCCATGTCGGGCACTTCCACATCTGGCACCAGTGGCAACCCCAGGCCAGAGGGGCAGAGGGGCACCAGCTTCACTGTCACCGAAGTTGGTGTCCTGGTGGAGCATGTCCTGGGGCAGTATGATGCCCTCTTTGGATCGTCCCGCGCCAGCAAGGAAGGACGGCAGAGGATCTGGGCCGACTGTGTGGTTGCCATCAACGCGGAGGGGGTGGCAACCCGCGACGTCCTGAAGATCAAGAAGCGCTGGGAGGACTTGAGGTCCAGGACCCTTGTGAAGGCCCGGCGCCTCGTGGAGGGGGGCCGGGGCCGCATGAGTACCATCCAGATGAGGGTCCTGGAACGCGTACGCCCAGCGCTCCACGCCCAGATCCTTGAGAGGGAGGCCCGTCTGGAGTTGAGCGGTAAGTGTCCATGCATTACTGTGTGAGACAGGGCATGTTGCGGTGTGCTGGTTCTATGATACTTGCCTGTATGTGTGCCATAGGCCATGTATGCATGTATGTGTGCAGGGACATCATGGTAATGCATGTGCGACCAGTGATGTGTGATGCACATGGTTGTTGCATGTGTTGAAATGCCGCATGGGGAGCCCTAATCAGATTATGAACATGAGAGCATGCCAGTCTCTGTACCTGAACATGGGTGGGGGTGAGGGATGGGTGCTGATGCCAGGTACATATATGGTAGCCATGTCTGTGTGCCTGACCTGCGTGTCTTTGACTTGTGCATGCCATGGATGCATGACACATGTGTGTGACAATGCAGAGATTCAGTGAAGCAGCAAAATTACCCTTGTATCCGCTGTGTTTGGTGTGTTTGGGGCCAGATGGATGTGACTGAGGTGAAGTGTGTGCATGTGATGGGCATGAGGCATGATGCATGTGAGTTACATATCATTGAATGTTTCAAGAGTCCATTGGACATGCATGGAAATGTCCATGGCATGCACCATGCCTGTTACTGTGTGTGTTTTGCCTGGACTGACCCATGTGTTGTGGAGGGACATGATGGAAGTGTACTTTGACAGTGGTGCTCATCTGCTATTGCTTCCTGTCTAGGGGACCATTGTACAGTGCCCTGATGCTTGTGTTCTTTGTCTCCCTCTACGCAGCGGCTAGTGAAGAAGAGGGCGGAGACGGCGCTGTGGAGCAAGGCGGCGGGGATGCCCCCACGGCTGCAGCGGAAGGGGTGGGTGAGTCCCCACAGGGGCCTGCTATGGTGGGAGACGGTGAGGAGCCATCCAGGTTGGTGGTTTGCACAGAGGAGGAGGAGGCCGCCACTGGGGCACACATGGGGCCTGGTGGGGGCATCCCTGCTGGTGCAAGTGGTGCAGTCCAGGGCCAGGGGCAGGAGGCAGCACAGGTCACCGTGGAGGGGCCTGTGCATGTCGCTGTCCCTGACCCTGTGAGTGCACCACCATGCACCAGCAGGGATGCCCCGTCCCAGGCCTGTCTGCAGGTAGAGGGGATGTCCATGTCACCTGACTCCCCTCCACCTGCGGACGTGGGAACCCCTGGCCGTGCGGAGAAGGTCCTGATTGGGGTCGCGTTGCGCACGGCTGTGATTCGTGATGCCGTGCGTGCTTCCCGGGAGGAGCACGCACGTCATCACGAAGTGCACCGTGCCGACGTGGCCCAATTGGGATCGGCCATGTTCGGGGGTTTCCTGCATGTGTTGGCCAATGTGGCGGCCCTCTCCTCCTCTGTGCAGGCTATCCACCAGTCGTTCTCCTTGCCGTCTTCCAGCCCAGATGCCACCAGGGCCCCCTGTGGACCTGCCCCGACCAATGCAGCCAGCTCGGTGGGGATCCCATCCCTGCCACAGTCGGGAGTCAGAGATCCAGCAGGGGTGGACACCAGAGCAACTGGACCCCAGCAGATGGAGGATGTGACGGCATCATCGGGCAGGGCACATGCACGACGGCGTCGGTGGTTTCCATCAGCCTGGATGCCGTCGTGCTGGCACAGGCAGTTGCGTCGGAGGCAGCAGCAGGCTCAACGTGGGAGGCATCATGGCTCGGGGCCATCAACATCAGGGGTGCAGGCATCGGCCGGAGGGCAGGAGAACCCTGGAATGGGAGTGGCTTCCGTGTGGGAGAGGTTGTGCCAGCGGATAGGTGCGGAGCGGCAGCGGGCAGAGGAGGAACGGCTCACGATGGTCAGGGCGGAGGACTCCATGCTGAGGGCGCTGAGGCGGGCTGAGTGCCTCGAGGGTCTTCGCAGGGAGTTTGAGCTTGACACTGCGTTATCCCTGCGGGACCTCGGGGCCAGGGAACATGCCCGCCTCCAAGCCATTGACCAGGAGTTCGATGATGCCCTGGCCCATGACAACAACCAGTGAGCCGTCCGAATAGCCCGCTGCCTTTGTATATAGTTGTATAGTTAGGGTTAGGTTTCCTTTGTTTTTTTGATTTTTTTTTGGTTGCGATTGGACAATGCACCACTTTTTTGTATATAGTTCCCTTTTTAGTTAGTAGTCAGTTAGGTTTAATTTGGTAGGGCTCATGGACCCAGGATGATCTTCTTAATTGGCTTATTTTAATTTTTCATAATTTTTTCTTGGACATTCATCTTGTTTTGTTTGATTTGCTTTGTGTTTTTTCTTATTTGCTGTTCAATACATATTATTTTTTTAATCTTCAATGTGTCGTATCATCTCATTGCTTTCAGGCATGTCATGTTGGGTGTTTTGTCATTCACTTGCAGCCATTGTGTGTGACAGACATGTGTTAAATTGCATTGTTTACATTGGGGGTGTAACATGTAATTGCCTTTGATATGTGGGTGGGTGTGATAGTTGGTTGGGCCTTTTGGCAGGGGAGGATGGGCATTACGGACATGATTGGGGAATGTTGGGACCCAGGTGCAGGGGGGCATGGATTGGACATGGGTGGGGGCCTGCTGGCAGGTGCCCCACAGTGCTGGGGGGTGGGGGTGGTGGGAGACATGAGTTGGACATGGGTGGGGGCCTGCTGGCAGGTGCCCCACAGTGCTGGGGGGTGGGGGTGGTGGGAGACATGAGTTGGACATGGGTGGGGGCCTGCTGGCAGGTGCCCCACAGTGCTGGGGGGTGGGGGTGGTGGGAGACATGAGTGGGGCCCTGGTGGAGGGTGACCCTGGTGGCTGGGGGTGGTGGGAGACATGAGTGGGGCCCTGGTGGAGGGTGACCCTGGTGGCTGGGGGGTGGGGGTGGTGGTAGACATGAGTGGGGGCCTGGTGGAGGGTGACCCTGCACTGCTGGGGTGTGGGGGTGGTGGGAGACATGAGTGGGGCCCTGGTGGAGGGTGACCCTGCACTGCTGGGGTGTGGGGGTGGTGGGTGACATGAGTGGGGGCCTGGTGGAGGGTGCCCCTGGTGGCTGGGGTTTGGGGGTGGTGGGAGACATGAGTTGGACATGGGTGGGGGCCTGCTGGCAGGTGCCCCACAGTTCTGGGGGGTGGGGGTGGTGGGAGACATGAGTTGGACACGGGTGGGGGCCTGCTGGCAGGTGCCCCACAGTGCTGGGGGGTGGGGGTGGTGGGAGACATGAGTGGGGCCCTGGTGGAGGGTGACCCTGGTGGCTGGGGGTGGTGGGAGACATGAGTTGGACATGGGTGGGGGCCTACTGGCAGGTGCCCCACAGTGCTGGGGGGTGGGGGTGGTGGGGGACATGAGTTGGACATGGGTGGGGGACTGCTGGCAGGTGCCCCACAGTGCTGGGGGGTGGGGGTGGTGGGAGACATGAGTTGGACATGGGTGGGGGCCTGCTGGCAGGTGCCCCACAGTGCTGGGGGGTGGGGGTGGTGGGAGACATGTGTGGGGCCCTGGTGGAGGGTGACCCTGGTGGCTGGGGGGTGGGGGTG
Organism: Ambystoma mexicanum; assembly: GCF_040938575.1. Lineage (NCBI taxonomy): Eukaryota > Metazoa > Chordata > Amphibia > Caudata > Ambystomatidae > Ambystoma > Ambystoma mexicanum. The sequence continues at coordinate 911,417,780 of NC_090931.1, read as the reverse complement.
GTGGGAGACATGAGTTGGACATGGGTGGGGGCCTACTGGCAGGTGCCCCACAGTGCTGGGGGGTGGGGGTGGTGGGGGACATGAGTTGGACATGGGTGGGGGACTGCTGGCAGGTGCCCCTCAGTGCTGGGGGGTGGGGGTGGTGGGAGACATGAGTTGGACATGGGTGGGGGCCTGCTGGCAGGTGCCCCACAGTGCTGGGGGGTGGGGGTGGTGGGAGACATGAGTGGGGCCCTGGTGGAGGGTGACCCTGGTGGCTGGGGGGTGGGGGTGGTGGGAGACATGAGTTGGACATGGGTGGGGGCCTACTGGCAGGTGCCCCACAGTGCTGGGGGGTGGGGGTGGTGGGGGACATGAGTTGGACATGGGTGGGGGACTGCTGGCATGTGCCCCACAGTGCTGGGGGGTGGGGGTGCAAGGGGACATGTGTTGGTGTTCATTAGTTCAAGGAGACATGTGCCTTTGCTGGGGGGCATGCCCATGTTGGGTGGGCTGCCTGCGGGACATGACCAGGGATGCAGGGTAGTCCCCTGTGGTGTGGGCTGCCTGCAGGGGCCGTGGAGGGTGTACAGGGTACACCTGGGAGGACCCACACTGTCAAATCACATGTGGGACTCCCCGGCACCCCTGAAATACACGTACCGTGCAGAAATCGCGTGTAAAACTTCCCGCGCACCCCTGAAATACACGCGCCCAGGCTATTCGCGTGTAAAACTTCCCGCGCACCCCTGAAATACACGCGCCCAGGCTATTCGCGTGTGGAACTTCCCGCGCACCCCTGAAATACACGCGCCCAGGCTATTCGCGTGTGGAACTTCCCGCGCACCCCTGAAATACACGCGCCCAGCCTATTCGCGTGTGGAACTTCCCGCGCACCCCTGAAATACACGCGCCCAGGCTATTCGCGTGTGGGACTTCCCGCGCACCCCTGAAATACACGCGCCCAGGCTATTCGCGTGTGGAACTTCCCGCGCACCCCTGAAATACACGCGCCCAGGCTATTCGCGTGTGGAACTTCCCGCGAACCCCTGAAATACACGCGCCCAGGCTATTCGCGTGTGGAACTTCCCGCGCACCCCTCAAATTCACGCGCCCAGGCTATTCGCGTGTGGAACTTCCCGCGAACCCCTGAAATACACGCGCCCAGGCTATTCGCGTGTGGAACTTCCCGCGCACCCCTGAAATACACGCGCCCAGGCTATTCGCGTGTGGAACTTCCCGCGCACCCCTCAAATTCACGCGCCCAGGCTATTCGCGTGTGGAACTTCCCGCGAACCCCTGTAATACACGTAGCCCGCTCCCCCAGGCCCGATCGCGTGAGGAACTTCCCGCGCACCCCTCAAATTCACGCGCCCAGGCTATTCGCGTGTGAAACTTCACGCGAACCCCTGAAATACACGTAGCACGCTCCCCCAGGCCCGATCGCGTGAGGAACTTCACGCGAACCCCTGTAATACACGTAGCCCGCTCCCCCAGGCCCGATCGCGTGAGGAACTTCACGCGAACCCCTGTAATACACGTAGCCCGCTCCCCCAGGCCCGATCGCGTGAGGAACTTCACGCGAACCCCTGTAATACACGTAGCCCGCTCCCCCAGGCCCGATCGCGTGAGGAACTTCACGCGAACCCCTGTAATACACGTAGCCCGCTCCCCCAGGCCCGATTGCGTGAATAACTTCACGCGAACCCCTGTGATGCACGTACCCTGCAAATCGCGTGTGACACTTCCCGCGCACCCCGGTATACATGCACACGTATTTTTTGTCAGCGGGTGTCCGTGTTTGTGGGTACCCCTTTGCACGTCTTTTTTCCTGGAGGGCCACAGTATGGGACATTCATCATGGCAGTATATAGGTGCTATTTGTTGGCGCACCTTTTGGCGCACATTTCTTACAGCCGCAGAGACGCTACCGCCTCCTTTCTTGTGGCGGTCGTGTTTGTGCCTGTGCGCTGGTTTGAGCGTGCGCTTTTTTCCCCTATTCTATTCCATGAATACGTGTTGTAGGCGAGCGTGTGGGCGTTCCGCGCACTTGTGCCCTGTACTTCCCCCGTGACGCCCACGTTTTGGCAAGTTGTTCCCCATTCCGAGTGTTACGCCCGTGTTCCGCCTACTTTTATTGCGTGCGCCGCGCTATGTGCGAATTTCGCTGTGGCCTGTGCGATTTTCGCTGTGACCTGGCGCACGCTGTTAGATGGCCTGTGCGCCAACGTGCGCCAACGTGCGCCGCGCACTTTTTTATCGCACATCCGCTGGTTTTCTCGCGCACGGCCTTCCATGAATCGACGTGCGCTGCTTTTCGTGCGATTTTCGCACTTGCACTGCGATTTTCGCTATTCCACTGCGATTCGCACGTTTTTGCCCACTTGCGCCGCGCTAATTATTCCATGAATTGGCCTGTTAGGTTTCTCGTCACTAATACCATGTGCCAGAGGTGAACTAAGAAAGGAATTCATCGATTTATTATTCACCCTCGCCACGGGTGCCGCCACCACAAAAGACCAAAAATGTTGAAAGTTAACAAGTGTGAAAGAATTAAATTTGGATTGGCCATACCGGCAAAGCCCTGCTGAAAGGGTGGACCCCCCTGGCATCGGATTCCTCTTGGGGGGTTGTAGGCTCCGAGACATGGGCAGGGAGCTGGAGGAGATCGTGGGGAGCTTTCAGGAGAGATCACTGACGACATTTGCTATGAAAGGGGTTAGGCTTTAGGAGAGCACGGTGGAATGTTGGAGTCTCTGTTGCATGGAACAGGAGGATTACCCCTGAGTTTCCACAAACTAACAAAAGCTGAAGGAATGTTTTTTTAAGAAGAGTTTCCAAATACTCAAGATTAACGAGTGAGTGTGTGTATGCACGCGTGCGCAACAACACCACCTCCCCCAAGATTACCGTATCAATGCAAAACATGTAAAAAATGAAGATGGATTTTGCCATCTTTTTCCGCTTTCTCATTCGGTGGCGCAGCTGCTCATATGAAGCACCAAAGAGGCCAAAGATTATATCCAATCTCATGAACACCCTTGTTTATTTTGGTTTATGAAATGTGCTGCCTGACGAATGATGTGTGAGTCCCGAGCCGGCCTTAGGCATGGACAGTCTGTGCAGTGGCACAGGGCGCCTCTGTCAGGGAGACCCCGCAAGGTGCCAGTGTCTGCCTTAACTGCTGTGCAGCTTCCATGTGCCAATTGTACATGAAACACTTGTGTATAGGTGCGTTACAAATGCCATATCATATCAATGAGGCCACAGTGTCGCCTCCCAACCACCTGTGGTTCTCTAGAGAGAGACACACGTTCCCGTGGCCCATCAGAGGCTGCATGCCCTCTAATATCGCTTTCTTTCTTCAAGCAGCGCATTAAAAAAGTGGGGGCGGTTTAAGAGTGATGGTCCATTTAAGAGACCATTGTTTCTGTGTTAAGAAATGCAAATAGGCATTTCTTTTGGAAAGCCCACACAAAGCACCAGTTAGCTCCCTAAATCTATGCTCTCCTTCCTGTAAATTACAATTTATCAAACAAAACTGTTCAGATGTTCATATTTAACGCACCAAAAAGAGTTTATTTTTGGTAGAATGTGATATTTTCATCACATCATATATGAACCCTGCATTTGTCAAGCACTGAAACACGAACAGGTAACCTTTTCACACATTAAATGTTCTTATACGTCTTGAAAATATTTTTTCAAAACCCAAAGTGCATTTTTTAAATATTTTGCTGAATTGCATTCTGGTATTTGTAGTCTCCCAGTCAAGATGGGGGGAATAGTGCCGCAATCGTACACTTTTTGCCTCACATATTTCTGTATTGTATATATTTGAGTGGGTACCTTACTATGGTATGGTATGTGTACTTTTCAAGGCATGATTATAAAGCAGAGCATTGTTGAAAGTAAGACGTGGGGTTGGGTTGATGGAATGCTGAGAGGGCAAGCGAGTCCTGAATATTTGCCCAGAATGTGGCAAGAGAAGTTGCAATCCTGGAGACTGGTGCAGTTATTTTTCCCTGACTCTGGTCATGTGCTGCTTTTCAGGGCACAAGTCAAGGATGCATGTGGGTGGACAGCGTAACTTCTTCAGAGGGCAGACACAACCTCCTTGGGTGTTGGAGGTTGGCAAGCTTGCTCAAGTATTTGGCAACCAGGATTTCACCCAGGTTGTCAAGTTTTCAGTGCAGACACTTACCCACAAGACGCATAAAATGAACATCAAAGCACACGCTCGTATTGGGATTTTGTTTTCCAGGGAACATTTCACTACAGATTGCTGGGTTTAAACGGTGAGCACCTTTTATACTTGGCCAGCATATTTATTGGAACATTTCCTCTCTCTTGTTAATTTTCTGTTGTTGATAACCTTTTTTTGAAATGCCGATGCTCTTTTGTCCGGTGCACTTTCTTCTAAGGGGAACGGTCAAGTGAACTTAATTTGTATCTTTCATTTTAAGATGTGTTCACTCACTGTGAGTATATTCTTGGGTGCCAGCTTTTGATTTTTGCTATGGGGGCAAATGTTCCCACACCAGGAGCAGTACTCATCCCCATGTCAAAACACCACATTTTACAACACATATTGCACAGGAATGGAAAAGAAGACATAATTTACACGAAGGTCTAAACGTATAACATCTCAGCAACAGTCTCCCAACCTGCTAAGTTGCCTTTGCAACTTTCTAATATAGGATCCCCTGCTATTCTACACCGGGCAAACAGTTTTGGCCTGCTCACCCCTCCAATCAAGGCTCAGGGGTACATTAATGAGGCTGCCATCTAATTTTGTAGTGAGCAGCACTTGATAAACGTAGCTATAAGTTGCTGTTATTTTTTTGGACAGTCAAAAGCAATGATACACACATATAGATATATAAAAACACAAACCACTTAGGCTCTCAAACTACTTGGCTTGGTGCTCGGGACGGGGAGGGCCGCTTGCATGGGTGTGCGCCCGTATACATCACTGCCCAACAAGGTCACCATTACTCCAGTGCACACCTGTATTGCAGCACACAGCTTAAACACAGAAGCTGGTTTCGCCACACACAGCGCCTTAGTCAGGGCACACAGCACAGCTAAGGACAATCCGATTTAAAACATAACCCCAGCCAGTCGCAATGTCAAACAACAAACCCCATGACTCCACCGTAAAGAAATGGCGTTCAAACTCATAACACCTCAGCCTGCTTAAAGTGCCAGCTTCGAAAATAAGAAAGAACTACAGCGATAAAAAAAAACAAAAAACGTCAGTTCACTTTTTCTTAAACCTTCTGTGTGCAAATAAGACTTAAATGGAGGCACTGTATTGCAATGTGCATCTGCTCATCAAATGCACATGCAGGAAGGTGGTAATGGGTGCAGGGGTGGACTGGGTACCAAAAAGAGGCCCTGGAAATAATTTTCAAAGTGGACCCATATTACACATTTTCAGCAAGCCCAACCCTTTTCCTATGAGAACATTGGAACTAAAATAGGTTATCACACAAAAGAGGCCTACTGGGAAATCTCCCGAGTTCCCTATAGGCCAGTCCACCCCTGTTTGGGTGTGGGAGACCGCAAGTTAGCGCAGGTGGCATGCAGGCACCCCTCCCGTGTTTGAGCGTCATTCGTGTTCCTAGGGAGGAAGCATCTGAGCTGAGCACTCAGCTGGAACCTTAAGAGAGATACACGGTGTACACAGTTACTGGAGAACGGGTTGTGTGGGCTCTGTCAGTGCTGTGTTCAGACGGGTGGCGCAGCAATTACAGACGCATGGGGCTGCAGGAACACGCTTTACTTACAGGGGCATGCATGCCCAGAAGGTGTACATCCACACCACACACACACACCAGGCAGGGTGCTGGGATTTGGCTGCGTACATGGCTGTGTGCTCTCGACAGATTGCTGTGCTTTGTTTGCTCATGCTGTATACCTCTGAGCTCTAGCTGCACACGAGGCAGTGTGCTAGGTTCAAATCTGGCCTCAATCCACACATTCTCGCCATTAAAGGTGTGCCTGCACTTGCCCATCTCATTATCTGGAAATGAATTACTGTACACGCTATAAACATGCAAACTCTTACTGCATGCTGCCCCCCTTCCATGCAAAGTCCTAAGCAATCCTCCACACCACATTTTGTCAGCCTGCCATGCTGCTACAGAATTGGAAAGCAGCTGCCCAGAGGCTGGGTGCTGCACTCTGGCTGTACTTGTGGTAGGGTGCGGCACTCTGGCTGTACATGTGGCGGGGTGCAGCATTCTGGCTGTACATGAGGCAGGGTGCTGTACTCTGTCTGTACATGTGGCAGTGTGTGGCACTCTGGCTGTACATGTGGCAGGGTGCAGCACTCTGGCTGTACATGTGGCGGGGTGCTGCACTCTGGCTGTACATGTGACAGGGTGCAGCAGTGGCTCTACATGTGTTGGGGTGCTGCACTCTGGCTGTACATGTGGCGGGGTGCTACACTCTGGCCTTACATGTGGTGGGGTGCTACACTCTGGCCGTACATGTGGCAGGGTGCTGCACTCTGGCTGTACATGTGGCAGGGTGCTGTACTCAGGCCGTACATGTGGCGGGGTGCTGCTCTCTGGCCGTACATGTGGCGGGGTGCTACACTATCGCCGTACATGTGGCGGGGTGCTACACTCTGGACATACATGTGGCGGGGTGCTGCACTCTGGCTGTACATGTGGCAGGGTGCAGCACTCTGGCTGTACATGTGGCATGTCAATCCTACTCCAGACCATTGTTTCTCAGCCTGCCATGCCGTTTCAGGAATGGGAACGTTGCAACACAGGAGGATGGGTGCTGCTCTCTGTCTGTACATGTGATGGGTGCTGCATCCTGGCTGTGCATGTGGCGGGGTGCAGAACTCTGACTATACATGTGACAGGGCAATCCTAGTCCAGACCCACTTTTCCCAGCCTGCCATGCACTGACAGAATGGGAAAGCAGCTGCACAGGAGGATGGATGCTGCACTCTGGCTGTACATGTGGCGGGGTGCTGCACTCTGGCCATATATGTGGCGGGGTGATGCACTCTGGCTGTACATGTGGCAGCGTGCAGTACTCTAGCTGTACATGTGGCAGTGCATTCCTAGTCCAGACCCACTTTTCCCAGCCTGCCATGCACTGACAGAATGGGAAAGCAGCTGCACAGGAGGATGGATGCTGCACTCTGGCTGTACATGTGGCGGGGTGCTGCACTCTGGCCATATATGTGGCGGGGTGATGCACTCTGGCCGTATATGTGGCAGCATGCAGCACTCTAGCTGTACATGTGCAGGGCATTCCTAGTCCAGACCATTGTTTCTCAGCCTGCCATGCCATTTCAGGATGGGAACATTGCTACACATGAGGATGGGTGCTGCTCTCTGTCTGTACATGTGGCAGGGTGCAGTACTCTGGCTTTACATATGGCAGGGTGCTGCGCTGTTGATCTATTAATACACACCATTGTAGGGCTGCGTGATTTAAATTGCCTGCATACTTTACACCAGGGATTTAAGTGGGCCGGGGCTAGCCGAGGCAGAACCCCGGCAGGCTCATTCATATGGTTGTGAGATGGAGCCTTGCCGGTGCTCTCTCTTTTCCCTTGGCAGCCCACCCCCCCACTAACCCCCCTCCCCAGCTAGAACCCAAGGTTTTTTTTTCCCCAAAGCCTGAAGCTCTTCCTCATGTGAGAGTGCTTCAGACTTTAGAAAAAAAAAGCCTTTTCCATAATGGTGGCGACGGTACCAGAGATGCCCGCCTGCTGGCGCCACCATTAGGCATTTCTTTAGCTGAGAGATGCCACAATCTCTTTGTGAAAGAAATGCCTGGTGAGGAACGGTACCAACATCAAGGCTGAAAAGGTGAGGGGCTGTCTCTGTGACGTGTGAGTCACGTTATGCGCATGCGCGAGCCTCGTTCGGGCTACGAGCATGCGCGGTTGAAAATAAAGTGCGCCCGTGCCGGCAGTTGCGGCCGGGAGGTGAACCGGCCAACACCGTGTCCCGTGTGTTCCTACATGAGTGAGCGCATGAGTGCATGCAGGCAGGCCCGAGGCACGGGCGGCCACACAACATTGTGGCGACGAGGCGGGATGCAAGCGGGCGGTAGAGTGATACGCCGCCGAATGCTTTCATCTTCATAACGCCGCATCGTGGTACGTTACGAACCCGGCACGAACACAACAGAGGTGTTTTCACACTTGGTAGACCGCAGTAGCGGCCTGAAAAGGTGCTAGTGCGCTTCTTTTACCTGAAAAAGCATCTCAGAACATAATTTTGGGAAATTCTGCAGTCTTCACCAGACAGGAGGACTGCACCTGAACTAGTCGCCACCACCCAAGGGGCAGCTGGTGCAAAATACAGGCAACTTGGAGGATCAAGGACTGCGCAGTGATCCAAGGTACGTCCACTAGTCACCCAAGTCAGGTTTGCGGCCTCAAACCCACCACAAGGTGCCTGTGCGACCTGTGAACATGGCAGAGAGCGACGGCGAACAAGAGGCAGCGAGAGTGGTGGTAAGGAGGCAACAAGGGGCATTACTACCCATGCAAGAATTCGACACGATGGGCCCCCCTTCCAAACTAGGCCCGAGGTGGCTGCTGTGGATCAAGAAATTAGACATGTACTTTACTGCGACGGGGGAAACCGATGACGACGCAAACAGAGCCACCCTGTTGTACTCGGCGGGCATGGACGTATTACGCATCTATGAGTCCCTGAATCTACAGGTAACAACCTATGACGCCGTCAAAGCTGCTCTTGAGAACTACTTCATCCCGTTGTCCAATGTGGACTACGAGAGATTCCTGTTTTGCGGCGAAAAGCAGCGGGAAGAGGAGTCACTCAACCAGTTTTGCGTTCGCCTGCGTCAAATGGCTACAACTTGTCGGTGGGACAATGAGGAATCCATGGTTCGGAATCAGGTCCTCCAAGGCTATGGCTCAGGCAAGTTACGCAGGCAAGTTTTGAGGGAGCCGAGTTGGACTCTACAACAATTTTTGGACAGCGGCAGGACTTATGAGCTGGCGGAGTCAAGGGCTGCCAAAATGGATGCCGCAGTGCGCCCGGGAAAAGTGGATGAGGCATTTGCCGTTGGCAAACAGGTGGCGTCGAAGGCTAAGTGGGTCCAAAGGCGCCAGGACACGGGGTCGGTGCAAGGGGCTTCGTCTGTGTGCCAATACTGTGGATATGACCTACCACACTCTGAAGAGTGTCCGGCCAAGTCGAGAACATGTGGCAGATGCAACAGTCCTGGTCATTATGCCCGGATGTGTCGTGCTCCCGCACCGGTGACCGTACAGAGAGCCCCGCCAGGGCGTTTGGCGGAAATTCAAGGAGACAAAGGAGCGTTGCCGTGCTAGAGCAGGAAATGCAGAGGCTCAACATGGCCGAGGAAGAGGAAGATGAGGAGGTGTTCTTCATTTCAAGCTTGGCCACGGGGGCGAGAAAGAAGAGGCAACCGAAGTGTGTTGTGGACATTCAAGGGGTGCCGACACAAGTACTGGTAGACACGGGAGCCTCGGTGTGTGTACTGGCGTCTGACCACTACCAGTCCATACCGGACCCACCGGCGCTGGACGTTTCAACAGCGAAAATATTCACGTTCGGAGGAGATACACCGCTCCCTATCAAGGGCGTTTTCGTGGCACCGGTGTCCAGAGGAGGCAAGACCATCAAAGCTTGTTTTTTTGTCAGAGATGGGAGCCCTCACTCTCTACTCAGTTGTGCAGCTTCTGAGGCCCTCGACCTGGTGCATTTCGCATGTGAAGTTTACCAAGTCGACATTGAGCAGTTACTGGGCAAGTTCCCAGGTATTTTCGAAGGTGTGGGGAAATTGAAGGCTCCTCCGGTACGTCTGCACATAGATGACACCGTCAGGCCTACGGCGCTCAAGCATCGTAGAATCCCGTTCCACCTCCGGGAAAAGGTTGAAGAGGAGCTTCGTTCGCTTGTGCAGATGGACATCATCGAGAGGGTGGAAGGCCCTATGCCCTGGGTCTCGCCCATTGTGGTAGCCGAAGCAGCCTGGAGCGGTGCGCATATGCGTAGATATGCGTCTCCCCAACGCTGCTATCAAGAGGGAGAGACACATCACACCCACTCTGGACGACATTATAGGGGAACTGCAGGGCGCAAGAGTGTTCTCGAAGTTAGATTTGCGAGCAGGCTACCATCAGCTTGAACTCCACCCAGACTCCAGATTTATTACGACGTTCACGACGCATGAAGGCCGATACCAGTTTAAGCGCCTGAGCTTCGGCATTTCATCAGCTGCCGAAGTCTTCCAGAACACCATCAGGGGGGCGCTGGCGGGCCTAAAAGGCGTTTTGAACATGAGTGATGACATTCTAGTGTTCGCAGAATCTGAGTCTGAGCACATGAAGAGGTTGGAGTGCACACTAAAGAGGTTGGATGATTTGGGACTCACCTTACATTGCGAAAAATGCGAATTTTTCAAGGACAGAATCGGGTTCTTCGGATTCATCTTCCATGCCAGTGGTGTGTCTCCGGATCCGGCAAAGATTAAAGACATTTGTGAGGCCGATGCACCCCAATCCCCTACCGAGGTGAGGAGTTTCTTGGGGATGGTCAATTACTGCGGGCGCTTTATCAGAGGGTTGGCCTCCTTGTCGGAACCCCTCAGGGCATTGACCAGGAACGATGCCGTGTGGGCATGGGAGAGGAAGGAGCAAGAGGCCTTTCAGCTCCTCAAGAATGCCCTGTCGGATAGTGACACCATGGCGTATTTCAACCCATCAGTTGAATCTGAAATTGTTGTAGATGCGAGTCCCGTGGGTGTTGGAGCAGTACTACTACAGTCAGACAAAAGAGGGGACATGCGACCCATCGCTTATGCGAGCAAAGCACTCTCTAACACTGAAAGGCGCTACTCGCAAATTGAAAGAGAGGCTCTAGCTATCCTATGGGGCTGTCACCACTTTCGGCTGTACATTCTGGGCAAGCCTGTGGTGGTCGTGACTGACCATAAACTGTTACTGCCCATCCTGGCGGGAGTGTCGTCCAAGCCGCCTCCCAGAATCGAGCGTTGGATGCTGGCCCTGATGAAGTATGGGGGAGGCTTGTGTACAGGCCAGGCACCAACAACCCGGCGGACTACCTGTCGCGTCACCCCAACAGGGTGAGTGGAGACCTGAACGAGGAAGTGTCGGACTGCCAGGGACTACTCTGCCACGTCGTGGAAGGGGCCTTGCCAGTGGCGCTATCGAGACTCACCATCGCAACTGAGTCATCCAAGGATGAGGTGTTCCACATCATCAAGGCAGCAGTGAGGAGTGGTGACTGGAAAGCTGTGCTAAGGGACAACTCCAGGCGGCAGCTAGAAGCACAAAAGGACCTTCAGGCGCTCTGCAAGGTGAGGGATGAGTTGTCCATTTCGGATGATGGACTGCTACTGAGAGGGAGACAAATTGTGATTCCGCAAGCCCTGAGGAATCGCGTCCTGGAGTTAGCACACATCGGGCACCAAGGGGTCGTCAAGACCAAAGCGAGCATCCGTCCAAAGGTGTGGTTCCCCTACCTTGAAGGGATGGTGGAGCGCTTTGTGGGAAGGTGTCTGCCGTGTCAAGTAGCAGCTCCCGGGGACAAGGCCCCACCGATTAGGTCGATGGAACGGAGCGAGAAGCCCTGGGGAACTGTCCACGTGGATTTTGGATCGACTGGTCGGGGCATGTATTTTTTAGTGGCCGTGGACCAATGGTCGCGATACCCGGAGGTGGAGGTGGTGGAACACACGGCGACTGAATACACCACTAGGGCCCTGGACAAAATGTTCGCGACACATGGATTCCCGGAAATACTATGCTCTGATAATGGACCCCCGTTCACCGGCAGTGTTTTCGCCCAGTACCTCAAAGACAGAGGTATTCACCACCGGAGAGTATCACCTCTGTGGCCTCGCGCCAATGGGGAGGCCGAAAGGTGTATGCGCACATTAAACAAAGTGCTAAGAATTTCTGCTCATGGAGGGGAAGACCTTCCAAAGAAGTTAGTGGAATTCTTAAGAGAGTACAGAACCACCCCGCACCAGTCAACAGGGGTAGCCCCCGCTCAAGCACTGTTTGGACGCTGCCCCAGAGGCATGATACCGAAGATGGATGGCCGCGGGCCAGGCGTCATTGACAATGAGAAAGTCAGAGAGGATCGCATCGCACGAAACCAGCGAGAAAGTGAAAGGAGAGGTCTGCAAGACAAAGAAGTACGTGTAGGGGACGCGCTGCTACTCCGTAACCGCCACCCCGAGGGCAAGTTGTCACTGCCCTATGAACCCCACCCGTGGAAAGTCACACATGTAAAAGGGACCATGGTGACGGCAGCCTGTGCCCGCGGCACAGTCACTCGCAACAGGTCCTTCTTTAAGAGAGTCGATACTTCTTCGGAGACGAGTGAGCCGAGCGAGAGCAGGGCTTCCGAGGAAACCCCGGAGGGTCGAGTGGAAGACATCCAGAGGGATCCTGGCCCAGCTGAGGATGGTCTCCGTGGAGCTGCGCCAGAGATGTCCAGGTACCCGATGAGGAGGGGTTGCAGCCCGCCCTCCTACCTCAAGGACTACGTCCTGGACTCGGGAGACTGAGCCGAGGTGGTGGGAGGCGTTCTCTGAGAGCAAGAAAATGTTTGGGGTGTTATAAGTTTGAACTGTTATTTCCAGGTATGTTGGGTTTGTGTTTTCGTTAAAGAAAAAAAGGGATGTGACGTGTGAGTCACGTTATGCGCATGCGCGAGCCTCGTTCGGGCTACGCGCATGCGCGGTTGAAAATAAAGTGCACCCGTGTCGGCAGTTGCGGCCGGGAGGTGAACCGGCCAACACCGTGTCCCGTGTGTTCCTGCATGAGTGAGCGCATGAGTGCATGCAGGCAGGCCCGAGGCACAGGCGGCCACACAACCGTCCCCTGCCAGGCATCCCTTTTGTTAATAGATGCACAGATCAGCACCCTCTCCCCTTAGCGGGAGAGGGTGCTGATCTGTGGAAAGGGGTGCCTGGCAGGTACGGGGGGAGGGGGGGTGGGGTTTGATGTCTGTAACCCATTAAGCAGGCCCTGTTAAGGGGCGTGGTCTAACAGGGGAGGTACCCCCCATATGCCACGCTCCCTTGATGAGATCCCCCCAGCCTGTTTTCTTGGGCCACTTAATTAGGGTGACCAGACGTCCCGCTTTTGCAGGCCTTCTGCCCACCCACTCCTGAGAGCAATCCTGTCTCGGTTTTGTTAACTGTAAAGTTTCACGTTTCTATTCATTCTGAACCAAAGAAACGTAGATTTGATAAGTCTGATTCACCATTTCTTCCATCTGAGCGTGGATTCGAACCTCTGACCTTTAACTTACTAGCCAGGGGCATTGTTGGATTGTACACAGAGACTTCACGGAAGCGGGTGCACAGTAAGACTTGTAATAGCAATCAGAGCAACAGCTGTTTTTAACTTTCTTCATCACAACTAAAGCTGCACACTGTTCAAATAAGTGCCCATTATTTAACATGGACTCTTTGGCGGGGGTGGGCAAGGTGGGATGGAAGAGGGTGCTTGGGGTCAGCGGGCATAGTCCTACTTTTATGTTTATGGCCTGTTCCGGTTTTTTGTTTGACAATCTGGTCACCCTACACTTGACTTAAGGCACTGCTTTCCCCCTGTTTATTTAGGGTTCCGTTTTTCTGTCTGCTCACTTCGCACCCCCAACTTAGCTGTAGGGTCTCCTGGATTACCCTCCTAACTTCGAACACAGACTGTCCTTATAAAAGATCCCTCTGAAATGTGGGGCCCGGTGAAACGAATACCGTGTGGATGGATAGCCCTCCCAAAGAGACATTCTTCCCATGAAAATGCCCGCGGGGTCAGTGCGCATTCTTTGAAGTCGGACTCACCAGGGGCACCTGGTGTGAGGACCTGAGGAGGAATGTCCCGCCCCCAGACCTGTCTCGGCACGCGCTGCAGCGGGGCGCCCGGCTCCACAGCAGCAGCACACACAATCCTGGCCAGAACATCTGCTAACATAAATTAAGAGTATGATCCGCCCCCCTCCTGGCACCCCAAAGAACAGCTGCGCTGTCAAAACAGCTAGAATCGCATCCCACACCAGAGTCTCAACCATACATATATCATAAACTGGCGCCATTAATGAGGGTCGGTCCCTCTGCTGAGGTTTGGTTTGGGCCGGGACAAAAGTAGTCCCGGCACCACAAAAAAGCAACCCACATTTCGAAATCCCCATGCTTGATATTTCACAACAAACTGAGTAGTAGCCGCCCCCTATTTCTTTATGGAAAATTGATGGGAAATGGGTTAATTTTAAAGCACATTGGCCGTGTAACATTGCTGTTCCAGAATCCGGAGGAGTGGGGGTGGAAGGAGGGGCTGGGGGGGGTCCCATATGGCTAACCTGCCTGGGCGGAACCAAGCACAAACGCACAGTTTACGGGTACTTCCAGGCTGCATCCATCAACACCTATGGTTTCTGCATCTGCCTGCTCGCTATCCGGCTAACACACCCTGCCCTCCTTCCTTGCAGAGCAATGCACAGCGAAACCAACATTATTGGCAGAAGGGCGCCATATAAGACCACTTTACATTACAGTACAAAATGTACAGCTGCACCGTGCACTAAGTTGCTAAAGTGGCCCGCGTGGTCCTAGAAAACTGGCCTGCACTGACCTGTCAGGACAGTGATTCTGGCATTGCCCTGCTGTCCCATAGGCCGAGCCTGGGAAAGTGACGCTGGACCAATCATAATGCGAAAGGAGAGGGCAACAGATTGGCAACAGAAGAAAGAGCAGAACATGTGAGCAGGTGATGGTGAGGAAACAAAGCTAGAAGTGCACGGGCATAATTTCAGCAGAATCATAGAGCTAGCACGAATGCCTTTGTATGACCCTTGAACTTTTAATGACCTCTCAGAAAGTGACGCTGCGTGATCCTTTAACACAATGGTGGACCATCAAACATGTTGCAATGAAAAAACGAGTTGGCTGTTTATTAATAAACAACGATAGATAACAGGCACGAGCGGCCATTGCTAATTGCGTCATGCTTTGCTGGTGCTCATAAAAATCGTGGATATTGTCTTTCTCCTTTGTTTCGCTGTCCGTGCACATTTGAAGTGTCCTTTGTTCCTGCACTGAGGTTCCTGCACCTGTGTGGTGCGTATAAGCACATGTGTAACCCTCCGTGGGCAATTGGCCTTCCGATTCCCACACAATGGTTAATTTCAACAGGCCGGGTTGTTATTAATATAACAGACAAGCGACCCGCACCACAAGGCAAAAGCCTTATTGACTCCTCAAACATTGATAGAAACCTTGCCAACCGGCCTTCTGAATGACATGGGAATAATTCCCCCAGACCTACTACAATTGCCTTGATAAAGACCCTTCTGAGTTGAAACATGTGTCATCTGACCACCCTCTCTTTAACTATGTGCCCACATCATGGACAATAAAATCACATAATAAGACACAGCAACCTGCGTGAGATCCTTTTTATTTACAAAGGTCTAACATATCACGTCTAACTGCAAGGTAACCAGGACTTCCCTGCTGTTATTAATATAATATGCCTGAAAAAATCAATAAGAAGCCTTGGAAATCAATGGGGTCACGAAGGATATGTGTCATTTTTCCAATGGCAATGATAATTTCAAATCTCGCCCTAGTGCATGTGTGCATTTTGGAGATCACCCAGCCCCATTCCATGCATGCAATGAAGAGAACATACATGCCAACATTACCCATTCCGTTCGGGAAACACTGGCCCAGTACCAATTTTAACTTTGCATTCTATCACTTGTAGTCTTGGGTTTGTAATGGTGAAATCGAGGACTACATGTCCCAAAATGCATGGTTAAAACCAGGACTGGACTAGTGTCTCGTGAATGGAGTGGATGATGTTGGCATGTATGAGAGAATGTAACCACAGGTTGGATCACAGCTTTTGGCACCCTTTGCCACACACAGGCAGTGATTCAATGATGTGTTGCCACTGTGTGTGGAAACATCAACATTGTTGGTACCAGACCGACCACACAATCAAACTATGGGTAGGGCTCTTTCCTTCGATTTCCTTAAGGCAGTGGTATTCAAACTATTTCATGCTGAGCTCCCCCTTGAATAAAATGGTGGTACCCCCCACCCCCGAGCCCCCCAGTCCACAGAGATGCCATTTCTGCTCATATTTTCCATTGCAAGCAGTCATCATGCTCGCTTATCGAAGAGCCTCTGCCATCCTCCCCTGGCATCCTAAGTGACCCCCAGAGGGGCCAGCCCCACAGTTTAAAGATCACTGCCCTAAGGCAATTGCAACACACCTGTAAATGAATCAACATCTACATTCACACATTTAAGTGCTCTGGGTACCATGGAAGGTAACTGTGCAGCCAGCACATCACAGGGCACTGGTGCAAAGCACGCATGCGTCAAAGATGTCTTACTGTGATGTCATTTTAGCAAACAGCACATGCGTGGGTTTCTGCACATGTGCACTGCTGCTTGCATTGTGTTTTTGCAGCAAGGTTATATTTGCGCAAGCGCAATACCCCATGGAAACATGCTTTCTTAAGATAACATCTTGGTAATACATCTTTTGCACACAGATTTAAGATTATTAGGCCTTTGCTGCCAGAACCTTGGAATGCAAGGCCATAAAGCTACCATAACGCCCGAGCAGTCAGATTGGTTAAATCACCAGGAGTTGCAAAGCAGCACACTGTGGCTGCAAGCAAAAAGATATCTATAACAAAGGCGCTGGCCTCTAGCCAGTGATCGAAGTGAGTGGGAACGTTCGGGAGCGGTGTTCCACTACTTTTATTTCTTGCTGTTTACCATGCCTCTACTTTTTTATAGAGGCTTTGATCATTCATGTCCCAGTGCAGGTGTGAAGTTGTAATAGGAGGCTTAGTTACTAGTGACTTAGACTATGGGAATGCCCCAGCCGTTAAAACTTGTCATATGTTGTACTATGCGTCCACTTACCATATCCCCTGCCGAGCGCACAGTTCCACTACTTTTTCCGGTACATTTCTACCACTGCCTCTAGCTGCCCCAAATGACAACCATGGGGAAAAGGATCTAAGTGCTAAGGACAAGTATGGGCGTCCTGAATTCCCAGAAGAAATCATTGTGGGCTCAGCGGCGTATCCAGGATTGTACTTGGTGGGGCCTGAGGCTAATGTAGTTGGGCCCACAGCAGTGACATTCACATCTGTACATGCCCACACAGGGCTGCTGAGTGGGCATTTACAGATTTGGGGTTGGCCCTGCCTGCGCCTCTGTGTAGGTTGCGGCCACTCCTGCAGTTTAAGGAACAGGATAAAGAGGGGACTGGGCGAGGAGAACGTGTGGGATGACAATGCGACTGATATGAAACTGACGCTTGAAATGACTAACAGGAAGTAGTACATGCATGATGGAGATTGAAAGAGAGGCAGATGAAACGGGAGCGGAGCGCGACATGGAAGGGATAGATGCAGCTGACTGGAAATGACTGATGGAAAAAGAGGGGGAGGCCGGCAGGTGGAGTTCAGACATAAAACAATATCCGCAGGCTGGAGCCCGCCCTCTTCCCAGGGCTGACGAACAGGTTTTCTTTCCATGTCCCGCTCCAGACAGCCTTGAGAGAAAGGAATGCGCTGCCAGCCCCATTCATCCCTGCCTCGGATGAGGGTTCAGACATCACAGGCCTTTTAAAGTATAACACCAGACCCTCAAAGGCAGACATCCCCGAGATCACCTTCAAGGCGTCTGACCCGCCAGTTCAGGCCTGACACTAGCCCATCGCAATCAGGCCATCTCTGGGGCAGGCCCAAAGTCAGTCTGTGCAGCACTGGCTGTGAAAACACACAGTCTGTCACTGTCCTAATAAAGAGTCTGTGTTAAACCGGGGCACCCCAAAGCACCTCGGCCTGACCCTAACATCAGTCGACTTTAACTCTACCCCATCTTCATCCACAGCTCAGTGGATATGAACTCATTGTGAGCTGAACCCAGGCCACATTGACTTCAGATGGGCTCCTCGCACCCCTGTCTCCCACCATGGGGACTGTGGAGGAAGTCAGGGAAGCACTCTGCACTGACCATCCCCCCTTCATCTCATAGACCACTAAATATCACACACACACACTCTCTCTCTCTCTCTCTCTCTCTCTCTGATTAGACAATAAAACAATAAAGGCTTGGGATTAAAGGGCCACAGCCAGGACGTTCTCATTACATTGGGACATGGGTCTGCATTGCAACATGCATCTCTCCAGATATTTTGGACTATGACTTCCGAGATCAGTCCTCATTCACTATGCTAGAAAATGCTGATGGCGGTTGTAGTCCAACACATCTGGAGAGCCAAAGGTTGCAGACTCTTGATTTGGAGGAGCAACTTTTGGGGGCATTTCCACTGTGGAAAGAAAGAAGACCTGATTCCACCAGCCCCCATCCTGAGGGAGGGCCGAGGGGGTAACACAGGGGCAATTCAAATCCTTAAATCTATCAGTGAACGAGTCTCACGCATCCATCTGGACTTGCCTATGGTGTATTTTCTTAGTACCTGAGCAATTCAGGTCTGTTCAGTGCGTCAAATCATACCAGGTAGCCAAGACCAGAGCTAAACATTTCCTTATTACCTCAGTGTTTGGGTTTTCTTTATGGATCAAACCATTGTAGGTGCCCAAAATGCAGCTTACATTCTACCAGAGAAGTTGGGGATACCAGAGGCCTACTCTGAGACAATTTACACCCAGTCTGGTTAGGAGAATTATGATACACAGATGAATATAGCTGGATTAAAGGGAGGTGTCTGCTATATCTGAAAATGCCTGCAGCGGAAGAAGTCTTTAAACAGAGCAGGATGCACCAATTTGACATCTTTTCGGTTTGACGTGGTGTTGTGACATACTAAGCCCACAGGGAGAAGCCAATACTTGCCCTTCCTTGGGGGACCCTCTCCCCACTAAATCCCCTTGCTGTTGAAGGCTGTGCCAGAGGGGCATTGTGAAGGGGGTGCTGGAGGGCCCATTGTCCAGGCGGTCATGTGCCCCTATGGAATATAACACACAGAATTTGGACAATTAATAATTGCACACCTAGACAATAAAGATGCTGCATTTTTGATTGTGATTAAAAATCTTGAACCAAGCTATTATTAATACATTGGAGGATAAAAGTAAGGGAGAAAAAAATCGCTTTAGAAAACAAATCATCTTATTTCACCGGCAGCCACCAAGATGATGCCACACTCTGTGGGTTGCCTGCAGTGGAAAATTAAGTCCCCAACCCCCACTGGGCAATTAATTGGGCCACACCTTCCTGCTGGACTTGCGTGCAGTGTACCTTCGTGATTCAGATTTGCCAAACGGGTCAACACAAAGTAGGCGGCCATGGATAGAGCTAAGTCTAGCCATAGCGCTGCCATATTTGGATTTGCGCTCTGGTTCAACCCATAGTAGGTGGCCAAAATAAAGCTCACTCTGTACCGGAGGAGTTAGTGCCACCAGGTACCTGAAGAGGTAACACCATAGCCGCAACGCCCACTAACTGCTGGCAGTGCTACACCCCCACAAACTGTTATGGGGCTCTGTGCCTTTAGGGGACGTCCAAGGCGCAGAGTGGGAAGCGGGAGGACTAGGAGGAAGGGAAGGAGTCAAGCAGGGAACTGCAGTCCCTCTTTGTAAGGTTTAAGGCAACGGATGTTATAAAGAAAAGTTCCGTTTGGAACCAGTGTCGCGTCCTTTCTTGTGACCGAGGGTCAACAACTGGTGACGAGGTGCTTCCAGCGTGCCGGTTCCCACTACTACTCCAGCTCCAGGCCGGTGATCCCACTGCCCCCGATCCAGAGCAAGGCAATCCCTCCTCCGCTTTTGCTTCCTTCTTTCCAGGTGATCCCACCCCATCTCCGAATACTCTGCAGGCCTTGCTGCACACCCGCTCCATGGGTATCCCGCCGCAACCACATCCAGTCTGCCAGCTGCCCCACAAGTTGCCGGCAGCAACCCGCTAGTCAAGTCCTGAGGGACTACTTTCATGGTGATCCACGCATATTACAACGCAGCTACAGATGCCATACTCGGCGATCCCGCCGCACACTCTACTACACACCAGAAGCTGCCTCACCAGGCGATCCCACATAAAAAAGAAAGCATACACAGCCCCACATTGGCGATCCTGCGGCTTGCATTGACCACGTAGGAGGAGCTGCTGTGAGCATGTGGTCGGCACCAGGAGCGAGCAGAAGAGGAACACAGAGTATAACGGTCAGCTCCAGGGTGGAGCACTCAAGACCTGAAGATCCTGAAAACAGGCCCAACGCACGGCACCACCACCGCTCTAAGGCCCAGAATCAGAGCCCGCAATGCAGCCACAATGAGCAGCCCAGGGTCCCTGGCCCACCCAGGACCACAGGCCCTTGCCACGCCACCCACCTCCAAAGAGGCCTTACTTTGCAAACCACTTCCCTTCACGGTGATGCCACAGAGCGACAGGGGACCAAGATGGATTGATTGGCTGGAGGACTTTAACCACTTTGTCAAAGTGGCCAGTGAGGATAAATCCCTAGCATGTTCATCAACTGAGTAGGGGGGAAATTAAAACCATTGTGAGGCAATACCCCCATAATAAAAAAATTACTATGCCTCCCTAATCAACATTCTTAGCAAAAAACGAATCATTGAACCTAACCGTGACTATGAGCACTATGTGTTTAACCAATGCACACAAAAACCAGAGGAGACCATCAATTAATTCATCAATCGCCTCAGCCTGAAAAGCGCTCATTGCCAATTTCACCTGGCCTCCGTAGACGAGGCAATAAGACTGCATTTAATTGAAGGGTGCACACCACTTGCCTTCCGGAAGCAACTACCCAAAAAGCCATAGACCATCAAAAAAGTTAGCGAATTGGCCAGGATATTCGGGAGGATTGATGCCTCCATCGAAGGAAACCCAGGACCCAAAAAGGAAAAAAGCAAAACAATTTCTGTGATCCAGTCACAACTACAGAGACCAGGGATGCACATGGGAAGGCCAAGCAGCCAGGACACACAGACAACGATACTGGTGTGGAAGGAACTTCCCGCACTCTGAGACCTGCCCAGCCCTTACCCAAAACTGTGGCAGGGAAGGACATTTCCAGTCCAACTGCAGGCAAGGGAGACCATTTCCCACGTCCTGACCAAACACTCAACCGCAGGCAAGGCCCTATAGCCGACACCCCACCATTAGGATACTCAGAAAGGTTGAACCCAACACACTACCAAGGTCAAAGAAGGTACATAAGGGCTCTAGAAGAAACGCCACCCCAGGACCTGAACCAAGGATATGACCGGCACGACCCATACGCCAGCTATGGCGATGAATATGATGAACCCCCAAACCCATGTCAGAAATATGGGGACCAACAGCACTACTATCACTGTGACGCTGAATACAACCAGACATTGCTCGATGAATACGTGAACCTCATCGATGATGATCGAGAGGTGAGGGAAGCACCCAAGATCTCAGTCAATGTAGGAAACAAACTCTACTGCTTCCTGATCTACTCGGTGCAACAGTGAACATTATGTGGGAACAAGAGTTCCTACAGATGCCAGAGACACCAGAGCTCAAAAGGAACAACACAAGGATATTCCAATGGGGTGCGGCATTGCCCTTATACGCAATCGTCCAATTTTGACAAAGACTAAAGCACAATGGGCAAACACTTGAAACCACCATCCACATCATAAGAAGCCGAACGAAAGGCTGCTGCCTACTCAGTTACCACACAGTGAGCTGCCTTGGACTCATTGACATCCGATTCCAGGAGGGGAAGGTGATCCAGTCAACTACAGCACCTTCGGTCAACAGAGAAACCATATGCGCAGTGAGCAGAAACCCAGAGGGAGACAGCGCTATCACAAAGGAGGTCATCCAATCTAAAACCTATTCAAGGGGCTCGGGAAATTCAAAGGAACACTTGTCAAGCTACATAAAGATGAGAACATCCACCCAGTTCCCCAACACCCAAGGAGAGTGGGCTTCCATCTTTAGAACACTATCTCACAGGAACTAGATCAACTACTCCAAAACGAGATCATAGAACCTGCCACTGGATCCACCCAGTGGGTCTAACCGCTGGTAATTGTCTAAAAAGGGGAAGGCCTAATTAGACTATGTATCGACATGAGAATGGCCAACACCTCCATCCAGCGAGAACGACAACCTGGCCCATATATCGAGGACATGATAGTGCAGCTGAACAGAGTGACCACTTTCTCAAAGCTGGAATTCATACAAGGGTACCACCAACTCAAACTACACCCGCACTCGAGAAGTATCACCACATTCGCCACACATGAGGGACTGTTGTGCTACCACTGGCTGAACTTTGGCATCTCCACAGTGGAAATCTTCCAGGAGGTCATTAGGAAGAGCATGACGCAGCCCTGTTAGAAACCTGAGCTGCTCTGCACAACCCAGGCCTGACACAGAATCTGGAAAAATGCAGGTTCAGTGAGAAGAAACTCAGATTTTTTGGACACATCTTTTCAGATCAAGGGATTACCCGGGACCCCGAGAAAGTCCACACCTGCAAGCTCTTACCCAAGTGGCAGATGGAAGGTAGTTTCTCGGCATGGCCGCGTGCTGTGCGAGATACATCCCGCATTACGCAACCCACACCGAGCCCCTGCGGAGGGTGCTACAAAAGGACACTGATTTCCACTGGTCCAAGGAATGCCAAGCGGCTTTCGAAATCATCAAAAAGTCACTCGAAGAAGCTTGACGACTCGCATACTTTGACCCCACTTGGCACACAAAGATCATCGTAGATGCCAGCTCAGTGGGACTGGGTGCCATACTTGCCCAGCCCAGCAGAGAAGACACTCACCCCAAACACATTGTCGCTTACGGGAGCAGTGCCCTAACTCACACAGAATCGGCCTACTCCCAGGCCGAAAAAGAGAGCCTTGCGGCTGTCAAAGTGTGTGGAACATTTTAACAATTTTCATCATCCGCAAGAGGTTTATGCTGATAACCAACCATCATCAGGCTTTGCTCTCTCTATCTGGAAACCCTTGCACCAAATTGCCAGCCAGAATCGAGAGATGGGGCATCACACTACAGGAATACGACTACACAATCATCCACAGACTGGGGGTGACCAGAACCTGGCAGACTACATCTCGCGCCACCCGACAGGCACCCTAATGACAAGAGAAGGTGACACAGAGTACATCAACTATGTTGCAGCCAATGCCCTGCCACCTGCACTGTCGCTGGAGGCCATTGCGCCATCAAATGTCACCCTGTGGTGAGCAAAGAAGAACTAGAGAGGCTTGCAAAAGTAAAAATGAACTAGCAGTTAAGGATCACTCAATATTGTTGAGACGGTGCATGCTAGTCATCCTCGCCACTCTCAGAGCCGAAGTCATTAAAATGGCGCACAAGGGACCTCGAGGGGCTGACAACACGAAGAAACAGCTATGATGCAACGTCTAATTCCCATTCATGAACTCACTGGTGGACAGCTGGGTGAAGAGCTGTTTGCCATGCCATTGCACCGCGAAAGCGGAAGCACCCACGCCACTGCAGACAACTCACATAACAGATCGACCATGGGACTAAGTAGCTGTTGACTTCTATGGACCCATGGAGTCTGGAGACTATCTGCTTGTATTAATCGACGAATACTCCTGATTTCCCAGGTATCTGCCGTTTTTCAATGAGGTACTCAGCAAATGGGGCATACCCCGCACATTCAAGTCAGACAATGGGTCCGTTCAACAGGCATGACTTCACAGCATTTGCAAAACACATGGGCTTCACCCACCAGAAAATCATGCCTAGATGGCCGCAAGCCAACGGGATGGCGAAGCGCTTCATCTCATCCATCAAGAAAACCATCCAGAGATCATACATTGAAGCCACAAACCCACACTAGGCCTTATGCAAAATGCTCAGGGACTACCCCCCATGAAGCAACCAACAAGCCGCGAGCGTAAATAATGATACGCTACAAAGTCCACACCAGGCTTGTGAGAAACGGAGACGATCAAGAGAGAGTTGACGAAGAAGTCATTCTGAGAAACACCATTTCAAAGGAACGGGCCAAGCACGACACAGATATCAGAAGGAGAGCGGAGCCCAAAGTGCTCTGATAGGGGACGAAGTCCTGGTGAGACAGACAACAGACAGGAAGACGTATGCAAGGTACTCACCAAGACCCTTCAGGTTAACAGCCCTTGAAGGATACATGGTGACAGCACAGAATGCAACCCAAGAAATAACAAGGAACAGCTCGCAGTTCAAGCACCTCATCAAAAGTGAGGGGACAGAAACACCCCTAATGGAACACTAGCCAGAAGTGAAGGAACCCCAAGATGACTTTTGGATAACACAGGAGTGAGTGGGAAACACCCCATCAGAACTGCCCAGAGGACCGGAGGATGCGAGAATGCGTGAGTCATGGACTTGCCCAGTACGAGTCATACGAAGGCCCTGCGCCTAGTGGACGAATGCTTAACACAACCTCAGAACATTTGTCGGGGGGTGATGTTATGGGGCTCAGCGACTTTAAAGGGGAGGCCAAGGTGCAGAGTGGGAAGTAAGAGGACTACGAGGAAGGGGAGGAGTGAAACAGGGAACGGCAGTTCCTCTTTGTATGTTTAAGGCAACGGATATGATAAAGAGAAGGTCCGTTTTGAACCAGTGTCGCGTCCGTGTCGCGTCCTTTCTTGTGACTGAGAGTGAACACCAACTACTCCGAAAACCCTCACTAAACGGCATTGGCCACTGCTCCCACAAGTGAAAATATCAGCCATCTCCTAAATAGTGAGGGTTGCTTGAATAAGACGTCGCCAGATTGAGCCCCCTAGGGAGGAAGGAAGATGCTAGCCTCTACAAGGGGCCCTCCCTCCCCAAGATCCCTCGGCCTTCAGACCGACATCTCAGGGGCGTTCGTGAGAGGGTATAAGAGGGGTGTCTGTCCAGACTCGCTCCCACTGTAATAAAAGAAGCTTCCACATCAACACGAGCCCAGCTTTACCAAGGCTAGGCACTAAATGCAGGTGTCAAGAGCGACCTCCCTACGTTGTTTTGTCAGGTTGTTTTTATTTCAGAGTCAGCAACTGCTCTGAAGAAATTCAGAGACACGCCCTCGATTTAACCCGGGGGAGCAAATTAGGTCCAGTTTCTGTGCCCGTCTTAACGGTTGGTACTGCTAGAAGAGGCACCCCCAGCAGTTCCAGTTCTGCGATTTATTGCTTTTCTTTTGTTTCTCCAACCCTTGTGGTTTGCGGCGCAGGACCCTTGTGTCAACATTGGTGATGTTTTTGCATTTTCCAGTGTTATTTTCAGGGGAAGCCAAGGAAGCCAGTCGTCAACAGACACCAATAAAAACTGTGAGTGTGGCATGGGTGAGGTGTAGAGCAATTACTCTATTCGAGAAAGCCCCTGCCACTCTACCTTACCTTTCCATAGCATAGACTTCCATAGACTTACATAATGCATACTTAGAGAGACTTGTGACCACTGCAAATGGATTGTAAATGTTGCTGTGCAATACATACCAACTTACTTACCAAAGTCAGCTAGCGCCACACCTGGAGGGAACTGTGAAGATTATCCTGTGTCGCATCTAGATGGGATCAAGACTGTTATCATGCACCACACTTATATAGAATTCTTAACCTCGGCCTGCCTCGCACCTAGACAAAAGGTAAATGTTATGCATGGCGGTCCCCCGTGCCCGACTCTGGCCATTCCACCTAATGAAGGGCTACCGCAAACATGTATTAATCAAAATAGACCACACATTGGACATGCGACCTCTAACAACCGAAATGAAACACATGAATGATACAGAAAATAGATTATGTGTCACACTTAGAATTGAGAACATTAGCCTGCGCCGTATCTAGATAGGACTGTGAATGTTAGCATGTGCCACACCTAGAATTGAGAACATTATCCTACGCCGTATCTAAATAGGATTGTAAATGTTAGCATGTGCCACACCTAGATGGAACTTGGATGTTAGCATGTCCCACACCAGTATTGAGAACATTAGCCTGCGACGTATCTAGATAGGATTGTAAATGTTAGCATGTGCCACACTTAGAATTGAGAACATCAGCCTGCGCTGTATCTCGATAGGATTGTAAATGTTAGCATATGCCACACCAAGATGGAACTTGGCGGTTAGCATGTCCCACACCAGAATTGAGAACACCAGCCTGCGCCGTATCTAGATAATTATTGATCGTAGGCGGCGTGGCAAGCATTTGGAAGGAGTATGTCCAGGCTCGGGCGGGTCAGAAGGGTACTTACTACTAGGCCAAGGCCCGAGTGGTCGGTCCCACATATAGTGAAAGTGGGGACGTTTTTCTGGGCCAAAGTTTTCAGGCTTGATGAATTACCGAACTATACAGTTTGTAGGTTTGGCGTATGTTTCGATTCATTATGCTTCAAAATACAATATTGGCAACCATTTTTTTTACAATCCTGCACTCTCCCCTTGGGTAGTACGCAAACAGTACCAAAAAGTAATGAATTGCCGCTTGCAATTGTACGCCAATTGTTGTAGGGGCCCGAGGCAATGTAATGTCCCTGTCCGACACCGCGAGGACTCCAGCCTGCAGACATTGTTTTATGTCTGAACCCCACCTGTGGACCTCGCCTTCTTCTTCTTTCAGTCGTTTCTGGTAAGAAATGTCATGAAAACCCTTTTTCCACTGGAAAGTTGTAAAAACATGTTGTTAAAAGGGGGCAAACACTGGTGCCTAAAAGCGCACGTGCCCTCAGCTGTTCGTCAAGAGATCAGATTTTGGAGACACAATTACAGTCATAATTGTGAGCGATTCACCCCACTCTCGCCACACAGACATAGACGCGTTTTAAAAGGAACGAGAAAGGTGACAAGCATTGGCAAAGCCAATGGGTTTTCGGTGACATATGTCAAGTGCAGCCTTAAAGGCCCTCACGAACAGCAATACAGTAAGCACTGTGACAAGTGAAAAGAACAAAATCATAAAAAGTCACACACGTCACACAAAAAACGTAGATTAAAACACACAAAGTATGGCCACCTGGGGCTCTTTCTGTGAGCTTGCCTGCAGAGGCAACCAATTTAGACAAAGTCACACACAAAGCACGTTCAATGTTCACTTTTTAGCAAATCACAACGCCAGAAACACGCAAAAGAAGGAATATTGGCACATCAGTAAGACAAGGGTGTACTAATAGGCATTTGGCCCCTACCGCTATCCGTACCAATAGCTTTGACCCCACTCACAGTCTCTGAAGCCACACCTATGACCCACAACCTAAAAAGCTAATGCACTTCAAGACTGATAAAAAAAAGAATGGACTTTAGGGGTATGGCACTGTGGGTGGCATGGGGAATGGAGAACTGGCAGCTGGGTAATTCCTGTAAGGGATATAGTGCATGTAAGCCACACAGGCATTAAGTCACTGGCTAAACATGTATGACGTCAGGTCGCTTTTGTGAAGCGCTTGAAGTATTTGGCTAGCGGCGCACTTGTACAATATTTTACTCTAGCTTAATGGTCAAGCCTTCTTGAGTTCATATACCGAGGACTATTTTCTAAACAGAAAAAAGGTCAATTTTTTGAAGCACCACTGGTTTGTTACAATGCTAAAACCAGCCAGGAAACAGTGGGGATAGCTCGTCTGTTTCTCCAGCATTCCCGCGAAATCGCCTTACAACTAGCGTGAAAGTGCCCCAGGGAAAACCATGAAAATAATAACAGGGCGGTTAATATAGCGCGAACGACAAAGTGACTATCCTTACCGCACGGTATATTACCCACCCAGGAAGGATGAAAGGCTGCGCCAAAACTGCCTTGGGTTCGAACCACCAACCTAAAGGGTTTGCGCACATCCTCAGAGAAGGCCCTCAGCCTTACTGAACTGCCTTTGCAGCAGCCCCTAATACTGGATGGTTCCACAACCCCCTTGGAATGTGTACACTTACTGCCTCATCTTGAAAACATAATTATCCTTGTACCAGTTAGTATGCCTCTTTAGTGCTGCAAACTAAAGACCAAACAGCCATATGCCATTGGTAACCAGTGTCTCAGTATAATGCACACCACTGGCTCAGTATTATCATGGCTTAGTATTGTTACTGACTCAGAAAAATTAATGGCTCTTTATCATCACTGGCTCAGGATCAGCAGTGGAGCCGCATTTTGAGTGACTCAGTCTTGCCAATGGCTCACTTTTATCAGTGGCTAATTTTTGTCAGTGACTCAACATAATTGGTTCAGCATCGCCTGGGCTCAGTATTAGCAGTACTTTCATATTATGAACACGGCTCACTATTATCCATGACTAAATGTTATCAGCGACCCGTTGTCATCAATGTCTCAGTATCCTCGTCCGATCATAACCGCGGGGTCTGTCAACAGGGAGGTAGACTGCTAGGGGTAAGAGGGAGCAGCCACGAGTGCCAATACAAAGGCACTGGCAACCAGCACAACTAACTAGGGAAATCAAACAGGCTATGTGGTGTGTCCAAGACACTGGTTATATTGACTCGAAAGACCATAAAAAGTGCAGACAGCCCTGGAAGAATAAGGAGAGTAGGAAAGGCTGAGGAGTAAGGCACCACACTGTAGAGTAGGAACTGCTGAGGAGAAAGGCACCATGCTGGTAGATAAGGATTTGCTGAGGGGGTCGCACCATGCTGGTAGAGTAGGAACTGCTGCGGTGTAAGGCACCACACTGGTAGAGAAGGATCTGCTGAGGAGTAAGGCACCACGCTGGTAGAGAAGGATCTGCTGAAGGCGATCGAACCATGCTGGTAGAGTAGGAACTGCTGAGGAGTAAGGCACCACACTGGTAGAGAAGGATCTGCTGAAGGGAAATGCACCACGCTGGTAGAGTAGGAACTGCTGATGAGTAAGGTGCCATGTTGGTAGAGTAGGAAATGCTGAGGAGTAAGGCTCCACACTTGTACACTAGGAACTGCTGAGGAGTAAGGTGCCCCACTGGTAGAGTAGAAACTGCTGTGGAGAAATGTGCCACACTGGTAGCGTAGGAACTGCTGAGGAGAAAGTGCCACACTAGTGGGTTAGGAACTGCTGAGGAATAAAGTGCCACACTGGTAGAGTAGGGACTGCTCAGGAGTAAGTCGCCACACTAGTAGAGGAGGAACTGCTGAGGAGTAAAGTGCCACACTGGTAGAGTAGAAACTGCTGAGGAGAATTGTGCCACACTAGTAGAGTAGGAACTTTTGAGTAGAAAGTGCCACACCGGTAGAGTAGGAACTGCTGAGGAGAAAGGCTCCACGATGGTAGAGTAGCAACTGCTGATGAGAATTGCACCATGCTGGTAGAGTAGGAAATGCTGAGGAGTAAGGCTCCACACTGGTACAGTAGGAACGGCTGAGGAACATTGTGCCACACTGGTAGCGTAGGAACTGCTGAGGAGAAAGTGCCACACTAGTGGAGTAGGAACTGCTCAGGAGTAAGTCGCCACACTGTTAGAGGAGGAACTGCTGAAGAGCAAGGCACCACACTGGTAGAGTAGGAAATGCTGAGGAGTAAGGCGCCACACTGGTAGAGGAGGAACTGATGAAGAGTAAGGCGCCACACTGGTAGTGGAGGAACTGATGAAGAGTAAGGCGTCACACTGGTAGAGGAGGAACTGCTGAAGAGCAAGGCGCCACACTGGTAGAGTAGGAAATGCTGAGGAGTAAGGCGCCACACTGGTAGAGGAGGAACTGATGAAGAGTAAGGCATCACACTGGTACAGTAGGAACTGCTGAGAGGTAAAGTGCCACACTGGTAGAGTAGAAACTGCTGAGGAGAAAGTGCCACACTAGTGGAGTAGGAACTGCTGAGGAGTAAGGCACCACACTGGTGTAGTAGGAACTGCTGAGGAATAAAGCGCCACACCGGTAGAGTAGCAACTGCTAAGGAGAATCGCACCATGCTGGTAGAGTAGGAAATGCTGAGGAGTAAGGCTCCACACTGGTACAGTAGGAATGGCTGAGGAGCAATGTACCACACTGGTAGAGTAGAAACGGCTGAGGAGAATTGGGCCACACTGGTAGAGTAGGAACTGCTGAGGAGAAAGTGCCACACTAGTGGAGTAGTAACCGCTGAGGAGTAAGGCACCATACTGGTAGAGTAGGAAATGCTGAGGAGTAAGGCGCCACACTGGTAGAGGAGGAACTGATTAAGAGTAAGGCGCCACACTGGTAGAGGAGGAACTGATGAAGAGTAAGGCGTCACACTGGTAGAGGGGGAACTGCTGAAGAGCAAGGCGCCACACTGGTAGAGTAGGAAATGCTGAGGAGTAAGGCGCCACACTGGTAGAGGAGGAACTGATGAAGAGTAAGGCATCACACTGGTACAGTAGGAACTGCTGAGAGGTAAAGTGCCACACTGGTAGAGTAGAAACTGCTGAGGAGAAAGTGCCACACTAGTGGAGTAGGAACTTCTGAGGAGTAAGGCACCACACTGGTGTAGTAGGAACTGCTGAGGAATAAAGCGCCACACCGGTAGAGTAGCAACTGCTGAGGAGAATTGCACCATGCTGGTAGAGTAGGAAATGCTGAGGAGTAAGGCTCCACACTGGTACAGTAGGAACGGCTGAGGAGCAATGTACCACACTGGTAGAGTAGAAACTGCTGAGGAGAATTGGGCCACACTGGTAGAGTAGGAACTGCTGAGGAGAAAGTGCCACACTAGTGGAGTAGGAACCGCTGAGGAGTAAGGCACCATACTGGTGTAGCTGGAACTGCTGAGGAATAAAGCACCACACTGGTAGAGTAGGAACTGCTGAGGAGAATTGGGCCACACTGGTAGAGTAGGAACTGCTCAGGAGTAAGTAGCCACACTAGTGGACTAGGAACTGCTGAGGAGTAGGCACCATACTGGTGTAGCTGGAACTGCTGAGGAATAAAGCACCACACTGGTAGAGTAGGAACTGCTGAGGAGAATTGGGCCACACTGGTAGAGTAGGAACTGCTGAGGAGAAAGTGCCACACTAGTGGAGTAGGAACCGCTGAGCAGTAAGGCACCATACTGGTGTAGCTGGAACTGCTGAGGAATAAAGCACCACACTGGTAGAGTAGGAACTGCTGAGGAGAATTGGGCCACACTGGTAGAGTAGGAACTGCTCAGGAGTAAGTAGCCACACTAGTGGACTAGAAACTGCTGAGGAGTAGGCAGTCTTTCCAATTGAACCCGAATGGCCTCAGAGGGCCTGAGCGGAACTGTATTTTCCCGGAAATGACTCACGCAGAAAGAGGTGAGGATCTGGTGACCTAAAAGGAGGGGAGCGGGAGCCCCTAGACAGGAGGCATGCACTGGGACACAAAATAGACGGAGGGACCAAAACCAAAACAAAAGAAGCTCACATGCCCAATCGTAATATGTGAGTTTTCACATAAGCTGTTTGGGTAGCGGCTAGGGATAATATTTTGTAACTATTTTTCCCAATGTTGTCTTTTTAAAACACATTGAACTGGTAACATTTCTCTATGAGGTAAACAGTAAAATATGTCAATCGTTTGTGTCACATTGGCTCATAACACTGCCCTTTGGGACGTGGGTCTTTTGGGTCAGTTCTTCGGGCATTGTTTTTGTATTTTTTGTATTTAGATAGTGCTTAATGCCTAAGCGCTTCACAGGGGGACTTAAAAACGGTACCGTAGATAGGTATAAGTCACGCATGCTAATCACGATGAGAGAAGATGCTTGTTATTTCTGGAGTTACCCTGGTTATGCCTCCCTGTAATTAGCTCACATAGAAAAGATTAGGGTTCTGTGTTCTGCACCCCATTCCACTATGGAGTGTGTTAGAACTTCTTAAAGTGCTTGAGTTTAAAAATATTGACGGTTATTGTGTGGAGTCTGTGCCACAGGCTGCGGCTCTGCTGCGGGCTTCAATATAGGAGCTTATTCAATCTACCTGACCAGTGTCATCTTTACAATACTCTTTAAATCGAGATTTAAAGAGGGAAAAAGAGGGAAATCCTTCCAGTGCTTGGGAGCTAGGAGAGAAAAAGAGCCAAAATGTGAAGAGGCACAAAGAGGGCAAGGGGCAACTAAAAGAAAAAGGAATTGCGAATGAAGAGAACGTGTAGGAGAGTAAAAAGATATAAGAGAGGAAAGATATGGAGGGGCCAGGCCATGAAGACATTGAAACACCAGATATATTAAGTTGAAGAGGAGCCAAGCTTCGAAACCAACGAGCAAAGAGAATGAAAGGCCTAAAGAGCATGAGTGCAAAGAAAGCGAATGGAGGAGCAGTAGATAGATCCGAGAGAGGCATGTCGATAAGCTGGGAGAACAAGAAGAAAACTCGGACAATAGAATAAACAGGAGAAAACTAAAGAGGAGATCAGACGTTTAGACGCATGAAAAGTGAGAAATGGTTGGGCGTTAGGAATATCAAATATTAACTATTTGGAAGCGACAGGAATCAGAGATGGAGGAAATATGAGCAGAGAATGAAAGGGAGGAGTAAAAGATAACTGAGATTTCGGGCAGAAGTATAGATATAGAAAGCAGCTGGGGGAAAAGAGACAGAGGGCGGAGGAATGATGGACACAGTGAAGAAAAGAACCTCGGTTTTAGAAGGAATGTGGTGTAAATAGTTCAAGGATATTCAATATCGGATGGAGAGAAGGTAGGCCAACAGGGAAGAGTGGATAGAATCAGAGAAAGAGGAGAAAGATAGGAAAATCTGATAGTCATCAGCGTAGAGATAGTAGAAACCTGACGAGGAAATGATAGAGCAAAGAGGAGAAGTAAAGAGAGAAAAGCAGAGAGTACCAGGGATCGAGCCTTGAGGGATACGATGAGCAAGAGTGAAAACAGAAGAGGACTGACCACCACAGGAGACAGAAAAAGTGCAGACTGAAAGATAAGAGTGGAACCAGTTAAGGACAGACCACAAAAGCCAAGACAAGAGAGAAGGATGGAGTGGTCGACTGTCGAAAGCAGCCCACCAGATAAGGAGTACAATGATAAAGGATAATTTAGTGTAGCAAGAGGATTGGAGAGACACGGGGACAGCCAGAAGAGCAGTCTTGGTAAAATGGCTTGGTCTAAAACCAGATTGAAAAGGAGGCACAAGTGAGGGCAGGCTAATGAAGGTAGCGACTTGAGTATAGACAATGCGTTGCAGTATTTTAGAAAGGAACAGGAGAAGAGAAATGAGATGAAAATTGGACAGGGGGATCGAGGGCTGTTTTTTTAAGGACAGGGAGAATGATTTGTTTAAGATAGGGAGAATGAAGGCATGTTTAAAGGAAGAGGGAAAGATAGAGGAGGACCATGCTGAATTAAAAAGAGCAGCCAGATAGGGGACAAGGGAAAACTATAGGAATTGAAGAGGAAGGAAGAGACTTACCTGGACTGGCAGTGAGGTGAGCTACAGCAAAAGCAGAAACGATGTCAGAATCGGAGAGTTGTTGGAATGAGGACATTGATGTAGAGGGGAGGGAACTGGGGCTGACAGAGTTACAGAAGACAGAAAAGAAGCGGAAACAGAACACTGAAGAAGAGAGATCTTATTAGATTAATCAGATGCCTGTACAGAAGATAGAGAAACCGGATCAGGAGGGGAAGGACAGAGGATACAAGTTACATTTTGAAAAAGGTGGTGGGGATGAGATGAGAGGGTATTAAAAAGTGTGTCTAAGTACTGTTGTTTGGCAGAAAGTAGCAGGGAGTCATAAATCAGGCAAAGAGACGGCATATAGTCCTTATCGGTAGTATCCCTGGTCTTTAGCCAACTCCGCTTGCCTTGGCTTAGGGCTTGACGGGCTGAACAAAGGATGGAGGTCATCCAGCACAGAGATAGTTTACGAAAAGGCAAAAAGGGGGCAGATGGGTAGAGAAGCTCAAGAGTATTGTACAGCATGCCAGAAAGGAGTGAAGAAGCAGAGTCAGTAGATAGGGAGGCAAGATATCAAGAAAAGGAAAAAGAGAAATAAGTGCCGAAGACAAAGAAGTGATATTAAATGCTCGTAGATCGCAGCCTACGATTCCACTCCGGATGTTTAGGTGATAAGGGTACAGAGGACTGGTACCCTTTCCTCGAGGAGTCGTTCACTCTCGATTATCCTTGAAGCACTGAATAGTCTGTGCCTCATCCGGGGTTTGGTGGATTGATTCCTCGGTCCGCAACATGCGATAGAGTTACTGCTTGAAAGTAAAAATGCCACAGAATTGACGTTGTATTGATCTAGACATAGCTGGAGCGTGTTTGTCCTCAGCTGAACCGTACACGTTTTAGAATTCATCCATGCTGAGCAGCAGTGCCTAATTCTGCACGCTGGTGCTGTATGCTGCTAGCTTCCACCCCTCATGCTCTGTCCTCTGCAGCCTATGCTGAGCAGCGTTACGGATACTGTGCAGTGGTGCTGCATGCTGCTGGACCCACTTCTCATGCACTGTCCTCTGCATTGTTGCTGAATATTGTGCGCTGATGCTGAATGCTGCTGACTTCAACCCCTCATGCATTGTCCTCTGCACCCTATGCTGAGCAGTATTGCTGAACATTGTGTGCTGGTACTGCATGCTGGCGACCTCCACTCCTCATGCACTGTCCTCTGGACACTATGCTGAGCAGCGTTGCTGAATACTGTGTGCTGGTGCTGCATGCTGCTAGCCTCCACACCTCACGCACTGTCTTCTGCACTCTATTGTAAAGGAATGATTATCCCCTCCCCCTAAAACTGAATGTAGTGGTGATAGACCCACTCCCCGTCAAACCGAATGTAGATAACTTGGTGAGGTGATCAATGCCTTCAAAATGTTGCAGAAACTAGAATTTTTGTGCATTATAGAGAAGCGCTTTTAAGGAACGATTCATGTTTATGAGGTTAGAATGTTTTGAGTGATGGAAGGCTTGTTAAGTAGTACATTCTAAGTATATATTAGTAAAAAACTAGACTCGAATTGGACTAGGTATCGAAATATGACCAGAAATAGGGCGATCCACCATTTTGTGCTAGGTCAGGCATTTTGTGATGAGGACAGCCATTTTAAGTTTTGCCACAAGGTCAGGCACCTCAACATTATACTACTTAAGTAGACAAAATGGTTGCTTTATGCTTACTCACTCTGACCTCACCGGACAGTTTTTATATAAAGAGTTCATGTAGGGGACAAAGGTGGGGGTAAGGAGTGGGTAAAACCGGTCTAGACTAGGTCTGAGTTTCTGTGCCATGTCCTCCATATATATGCCACCATTCAAACCTGGATGGCCATCAATGGTCTCTGCTTAAATGGGGATAAGACAGAGATCATCATCCTGGGCCCCAAGGAAACTCTCTCCAAACTCGACACCAAATACTCTCATTTCACCATTGACCACACCAGCATACCAGTCTCCACAGCTGTCAAGACCCTTGGAGTCTACCTAGACTCTACACTTTCAATGACAAGTCAGGTCAATGCCATCTCCTCTGCTTCTGCACACACCACTAAACTTATAACTGCAATAAAACCATTTCTGACCACCCAAAACTGCTTATCCATAGCCAGAGCCATAATAGGAGCCAAACTCGATTATTTCAATGCCCTCCTGGCAGGCACATCCGCTAAAAACATCAATAGGCTCCAAATAACACAAAACAATGCAGTCCGTGCAGCACTTCACATTCCAAAACATGGCCATATCTCCCAGGCCAGACGCGAAGCCCACTGGCTCCCTCTCAAGGAAAGAATCAACTTCAAAATTCTCACCCTCACACACAAGTGCATCAATCTATCCGCCCCATCCTATCTATCTGAGGCCATTACCAAAAACATCACCACCTGCGCTGCTAGAAGCCACCTTGCCAACCATCTACGCATACCAGCCATAACAAGAGCCAACACCGGTGGCATAGGCTTCCCCCACATAACTCCCAAACTCCGGAACGCCCTCCCCAACACACTCAGAGCAGAACCCTCCTTACTTGCCTTTCGAAAATCCCTTAAAACCACACTTTTCACATAACCCACTATACCCCTACTATCCAGCCTTTCTCATCCAGCCTCCTTCAGCTTATATTCTTAGAGGTGCCTGTAATCCCATGATGTTACACATTGTAAATATGTACAAATGTTAACCCTAAGCTTAAAACCAGATGAAAATGTAATATAAATTGCTTTGTAACCAAGCTTTCCTTTGTAACCAGTAACTAACTAAACTAACCACTGTAACCTAAGCTTAAAACGAGCTGAACATGTAATGCAAATCTCACTGTAACCAGTAATGTATACATGTAACAGCGCCACGATGCCCCAGGGCTGATGTGCGCTTTAAAAATACAAATAAATAAATAAATAAATAAATAAATAAATAAATAAGGATGGGTGAGCCTAGTGATTTTAGCAGAATCCAGAGGTGTTTCTGATGATGTATACTGTGTATCACCTGTTGTAAGAAATAAAACCTGATGACTTTTGAAACCTGCTTGAGTGTCATGCTTGCTCCAGTGTCTCTTCCAGATCCCAAGAAGGGCCAAGGCCCAGAAAAGCATGGCCACTTCAGACAAACACAGAAAACAGAAGTCAAATTGAAGGTGGGTAATTATTTTTGTATTTATGATGCCCAAGGGGCTCGATTTGGCGAGTGCATAAAAATGTTTAGAATAGGCAAAACAATGTAGTTTTATAATAAAAATGAAGGCACGTAGTAAGAATTGGTGCCAGTCTAGAAAAACCTGGGTAGACTAGGTTGAGCGTAGTGGGGTAAAGAGGGGATGATGTGCAATGAAAAATGTAGTTTGTCTCAACAGGCTGATCACAAATCACAGAAGGAAAAGACCATGGTTCAACATAATCGGGAAAAAGATGATGAAAGAAGGACAGAAGGAAACATTTACAGCTGAGCAGGAAGCATTTACAGTTGAGCAGGAAGCATTTCTGCATAATGGCAAGCATGTTAGCTGCAAGGAAACAGATTTTAGTTAAGAAGTAACTTGACCTCCTTGCCGGTCCCCGAATGACTTTTGTCTCTATTCCAATTTTCTACAGACAACAGGGATCCCTACCAGCAATGTTCTCTTGTGCTACAGAGGCGCCTAGAAGACAGGAAAGGAAGAAGACACCCTTCATTTCAATGTGTTTATTTGTTGTTTGTTATTTATGTCTCCTTGGTCTGAAAGTGTCAACCTTAGGAGGAAATGTGTCCCCCGAAGGACAAATAATGTGTATAAAGAGAAAGCCCAGATGTCATAAGGGTAGAGAAAAATGAGGAGATAGGCAAATTTTATTAATTGCCCAAAAATATATGTTTATTGTAAACAAATCAGGTTCCAGCAGGCTGAACATATACAGTAAGTTAAAAGACAATGTATATGCAAAAGGGAGAGAATTAGTAGCTTTGATACGCAAGAACGATAATGTCTGATATAGTTTCTCTAGGAGGCAGGAATGTTCAGAAAATGTATAAATGTTGTTTTTCTCAGAGGCAGGGACGTTAACAAAATAGGATAAATGGAGTTTGATTGGAAGGCAGGTGAAGTTTGCCAGAATACGCAAACAATGGTTTTAAGGGGATGGGATAACAGGAAATGTACTGATAATAGAGACGTACTTATGTTACAAAGGAAACTCATTCAGTTTTATATTACAGATGGACAACGAGGGACCTGTATGCCTCAGAGGATTGATATCGAACTACAAGAGGAGAGAGAAGTCACTGAGGAACCCAATTAAACGCCCTGTTCGAGTAATCATTCGCCTGAAATATTTCTGCAAAAGACTCCCCCATCCTTGTGTTCGCTTGATAAAATGCCCCCTCTTTTGGACTTATTTGAACAATAGAGATGAGTGCTCTGTGGAAAAAAGAGAAACTAAGAAAAAAAATGAAAAGTACTGGCCTGTGAATAAAAGGGCCTAAGGACTGGCTGCAAAGCAGCTCAAAAAGGAGGACAAAATCGACGGGACACAGACAGTCCGCGGATGATAAACCGAGATGAGTCTGGTGGAAAAACATGCAAGTTGAAGATGTAATGATGAGAAGAAAAGTATACGTTGAACTCTGAAAATATGCATGGGCAAGACAATGAGAGCAAGGAAAGAAATAATTGTTCGTGGGGTGGGAGTAGCAGAAAGGATGTGGACTCTGAGCCACGATATGGCCCAAATGAATGAAGACAAATGGGCTAATGGTTTCATACTCACCTGTGTCTCTGCAGGAGCGATGGATGATCCTCCTTTGACCCCGAGTTCTCACTTTCCCTGTTTCACCCGGAGGAACACCTGTCAAATACAAGATGTACACTTAGACCTGAATTCACATGATTCTCCTGGGCCCTTCCCTTCTCTTTCTGTGTGTTGTGATGTCTCCTAAGGGCTTATCTTGATTTTTTGTAGGGTGTGCACTGCATCCTGCATTCGCAGGGGCGCGATTCACTTGTAGGGATGATGCCAATGTCTGTTGGCTGAGTTCTGATTCCACACTCTGTTATATGCCTTCACAGCGAGGCAGAGTGTTCTATGTGCCTGTTTCTTCACTAGCTAGGAAGTCCTTTCCACAAAGTGAACGTTGTGCGGTGGTAGTTGAGTGTCCGGAATTGTCCGTATTTTCTTTATTTTGCCAAGGTATTTTTGGGTGAGTAGCGCTGCGTGTACAAGTCAGCATCTGGTAGGTACGCGCTGCGTCATAGGTTCGAGCCCACCTGGTAATGTCTCTCCTTTCTCTTGCAGGAGTGGATTATGGAGTG
Source organism: Ambystoma mexicanum (assembly GCF_040938575.1). Taxonomy (NCBI): domain Eukaryota; kingdom Metazoa; phylum Chordata; class Amphibia; order Caudata; family Ambystomatidae; genus Ambystoma; species Ambystoma mexicanum. The sequence goes on along the minus strand of NC_090931.1, from coordinate 911,379,145 downwards.
CTAGCGCCTCAAATCTGGGTTCAGCGCTTCTGAAGACTCGGTGGTCTGGTAAGTATGTACAGAGGCTTTGGTAAGTATGCGCCGCGTTATTGGAGAGAGCGCAGTGAAAAATGTCTCTGTGTTATTGGAGCGAGCACAATGAATAATGTCTCTTCTTTCTTTTGCAGGCGTTTGAGCGATGACCTGGATTCCAGTGTAGCAGGAAGATTCAGTGAGTATGCGCAGCGTTATGGAAGTGCGCGCGCTAACGCAGTTCTTCTTTGTGCTTACAGGTGCCGGTGTAGGATTCCCCTCTTGACCAGAGAAAGTTGCGGCGTGGAGAAAGCACGTGGGTTGATCCAGAGCAGGTAAGCAGAAGCAGGATGATCCGGAGCAAGTAAGCAGAAGCAGGAGGATCCGGAGCAGGTAAGTAGAAGCAGGAGGATCCGGAGCAGATAAGCAGAAGCAGGATGATCCGGAGCAGGTAAGCAGGAGCAGGATGATCCGGAGCATGGCGATTGCGTTGCTGATGCAGCTCACACTAAGCAACACGAAGCACTGAAAAAATCTTGGGTGTGGCTTATATAGCCAGCCACACCCGAACACTAGAGAGCTCATGAATTCTCATGCACTTCGTGTTTGGCAACAGGAACTGGTAACAAGGAAGTTACTACAAACACCAGGAAGAAATTAAAGAAGGTATCTGCTATGGGTTTTTTGTGTGCTTATGCCAGGCCTGCCAAGCCTCCACCCAGCTCGCCCCGACTACCTGTCTGGTACCCATGACAAATGGGTTACCTCAAAGATTGACTAAACCCTTGAGTTATAGTGGCTATAAAATTATCTGAGGCATATAGTTAGTTTAAAGTAAACTGGGGATTGGAGGTAGGGCTTAAATAAAATAAAATAAAAGTAGTTTTAGGGACACCTACATGTTTAGACTAGGAGAGTATAATGTGTTAGTACTGACGCTGTAGAAATGTGTTCGGATAGCTCTTAGATTAAAGTAAATTGCTTCTAGAAAAAGGTGATTAGGTCAGAGATGTTTAGGTACATTGAAAATTAAGGAGGGTGGACATGGGTGTAGTTGTAAGTATTAAGTAGATGGCTAAATACTTTACAGGGGGGGGTGTAAAGAAATGACTATCCCCTGCATGCTGCTGGCCTCCAAATCTCAGGCACTGTCTTCTGCACCCTATTGTAAAGGAATGACTATCCCCTCCCCCTCAAACTGAATGTAGTGGAGATAGACCCACTCCCCCTCAAACCGAACGTAGATAACTTGGTGAGGTGATCAATGTCTTCAAATGTTGCAGAAACTAGAATTGCAGTGCAGTATAAAGAAGCGTTTTTAAAGAATGATTCATGTTAATGAGGTTAGAATGTTTGAGTGATAAAAGGATTGTTAAGTAGTACATGCTAAGTATATGATACTAAAAGAACTAGACTCGAATTGGACTAGTTGTTGAAATATGACCAGAAATAGGGTGATCCCCATTTTGTGATAGATCAGGCATTTTGTAATCAGGACAGCCATTTTAGGCTTTGTGACAAGGTCAGGCACCTCAACATGGATACTACTAAAGTAGACAAAATGGTTGCTTTATGCTAACTCACTATTTCCTCACTGGACAGTTTTTCATAAAGAGGGGACAAAGGTGGGGGTAAGGAGTGGGTAAAACCAGTCTAGACTAGGTCCGAGTGGCAGATAGGCCAGCAAAGTAGAGAGAGGAACAGTACATTGATGATGCCATAGAAGTCAATGAATCACAGATAGGAAAGGGGTTGTGTTTGTGACCAAACCATTACCTCACCTCTCTAGCTGTGCATATAAGTATGGGTGAGCCTAGTCATTTTAGCAGAATCCAGAGGTGTTTCTGATGATGTATCCTGTGTATCGTCTGTTGGAAGAAATAAAACCTGATGACTTTTGAAACCTGCCTGAGTGTCCTGCGTCCTCCAGTGTCTCTTCCTGATCACAAGAAGTGCCAAGGCCCAGAGGGTGGGGTCGTTGGACCATTCAGAACACTAAACTGAGCAGTGTTGCTGAATACTGTGTGCTGGTGCTGCATGCTGCTGGCCCCTCCCCCTAATGCACTGTCCTCTCCACCCTATGCTGAGCAGCGTTGCTGGATACTGCATCCTGGTGCTTCATCCTGCTGGCCTCCACCCCTCAGGCACTGTCATCCGGTCCCTATGCTGAGCAGCATTGCTGAATACTGTGTGCTGGTGCTGCATGCTTCTGGCCCCTCCCCTAATGCACTGTCCTCTCCACCCTATGCCGAGCAGCGTTGCTGGATACTGCATCCTGGTGCTTCATCCTGCTGGCCTCCATCCCTCAGGCACTGTCACCTGGTCCCTATGCTGAGCAGCATTGCTGAATACTGTGTGCTGGTGCTGCATGCTTCTGGCCCCTCCCCTAATGCACTGTCCTCTCCACCCTATGCCGAGCAGCGTTGCTGGATACTGCATCCTGGTGCTTCATCCTGCTGGCCACCACCCCTCAGGCACTGTCGTCTGGTCCCTGTGCTGAGCAGCATTGCTGAATACTGTGTGCTGGTGTTGCATGCTTCTGGCCCCTCCCATAATGCACTGTCCTCTCCACCCTATGCCGAGCAGCGTTGCTGGATACAACATCGTGATGCTTCATCCTGCTGGCCTCCGCCCCTCAGGCACTGTCGTCTGGTCCCTGTGCTGAGCAGCATTGCTGAATACTGTGTGCTGGTGTTGCATGCTTCTGGCCCCTCCCCTAATGCACTGTCCTCTCCACCCTATGCCGAGCAGCGTTGCTGGATTCTACATCGTGATGCTTCATCCTGCTGGCCTCCGCCCCTCAGGCACTGTCGTCTGGTCCCTGTGCTGAGCAGCATTGCTGAATACTGTGTGCTGGTGCTGCATGCTTCTGGCCCCTCCCCTAATGCACTGTCCTCTCCACCCTATGCCGAGCAGCGTTGCTGGATACTGCATCCTGGTGCTTCCTCCTGCTGGCCTCCACCCCTCAGGCACTGTTGTCTGGTCCCTGTGCTGAGCAGCATTGCTGAATACTGTGTGCTGGTGCTGCATGGTTCTGGCCCCTCCCCTAATGCACTGTCCTCTCCACCCTATGCTGAGCAGCGTTGCTGGATACTGTATCCTGGTGCTTCATCCTGCTGGCCTCCGCCCCTCAGGCACTGTCGTCTGGTCCCTGTGCTGAGCAGCATTGCTGAATACTGTGTGCTGGTGCTGCATGATGCTGGCCTCTACCCTTAATGCACTGTCCTCTGCACCCTATGCTGAGCAGCATCACTGGATACTGCGCACTGGTGCTGCATGCTGCTGGCCTCTACCCCTCATGTACTGTCGTCTGTACCGTTTGCTGCATGCTGGTGCTGCTGTACCTCCACGTCTCATGCACTGTCCTCTGCACCCTAGGGCATTGTCAGGTTCTGAGAAGATCCATGCTTCTCACATGTTGAGGGTCACTTCAGACCCTCTTCGCTGGAAGTACCATAGAGGTAAAGGCCTTCAGGAACGGAGAAGCCCAACATAGAAAAGGACTAATTTGTCTACAGGGGAAAAAAGTAGGGACAGCAGCGTAATGGAGCTGTCTTGACTGATACCCTTTCTGCCGGAACAGCAGTGTAGGGAATTGTCAATGCTTAGTAGCATAGTCTGGAGCTCATACCTGGCTGGACTGTCCTCTAGAAGCGGGTATGACAGCCATGAATTACATTTTCTAAAAGTGTCTCTGCCCCGTGGAAGTAATTACATGTCATTTAGATTAGCACTGCTCTGGGCTGATTCCTGGATATTGGTTCACCTGTCAATCAATCAATGCACTTCAATTAGCCTGCGGCCGAGCTTGATCCAGATAAGAAATTTGTGTGATCTCTCGTTAAAACTTAATAAGGGTAGAGATGACCGTCTGGGGAGGGTCAGATAAAAATGCCCTCAATTAGAGAGGCCCATTCTCTCAAACGCACATGATGCTGACCAATCAGCCAGCAGCAGGCCTCACCACCCAGCCATGGCAAGCTTTCTCTTCCAGTGGTCGTCAGCTGCACAGCGATAAGGATATCATTAAGATTGCCAAATAGAGGCAAACACGCCCCATAGCTGGACAGGGCAGGTTTCACAAGAGGCGTTATATGTGTGTATCATTATTGGCAAAAAGTCCTCAGTAGAAAATAATGTCTGACAGCCAGGGCGTACCCCTAGGTACAGCCACAAGGGTCTCCCAAAAACTAGGACTACTGTCACCGACCAGGCACGGCCATGCAGCCTGCAAGGCGAAGTTATTTGTTTGGTGAAATCAGGGTAATCCTGTGGTTACTCTGAGCAATAGAAGCCTAAGAGCACGAGCCCTGTATAATGAAGTGACTGAAGTTAAGAGGAAAAAAGGCCCATAAAGTGGCCGGCCATGTGATTATTCACCTGGGGCAAAGAAGAGATGCGCAGGTGTGTAGGGAGCACATACCACGTCCTGGTCCATGGGCCCAGTGAACACCAAAACACAGAGCAGTACTGCTTTGAGCTACTTTAGAGCCGTGAACCTTGATGACATCTTCTGTGATCTGACAGAGACCTGCTATGCATTACACTGGCATGCTAAGAGTGCTATAGTCTCTCTTCGGTATGCAGTAATAAAATCGTGGCAAAAATGTCACCTTTACAAAAATGCCGTAGTTTGACCCGGTAAAGGTGCACCCCATTATACCATTTAAGGGGAGCGGGGATTGCAGGGGTGTCCCCCGCATCCTTTACATGGATTGCAGCAGCAAAACCACACCCTTTTTGCCGTGATTTTTTGTGTAAACAGCCATTTTTTCCGCGATTTTAACACATGGACCCTCTATTCTGATATCTTCTGTGATCTGTCAGAGACATGCTATGCATTTCACTGACAAGGAAAGAGTGCCACAGTCTCTCCTCTGATATCTTCTGTGATCTGGCAGAGACATGCTATGCATTTCACTGGCATGGTAGGAGTGCCACAGTCTCTCTTTTGATATCTTCTGTGATCTGGCAGAGACCTACTATGCATGTCACTGGCACGGTAAGAGTGCCACAGTTTCTCTTCTGATACATTTTGTGATGTGGCAAAGACCTGTTATGCATTTCACTGGCACAGTAAGAATGCCAGTCTCTATTCTGACATCCTCTGCTGATCTGGCAGAGACCTGCTATGCATTTCACTGGCATGGAAAGAGTGGCAACCTCTCTGCTGACATCCTCTGCTGATCTGGCAGAGAACTGCTATACATTTCACAGGTATGGAAAGGGTGTCACAGTCTCTCTGATGACATGTTCTGTGATATAGCAGAGACCTGCTATTCATTTGGTTGGCATGGCAAGAGTGTCACAGCCTCTCTGGGTCAGGAATTGCAAGGAGCAGGGTGGCCTTGTCAGTGTTTGTGACCATGAGCAGGCAAGTCGATGGGGCAAACAAGGGGTAGCATCCTCTGACTTAATCAGGAGGGTTTACAAGCTCACTACTAATTTCCCTGCTGTTTCTGCAGCACCCTGTAATATTATACTGTCCGACCAGCAAAGCCAGTGTGATTTTAGGAAATACTTGCTTCTCCGGCTTTAAATATAGTCAAATCTGAATAATTTCTGGGTAAATACCCTCGTCAGAATTGCAGTGCAGCCCCCAAGGTCATGAATTAGAACTAAACTACACGCTTTCAGTAGAGCACAATTGTTCCCTACTGACATATTAACATTTAATAACTATGTGATTGAACTGACAAGCTTTTGCCAGCGTATCATCATCACATGCACATATGAGAATTTGGTGGCAGGGCCCATCTCATCTAAAATTGAGGAATTTTAATGAATCAAATAATAACCCAAGAATGGAAGCCATACAGGTATATTTCATTACCATTGGTATGTAGTCACTGTGCTTTGAGAAAGATGTGTGTCTTTGCAAAATAATATGCATCAGAGAGCAATGGGTTCTCTCTTAGCTAATGATACACTCTCGCTGGACCCGTCATAGAAAGTTGAAACTAGTTCCCAACGTTGAATTAAAGTTCAAATAATCTTCAGATTATCATTCTTCAATCTTTTGTAAAACAAGTCCCAATATCGCTTTTTATTTCCTCATTCGAAATGTGCAGAATAATGCCATGTAGGGCAGGGGTGCAAGACATTCTTGGGGCAAAGGGGAATGTACAGGAATGAAGGAATGAAAGACTGAAATGTACTTAAATTTACTCCAGATCTTTAAATACTTCAAACTAACTGTATGCAAAAAGAGAAAAAAATGAGATAACTTAAAGATGGAACACTTAAAGATCTGGCAAGTCTAGCATTAAAGACTTACAAGAAAGCTTTTTTCACAGCCAAATCCTCTTATTTAAAGAGTAATATTGTATCTGCCTCAAATAAATTGCGTGAACTCTTTTTAACACTGAAAAACTTAGTTAACCCTGTGAGGATCTCCTCTGGTCTGGCTCCATCCCAAATTCTAGCCAATGATTTCAATACTTTTTTTAAAAACAAAAAATAGATATCATTCAATCATATATCACCCGGAAAGCATCCAAACTGAGTAAAATGCCTGAAGATACTGACCCCTGAGGTCTGCCTTGATACCCCTCTGGTCTCCCTTGCTACCCCTAAAAAAACACTGTGCCTCTTTGTTTCTGGAGAGGCAGGCCTCTTTAAAGAAAACAGGGGGCTCCAAAAGTATAACACTTTGAGCAGTGACCCTAAATAAGGAAGAATAGGAATAACAAATCATTTGACTTTCTGAAATTCTATCCAATAATTGCTAGATTCATTAAAGGTTTATTTCAGGCACACTTCAGGGGTGATTCATTGATTGAGTCTGTTCTTAAGCACCTCAAATTCACAATGCAGACAAAAACTTCCAAAAAGCATTTAGAGTAGAATAAGCATCCATTTCGGACTATGTATTTTGCTTTTCGCAAGTTATACATTTTATTTTCTGCTGTTCTCTCTGTTACAATCATCACAAGACATTCCATCTCGGTGTCCTCAGTCACTTTAAAAAATCCTTGTGCTTGAAAGCTTGTGTGTAGAAATGTTTGACCATAGTACATAAAGTGTCCCTTGATTTCATTGTGCCACAATTAATGCTTTGTCGTAATGTGTCTATCTTTCCTATCTCCATGGAATGTTGTTTAGGATGTTTGTTTGCATGTATGAGATAAGGAGTGCCCAGAGTACAGGATGACGTGTGAGTGTGCTGCTTTTCCTGCACTACTCTAAATTCTTGAATAAACAGTTAGGAACCCTCCCAATGGTATGTATTTTGCCAAACTTGGAATCCTGAAAAGTAGATCCATGCAGGCTTGACATGTGGCCAACTTGGCACCAGACCTGCAGATGAACTGGTCTGTTGTTAAATCTCAGTTACCAGTTTAATGGTATACACTACAGAGGGTAATTTGCTTTATGACTTTGAGAACATTCAGACATGTAATTGCTCATTTTACTATAGCCAGTAAGATTATTGTAGCTGGTAAGATAGCTCTGTGGGTTGAGCGCTCACTGCTGCGATGTGTGTGTGCTCTGCAGGTTGCAAGTCCGAATCCCGGGAAGGCCAACTTAGCCTTGCATCCTTCTGAGGTTGATAAATGAGTACCAATACAGGTTGGGTGATATTGTATGTATATATGTTCTTTATAAAGCACTTAAGCATAAGTGGTATATAATAACGCATCATCATCATTTGGCCTTGAACATCTGCTTGCATTAACATTCATTTGGTAATATGGGCCTATACACACTGATATTAATGATACATATGGTGATCCATTCTTGTTTGAAATGTATATCACATTACAGTGATATCTTAGTAATATTTTTCATAGTGTACTTAGGAACAATGCTATGTGATGCCACTTCCTGTTTTTGTCAATGGTTGAAAGGTCATGATCCATCACTTCCTGTGATGTTAATTAGGGGTGGGGCAAATGACATAATATCCTGTGATGTCATCAGAGGTCAAGCGTCGTGTGATGTCACTTCCGCTACCCCAGGCATTTTGGTGAAATGATATCCCTCTACTTCATTTGGATCCACTATTTAGGTGGCCAGGTAAAGGCCATCGCTTTTGGATCCTGACCCTGGATGTTGAGATGCGAGGGAGGATCACCTGGGTGGAGGGTACATGGGGAGTGGGGAGATGATGTCTTTAGGCAAGGCATTGTATCCCTCTTTTCCTTGTGATAATAAACCCTACCCTCCCCCTACCTTCAGAGATTGTTGCCATTCATTTCCTCTTTTTTCCCCTCAGTCACATCACTCTAGTACTGGGAGGAGGAAAAGGTGACTAGGAGTTGTACACACTAACACTCTGTTAAACCACTCTGGTACTGTGACGAGGAAGATTCCTGGAAACTATTGCAAGGGTCAGGCATGTCCAGAGAATGTAAGTAATGGTGGTTAGACAATTGAACTTAAGGGCTCACACCTACAACCTGTTAACAGGTCACAGGTGCATAAAAGGTGGAGCTGCCAGCAAGGAGGGGGAAATCAGCAGGAGAGAAGCGGCTGGGAAAGACATGCCTGAGAGGGGAGCATTTCTGCCCTGAAGGGGGCTGCTAAGGACAGTCTTGCCTGGAGGGCAGGATGCCGGCTACTGCCAAGGAGAGCCTGCAACAACAGGGCCCGAGTGGGCCATGAGAAGGTCAAGGCTGCCAGAGTGTCCTCTGCCTGGTGCCCACAGTCAGAGCTTTAAGGCACAGAAATCTCCCAAGTGCTTCAGGCCACCGGTAGCATTCACAAGTGAAGAGCAGAGCTACCAGCAAACCACAGCGAGATTCGCAGAAGGCGAGCGCTGCTCACTGGAGCTCCAGGAAAGTGTGTGGGGAACCGAAAACCACAAGGAGAACAAAGAACGAGGACGCCTGGATGAGCCGCTAAGGAACGGTGAGTGAATTGAAGGAAACACTCATACCGGGGCGCTCCTGGGGATACAATTGGAGATACGGTAATGCCGGATTAACTGAATTATGTGTGCAATTGATGGTAAACCCACCATGAGCAAATGCTGAGCTATTAATAAAGGAACTTGAATATAAAGCAAGCATTATTGAATACCAAACTAAAGCAAAGCTTTGATAAGCCTATGAATGAAAGCATGTGTGAAACACTCGTAATGAACACTTAAAGACAAAGAATGAATCTTTATGAATAAAGTGAAAAGCAAGTAATGAGAATTTATGAAGATTGTAAAAGCAAGATGGTGGAAGAGAGTGAGCACCACAGAGTGAGTTGTGTGGAAGAATGGGGAACAGTGAAAGAGAAACCTGTGTGAGCAGGAAATCCTAGGAATATTGGTTGCGTGACCTGTAATGGGTGGACCATGTGGTGCGAAAACTGCGCCTACACCGATATTACCCTGTTTGGAAAAGACAAGGAAAGTAAAGATGAACTATCTCCACTTGTGAATTAGATTGCTGAAGTGAATGTGACAGATAGCAATCTTTATAAAACATTGAAGAGCCGGAAGGTTGTAAAGTTAAACTGGAACTGATTTTGAGACTTAAGAGGCTTTTTGGAACTGCTTTGAAGGGGAGCTGGAAAGTAAACCAAGAGCTGGAAGAAGCTCAGAACCTTATTTGGAACACTATGGGCCTCATTACAATGATGCCGGTCTGGAAACAACGGTGCCGGTAATCTTACCGGCATCGTTGTTTCTGGACCAGCATATTACAGGTCTGCCTGCTGGTGCCAGCGTGCCCAGCAGGTCTGACCCTGCCGGTCACAGCGGCAACGATAGGCAGACCGTCACGGAAGCACCAGCACCGTTGAAAATGGTGCTGGTGCGTCCGTGTTCCCAATCCCCATATGGGAATGGGGAATTACAATTTACCGGTTCCTGACTTTCCGGGCTGCCGGGGTTGTAATCCCCGGGGGGCACCGCGAGGCCAGGTGCCGGTAATTTTGTACTGTGCCGGTCCAGAAACACTGGTGCCTGTAGGCTTACCGGCACCAGTGTTTCCCCGCCGGCATAGTTATAATGATGCCCATTTTGTTGGAACCTTGAATCAGTTGTCTGTGTCTTGCTTCATAATGCCTTCACACAGCTCACCCCTTGTCTTCCATCTTGGTCAGTCTGAGATAACAGCGGAATTTGATAAATACTATGTGGCGTTGGCCACTGTTTCCCTGGTTTCAGTTTGTCCTATTACACACAAATCATTAATCTAAAGGGACTTAGCTACTTTGAATGTCACCCAGGGTGTGGCTGCCCCTACTCCTTTAGTCAACAATTCTCTTCAATTATAAATTCGCCCTCCAAATGCCAACACTTTCCTTCCAATGTCCTCATAATAGACCTTGGGCTTCATTACGAGCATGGCGGTCCAGGAACTACGGTACCGGTAAGCATGCCGGTACTGTAGTTCCCGGACCACCATACTATGGGCTGTGCTTGCGGGTGTTTCCTGGCGGGCTGACCAGCAGCATGAGCACAGCACGTCGGATGCACCGGCACAACTCTGCATGTGCCGGTTCATCCGACGTCCCCATTCCCATTCAGCCCTATGGGTCGAGTGGGGATAGGGAATCCCATATTTCCGGCACCCACTAATGGGCAATTACCGGGTCCGCCAAGCTCGGCATGACCCGGTTCTTGCCCATTTGTGGGTGCCGGAAAAAATGCAACTCCGGCAACAGCCATGCCGGTTTTAATGGCACGGCTACCGCCAGAGTTGTAATGAGGCCCCTTGTGTTCTTCAATCACCTACCTACGGGCATGGACTAGTGTAGCGTGGGCTATGATGGTCTGTGTTTGGGCCACGTGCCGTTGGTCCGATGGTCTGTAAGGGGGTTAGCGTGAGCTTACATAAAGGCCTGCCGCCATCTAGGATGTTGCAACTAAACCTCCCTTAACATGTGTGAAGTCCTGCTGACATTGCCTGCTTTAAACTTGGCCATTCTGTATTCTCAGTGTGTAAATCAGAAGTCAGAAAAGCCTTTGGCCACCAAGGGAATTTGTTTGGTCTGAATGTAACTGGTTTATGGGGAAATGGTTACCTTGCAATCTCTGCAAAGCTAGTGGGAGTAGAAGATCTGTGTGTGTTTGTTTTTCCCTCGCGCAGACAAAACATGTACATTTCCTTTCATTCTGTGTGCCTGTTGATGCAGATTTGTATCCACAGGACTCCTACGATCTGCGCAGGTATGACTCATACTTTCCAATATTTCCTTCTGTAGCACTGCTGACCCTTTTTCCTACCCTCAACAGTGAATTCACAATGCTGCAACTGTGTCCCCTTCTAGTGGAGAGCATGCATTCTTAGGCTGGGTGCTCGGTTCTGGCCAGTGCGATTAAACATCTCCCTATGTGTACCAATGCGAGGATTAGCGGCAGCCTCGAAGAGTTTGGACCTGACATTCTTTCTGTGGTGGTTATTGGAGTTGGTAGGTGTGCTCCTTTGACTGCCCCTGCCTTAGTGATGGGACCCAGTGAGAGTGGGTTGGGGATACCTGTATATCTGTTCCATTTCCAACATCCACTATTTCCGGGCAGCCTCCAGTCCCTTCGACCACGCCACTGTCGGTTCCCAAGTTTAGGTAGGGGGCTTTGTCACACATGCAAACACATTTTTCTTTAACTTACTTTCCTTTGGCTCAGGCCTTCAGCTCTGGTCTGCTCTTCTTTCCTTCGGTTCCAAATCCGTAGGTAGAAAGAGGAAACAGAGAGTGTAGGAACAATGGGGAATGAGTGATTCAAAACAGGCAACATCATGGCCTTTTATGGGCTGGACTTCCCTAGCACCATCGGGTGTCAGCAGGGACCAGGAAATTGCAGGTGTCCATGTCGATCATGAGTGCCTGGAAGACCGCCATCCCTGCAAGCACTAGGTGGTGCTGCCATGCAGAGCCCACACCGTCAGGTTTACTAATGACAAAAGCTATCTATGACAGAAGTAGTGGTGGGCAGTCCATAATAGGAGGACACAACTCTGTCACCCGTTATGGAGGCGCTGCCACTGCTTATAGTGACCCTCATCCTTGGGCTGAGTAGTTATTTAAAAAGTTCACACACTGCAGACCCCACCAGATGTATGTACAATTGGAGATACACCAGCATGTACAATTGGATGGGAGTGTTCATTTCTCTTCTTACACTTCTTTTCCAGTCACTCTAACATGAGCAGCCAGCAGGGAACTAAGAAGGAGAAGCCCATCACTATGCCAGAATGCAGAATGGGTGTAAGCCCCGTACCGCAAAAGTCACTGTAGTGGGCCTCATTACAAGTTTGCCGATCTGGAATCAATGGTGCCGGTACTGTTGTTTCCGGACCGGGGAACAATGAGTTCAGGCATTCATGAATGGTGCCGGTGCCTCGGCTGTAATGCCCCGGTAATTGCCCATTTCCGGGCACTGGAAAATTCATGACTCCGGCGGCAGCCGTGCCGGTATTTACCACGGCTACCACCAGGGTCGTACTGACCCCCAATTTCTTTAAAAGTCTGTTTGTTGTGGTGATTTTAAATAACATTTCAATTGCCACTGTTAGGACACACTTTAGTTTCACCATCATTTAGGGTGAGTGCTAGATGCTGGAGAACCTTTGTGTATGTGGTGTGATCGGACACCTCATTGCATTTGTTGTGTCTTTCTAGCAATAAAATAACAGCAAAGGGATGCCCTTAAGTAAATGGGCCTCATTCCGGGTTTGGAGCTAACCATGGAGTAATTAGCTCCTTGGTTGCCTCCGAAACCGTCCCAAATCCGGCATGGTGAATGGAGTAATTACCAGTCCATTCCAGGGTTGGAGGGACCGGTAATTCCTCATTTGCCTTTTGCCCTTCCCCATTCCCATTTTTGCCCCATAGGGCTCAATGGGAATGGGCAAGGAGATAATTACGGCACCGTAAATTATGGTACCGTAATTACCTCCGAAGTACCTTTGCGGGTCCCGTACTTTACTCCCCCTAAAAGCAGGAGGTAAGGAAAGACCCGCAAAGGGACCTCGGAATACGGAGGTAAGGGATTACCGGCATCGGCACCCTTACCGGTGCCGGTAATTCCTTACCTCCAACCTCGGAATGACTTTAGCGGGAACAGAGGCAGAAGAATGAGTGCAATGGGGAAATCTTGTGAGAAGAAAGATAAACAGATGTTTGTTTTATTTTCAAGTTGTACAAGCAGCTGCACTTTATTGCAACAACGATATCATTTTAAGACATTCTTAAAAAATGTAAGAATTTAACGATCCATAGCCGGTCATGCCTATGAGAACAAAAGCTGATAAACTGGACAGTACCTATAAAACCAAAATGTGTACATTCAAAAGGACAAAATGGCAAATGGAAATACTCAAAACTGTTAAATTAGCTGGGTACAATGTACAGTGCAATTACTTATACCTCCAACAGTATAAACGAGAGCAAAGTTGGAAAAAAAAACATTCTTGCAATATTATTTTCTAAAACTTGGTTTGTGTTAGGTCTGGCGACTTCAGCTTTGGCCAAAGTAGACCATTATATAAAATGGATAGCCCTCATCAGGACTAAAAATGTAGTGGGTCAAGTCAGGTGTTGATGTTGGCAGTTCCACAAAAATATCATGTTATTTTAATTAGAAACGTATCCGATTGACTGATTCAATTATATTTATTAGACCGTGTTTTGTGTGGACAGTAACCTCTGAGCTGAAACTGGAGGAGGAACAATCGAAAGTTTTGTTCATGAAACAAATAATTATCAAGTCACTAAAAGCAATAAAAGGGCAAGAAGAACATCAGTTGTGGCACACACACACACACACACACACACACACCCCAGTGTCGCCTACACACCACAGTAGTGTTAACGGAAATGGGGGTGCCACTGCCTTTACATTCTGCTGTGTGGGGCTGTCACAGTGCAGTGAAGTAATGTGCATCATGTCCAGGGTGTTTGGTAGCAAAGAGGGGGTGTCTCATCTGAGTTAGTGTGTGGCGGCCTTCAAAGTACCCTGCGGCTTGTCAGCGTGAGAGCATGTCTGACAGCCAGTGCTTAATTTGAAAGGAAATATGTGCCAGGGCCCAAATCTTTTCTAGCAGGCAGCTCCAGGCCCCTGTTGACACCACTCACAGCTCCTCCATGCAGTGCCAACATATTTGGAGTTAAAGTTGCAACTCCCACCGGTTCATTGAGGGTGATGGATACACTTTGTGATTTACAGATGCCAATTAACATATTAGTTGTGTCTTGAAATAAAGTAAATGTTGAAGTGTTTCTTTAAGAGACGTCACCATTAACATGTTGATCTGATCTTATTGGTGGCAAGTGTAGCATCATAACACTGATTCACAGAAACAGCAAAGGGCCAACATGCTATCCTCCTATGGTTAATAGATGTACAAATGCAGGCAAAATCCTTAGTGAACCGATGGACTTGCCTGTCAAACACTTCACCAAGATGGTCTTGGATAGTTTGACGCTCATGACGGGCACTCCTCTTCAGTATTGGCCTTTTCACTGAACTTGCCCCTGTGTTGGGGCAGCTGTCTGGTGACTGTCCTGTTGTTGTGAACCCACCCTGCTGGTTACAACAGTAGAGAATATGCATCAGCGTCATACAGGCTGAGTGGAGCAGTGCGGGGGCATGGATAGCATCAGTGCCCAGCATTGCCACCTTACAACTCACTGTTATTCATGAACATTTATAAATAACTGTACCCTACTAACCAGGACCATCAGGTATGTGAATAACAATGAGCCAGCCCAGGATGCAGATGCCCTGGCCTGCGCACACTGTTGTTGTTGGTTGTCCGCAGCCATCGCTTTTTGCTCACTGTACTTTTCACAAAGTAGAAATATCCATTTGCATATCAGTCTTTGTTCGAAATAGAAAAGAACTTGACAAAGCTGAGGGCATGTGAAAACTGCAGCGGACCATCTGATTTAAAGTGTTCGATGTGAAAATGTACCTAGGAAAAAGCAGTCATGAGAACATGTAATCAGCAAAAAGTTGTTTAAAAATGTAGTCATTCAATACATTCAATGCAAAGTGTGAAAATGTTGCCAGTAATAAGATCATCAAAAACGCAATTATTAAATATACAAAAGTGCAAGGCTGTAACCCTATCAATGACCCAAACCTTCAATATAACCTCCACAATCGCCCTAACACCATTGAACAACCCCCCCTAACTCTAATTGCTACCCAGAACTCTTACAGAACACTAACCCTTCAGTGTGCAAAAGCATTTTATTTGCATGTTACTCAATGCAAAGTCAATGGAAAAAAATTCAAACCCCATCACCAGCTGCCCACAAATGACACAGGCATTGACCTAACCAGAACCTTTGTTCTAATCCTAACCCTAATTGCAACTCTAACCCTAGTGCATACTTTGCTCTAAGCACTAGGTTCATCCTAACCCCTATCCTACACCAACATCACCAGCCCTCCCCATCTTCCCTATCCCTCTCCTTAACACTAATCCAAACCATTACTCTATTAGCCCTAGCCTTACCAATGCCCTGATCATAACACTTAGCCAGACACGTAATCTTCCCTAAGGACTAACCAAATCCCAACCTCACCAACCATTCAGGAACCATTGTGACCCAAACTCTTACCCTCTAACCAAAATTGTTACTCTATACTTGGCCTCCCTAAACCAAGCAACCACAAGCCCACAAAACCCTAAGAAACACCCTAGCAGCACAACATTTTTGGCTACTTTTCAGCTGCATTTATTGACTACATTTTGCTTGGCAACTCTTTCACTGCAGAGGTATTTTCACCACGACTTTTTCACTGACTACTTTTTTGCTTGCAACATTTTCACTGGATCCCATTTAAAGATGATGCCTTCTCCTCAATTAAACCTGGTGAGCTGAGCCATGCTGCCCCTCCTCACACATTATGTACACATGAGAGATTTGTAGTTCTCTGTTGTGTCAATACCAAGACTCGTTCACCCAGTTCAATCAGCTGATAACACTTGAAAACTTAGGCACACCACAAGTTGCCCCATGCGAGGATAAAAGGGGGCAGAAGGCACAGAGGAGTGTAGGAGTAACATACATGCCAACCCTCCCGATTTAGCCGTGAGACTCTTGATTTTTTCATGGAAGATATTGCTATTTTTCACGTTCTCCCGCCTAAAATAAATCTTTGCCTAATACATTCCTATGGGAAAATCTTTATTTCACGATTTTTCGGACCTAATCTCCCGCACAGGTGGGTTGGAATGTTGGCATGTATGGAGTAAGGAGTATGGAGAATTAGGCAAAGATTTGTATGTGGCCAGGAAGAATGAGCAGAGAGAGTATTAAGGAAGTGGAGGAGCAGAGAGAGTTAAAAGGTCTGCTGGGGGAGTTAAAGAGGAGTTACCAGGGTCAGGAGGGAGAAATTTGAAAGAGGAAGTGTTGGAGATGGAAAAGGGTGATCCTGAGGAGGACGGGAGAAGGTTCGAAGAAGGTGTCAAGAAGAATACCGGGTTTGATCAGGAGGCGGAGATGAGTGAGTTGCAAAAAGGAGGTGGAGCTGAAAAGGGAATTTGGGTGGAGAAAAAAAAAGAGAGGGTGAAGGAGAGAAGACGGATAGGCAGAGGAGGTCAGAACTTCAATACTCAGTGAGATGAAAGGAGACGACAGTCCTAGAGGAGGTGAGAGATGAGTGGAAGAATACCAGCTCTGAGATGGAATTTCGAGGGGGACTAGAGAAACGACAGCCTGGAGGGGAGAGGGGGAAGGGAATGGTTGACACCTAAGATCTTGGAGACTCTCCTAGCTTGGTGGAGGAGAAGAACCTAAGGGAGGGCCTGATAACTACCAAAAAAGGATTAAATATAGAAAACCCAGGGTCCAACGTGAGCAAAAGAGTCTGATGTATGGCCCATGTTCAGGTGGCCTAAGGCACCAGGGGTGATGGTGCCCAGCTTTCTTGAAAGAGAAAGAGATGAGCAACAACCTGGCAAGAAAGATAAGATAATTCTCTCAATGAGCGAAGAAAGATGGAGGGGACACCTAAAAACCTTCCAGCTATCAGTGACTTTAACGGGCAAATAGCAGAGGCATTAGGGAGAGGGGGGAGGATTGAGGTCTGCAGTCTTAAGGAGAAGCTTGACTACTGTTGTGTTGTATTGTGTAGCTCCCCACCTGACGCCAGCTAACCCTAATCCCTTAGTTTAGTTTGTGTAAAATAAACACCTTTGAATCGTACCAGATTGGCATTTGCCTGTTCATCCCTATAGTCTCATAAAAGGGCTGTTTGCATGATCTAATCTAGAGGAGACAGATGCAGTAAACTCTGACACTTTTTTGGGTGTATGACAGGAAGAGCAGAATACACCTTCAGATTTGGAAATGGTTCCAATATGAATTAGAGACAGCGGAGCAGAATAAAGGAGGAAAGGACCATCTGGTGTCCAGACCTATCCCTCAATGCTTTATTTGCTCTGGACTTGCTCACTGAGGTCCCCACACACAGTCTCAGCTGTAAGTGTTTCTGCTGCTCCTGCTGCCATCACCTATCTCAGGATGAGGGTTGCCACCCAAGGCCCCTTGACCATCATGGAATCCACCACTGGGTCTTCCCCTGCACTCTCTCATCCCGGACTACAGCTGCGGTCATGTGAGGATCACGTGACCGCGCTGAACTTGCTCACTGAGCACTCAGCCTCCAGTCTCACCTGCCAGTGTTTGTACTGCTCCTGCTGCTGTCACTTTGCACAGGATGAGGGCTGCCAACTAAGACCCACCGACCATTGTGGTCATTGGAGGGATTGCATGTTCCACTGCGACTATATCTTCCAAAGGCCGTGCTGCATTGGGCATCCCATTCCAAGGGTGACCCTCTAAGTGCGCTGTCACTGCCTGTTTGCCCCTGTTCACACCTCATCATGCACCCTATATCCATCAGTCACTTACTTCATCTAATCTCATTCCTTCCTTATCTACCAGCTGCCATGCCTTCACCCATACCAACTCGACTCTCCTCTGGCTTCTTCCCCCTCCCTCCAACTGTACCTGCAAGATCTTCAATCTCTCTTACCACTCTGTTCTCTCTGACTGTTCCCGATATTAACCTTGGCCTTCTTAATACTCGCTCTGTCTATAATAAGTGCCATTCTGTTCTTGACCTCTTTTCTCACTGAAACCTCCACTTCCTCTGTCTTTCCGAGACCTGGATCTCCCCTGAGAATACTTTCACTCTTGCCTCATTCTTTACTTCCTCTACTAACTTTTCAACCCCCCCCCCCCCACCCTCACTCCTCTGGTTGTGGTGGTGGTAAAGGGATTCTCTATAATTCCTCCTGGACTCTGATTCCTCCTCCTTCTGATCTTCATCCTTTCTCGCCTTCTGAGTATCATCTCTCTTCCTTTTCCAAACCTTTTCCTGTTTCTTTCTTCGGATGTATAACCTCCTGGTTCCTCTACACATTTTTCTGACCATCTTGACTCCTTGCTCTCCTTTCTTCTTTCTCCCTCGTCTCCCTTTTTTCTTCTTGGTGACTTTAGTTTTCCTTTTCTTACTGCTTCTACCCAGTCTCTTCTCTCACTCATTGATTCTCCCCACTCAGACTGATCTGGTTTTTGCCTGGAGCTTATCTTCTCTTCACTCCCTTCTGGAAATATCACTGCCTATCCTATACACTCAAACGACCACCTTTTACTCTCCGTCTCTCTCTCTCTCTCTCTCTTTCTCCTCACCCCCTCCTCATTTCCAGCCCCTACCTTCAGTCGTCGGAACCTTTGTTCCTTCAACTTTTCGACTTTCTCCAGATGATGCTGCAAACTCCTTTCATTCTTCTCTTTCATCTAATCATGATTCTACTTATCCCTCTCACCCTTTATCCCCTTCCTGCTGCCTCCCCGCCTCATCCCAGACTCACTCCTGCTCTCACCTCCCTCTCCTCTAGCCTTTGCAAAGCTGAACGTGGCTGAAAAAAGTCACAATCCCCCTCTGACTTTTCTGCTGTCTCTTTTCTTCACTCTTCATATGGCCAAGCTTTGCTTGTTGCCAAACAAAAAGACTTCTCGGAACCCCTACTCTCCCTTTCCCACCAGCCACCGTCACCTCTTCTAGCTCCTGCACACAATCCTCTTCCCTCAACCTTTTGACTCTGCTCTTTTCTCATCCCTCAGCTCTAAAGTTGGCACTCTTTGCTCTTCTTTCACCACTACTGTTGCTTCCACCCATTCTTTTATTTCCACTCTGCCATCTCATTCATTATCTTTTTTCACCCGCTCTATTATCTTGATACCTCTGCCCTTCTGGTACGCGCACATCCAGCTGCTTGCCCATCTGACCCTCTCCCCTCTGCTCTCATTCCAACATATATCCTCAGCTCATTCCTTATCTCACATCTCTTATGAACTCTTCTCTTAATAATTATTTCTTTCCATCCATATTCAAACATACACTCATTCTCCCTATTCTGAAAAAACCTTCTCTACATCCTTCTATGGTGGCAGGTTTCTGCACTATTTCTCTTCTTCCCTTTCTGTCTGAGCTTTTAGAGCATTGCTTTATGCTCACAGGTTTCTACCTACCTCAATGTAAACTGTCTTCAGCTTCCATTTCAATCTGGTTTCTGTCCCTCACACTCCACTGATATGCCCTTCTACATGTTTCCAACTCTCTTCTGACTGCTTGGCACTCTAAGCTTTCCTCTGTTCTCATTCTCCTTGATCGCTCTGCAGCATTTCATACCGTTGACCACCCACTTCTTTGTACCACTCTTTCTTACCTTGGCTTCTCTGTATCTGATCTTAGGTGGTTCCACTCCTATCTCTTGAACCCTTCTTACCCTGTTACCCGGGCTGGCCAAAACTCTCCCTCTTGGGGTCCCCCAAGTGTCTGTCCTAGGTTCTTTACTTTTCTCTCTTTACACCATTCCACTTTCTGCTCTCATTTCTTCTTATAATCTGTCCCTCCATCTTTTATGCTGATGACACCCAAATCTTCTTTTCCTTTTCCTCTTTCTCAAATACATTACACTCTACAGTGTAACCTTGGATGTTCTTTCATTTCCTGCACATTATTCCCTCTAAAAGAGAGGTTCTTTTTTTCCCTGATAGCTCCATTCCCCCCACTCATTCCTCCCTCTCGCTCCATTTCCCCCTCTCTGCTGCATTCTCCCCACCTTCCCGAAACCGTGGTGTTATTTTTGACCCCTCCCTCCCGTTTTCCCCTTCTCATTTCTTCAATTGCTCACTCCTGATGTTATGCCCCCTTGAACATCTGACGTGCTTGTCCTTACTTCTCTTCACGCCACTAAGCTTCTTCTTTCCTGCCTGGTCTTTTCCTGCATTGATTATTGTTCGGCTCTTCTTCTTGTACTTTCTGCTTCTTACCCCTCTTTGATCTGTGTATAATTAATCTGTTTGTCTTCTTTTTTCCCACTGTAATAGAGTGGCAGGGGAACTATTATCAGTCTCCACGTTAACCTGCAAGAGGAAAAGGGGCCTGGAAATCCCCTGCCCCAAGAATGGAAGACTCAGCCATAGAACAAAGTTCACTGTCTTTATTCACAATTAAAATGACAGGGATCACAACATGAACAATGCAAATTCTCCAAGTGCCCTTGCTCTCCAGGTGCTCCTCGTTCCCTTTTGTTAGCCAGAGACATCACAAAAACGAAGTTACATCCGAAAAACCTAACAGGGGTAGGGATTGTTTAGTGAAGTGAACTACATATGCATTCTATAAGGTATTAGTATGATCATTGAGTAAGCCATAGCTGGTGGCTTCTCCTGAGGCCACCTCTATGTGTCATGTAAGGAATTTATGGATGGTGGCAACAGTAAAGACAGACACACCTGATCACAGTTCAAGGGTGTTTATTAAACTGTAAAGGTAGGTTAGAAAAACGCCTAATCTAAACCTAAATCTAAGATGGGAGCAAACGTTGACCATCAAATAATAATAAGGCAGCCCTAGTGACGTCTTGTCAAAATAAAGGGCCTATACTAAAACCTATTGCCAATCCTTACGCTAAATGCAAAACAAGTGTGGGAAAATGTTCATAAGAAAGAAAGAAGGGTGCACACAGAATATGTCAGTGCAGTGGTTGGGGTCTCCCTTCCCCACATTTTCAGCACGGGATAAGGTGAGACTGTGGAGCACAACACACGCTCAAGCCTTCCCAGCATGAGCCAACAGTACTGCCCTCAGTAATCAGGGCCCTCAACGGTTTAGTCTCTTTCCACAAAAAGAAGCCTCTTGCCTCTGAGGACCTGATGGAGTCGAATCAATAAACAAAACGTTCCTTTCCACCTATAGGTTAGGTGATGATTTGTCACCTCTGGATCTGCTCCTCTTCTGGGCTCAGATCCCTGGAAAGTTCTTTAACGATACCAGAACCCCTTAAAGTTGTCTTCTCCTGGTTTTGAGGATCTGTCAGGTTGAGAAATAATTAACAAAAGTTCCTTTCTATTGCTGGTAATCTTCAGGTGATGGCTGTTCACCCCTGGGATCACCCTTGTTCGGGCTCCTACCCTTCTGGCATTCACAAATCTTCTGGTGATGGCCTTTCACCCCTTAGATCACCCTTGTTCGTGCTCAGACTCTTTCTGGCAATCAATGTTGCTTGTAGCCTTCCAAGTTTAGCTTCCCATCGTTGGGTTCACTGTATCTTTTAACACCAGTTCATCTGTGATATTCATGAATCTTAATGTCTTTTCAACAGTTCATGGTGGACATCCCTCTGCCGGGATCACTTTAGTGAAAACACTGTTTTCCGGACTGTAGACGATGCCCCCCTTTTTTTTCGGCTTCCCTCATTAGTGTTCACTCCCACCAATCTTGTGAGTTACACAGTTTCTGCTTCAACTTTTACGATGCAGGATTCACTTCCCTTGACTTCACAATCATCTGTCGGTCAAAAACATTTGACTGTACAGTGGATTTGACAAGACCCCTATATGCCCACTTGCCTTTCCCAAGGCCTTCTGGTGCAAGTAGTTTCTACCTTTGGGTAAATGGCCAGGAATTTTGTGAGTGAGCACGCACGTGGTGCCAGACTCCTCTGCTGCTGGTTTTCCCCCTTCAATAATAACAGTTTTTTGTTTCCTCAAAGTTGAATTAGTCACTTGCTACTTTTTCTTCAACACAGTTCTGTTTCTTATCAGTTCTCGCCGCGACTCACTGGCTGTGATGAACTGATTGCCTTTTCTTTTCTCTGGAGTCAAGGTCGGTACCTCTGAGACAAGTGTCTCTCCCCGGCTTGGTTATCAGCGGAGGAGGGTCTTGCGTACCTTTGACATCTTCTACAACACACGCTGGCTATTGTTGGCCGTCTTATGCTTCCTTATGCGGAGGTTTCACGTGCCTGGCTCGGGAAGGGGAAGGTTACTTCTCTCCTTGTCACCCTCTTGCTTCACGCTGTCTTTCTCCTCCTCTTGAACTACTGTGCTGAGTTAGCCCTCTTGTCGTGCGGTCGGCCTTGCTCATACTGTGCTGTCGTGCTAAAGCTTTTATCCCACTGGTGAAGAGAAGGGCCCATTAGGTGTGTGTAATTTCAGTCAATTTCCTGACTTTGCCTGACCCTTGTGTTGGGACAAGTCAGGTAGACGGCTTGGGTGTTTGTTCAACGTCTTTTGTGGTGTGCAAACGTGTTTGTGTTAGAAAGGGTGGGTAAAGAGGTTGAATGTCCTATATAATAGAAATGGAAAGAGGGTTTGACAGAAGGGGAAGACCACGTCTTACACGTCGCATTCTCGTTCCACTCCCTGAGGACCCCCCTCCAGGTGATCCTCCCGCTCTGGTCCCACCAGGAACTGGATCCAACAGCGATGGCCATGTCCTGGCCACCTGGATGACAGATACTGAGAGACTAGATTGGGAGACACCTTTAGGTTTCTCACAGTCATGAATACAAAGTTTCAGGGTAGTATAAAGGTGATTGGCCAGTGCAACATAGTGTATGCTTATCGTAGAAGGCAGTTAGGAATTGGACAGAAAGGATCATCTCAGCCTTGGAGCTTTGGGCAGTTTCCAGGCCAAGTGCAACTATTCAAGGTGGTGAGAACGACGCAGAAGGTGTTGCAGGTTCCCAATAAATTACCATCTGCAATCTTCTAGGCCCTGAGACAGAACATTCAGCTTTGAACCTGCATAACTGTTGTATCCTTATACCTTTTGTTTGATGGTAACAGCCTTCTCCATCTGCCTCGAACGAATAGGCTCTTTCTCGTAGATCCAGGTCATGTGTGTAGGGACCACAAATGGAGCTCTCTTGCTTGTAATTAAGAGGATTTTTGACCGTACCCCTCGCAGGTGTCCTATCTCTCCTGCTAACTGGAAACTTTCCTTCCCTACTTGTCCATGGCGAGGCTGTACATGGTGTCCGTGCCAGAAGTCTTGTCTGAATGCTTCAACTGGATCAGTCTGTCAGCCTTTCCCTGTATACTGTCAGGTTCTGTTTCCTTGATTGAAAGGTGTGGTTGGAGTGAGTGGTTACTGATGTGGTTGGTTTGGCCTTACCCTCTATATACAGAGTGTTGAGATCTTCCCTAGTCAAGATGGAGGTCCTCAGCAAGTTTCCTAATTGGTTAGGAATGAATGAAAGGCAGGCACTGAACATTCTAAACTGTCTTTCATTGTCAGCAGCCCAGCAGAGAGCTCCTGTGTCAAGAGTTCCAGTTATTTTGACCTAAGACTGGGCCTGCCAGTCAGTTTTGGACTTTAGGAAGTGCAGGAAGGAGTCAGGAGGGAAAGAACATAATACAGTGTTTATCTGCTGAAGACAAGCTAAGTGAACTTTCAAGTTATGTAATTACTTTGCATTGTTAGGGAAAGTGTTTCAGTTTTAAAACTTCCTCTGTTTATTTTTGTGAAGAAAAAAAATATTATTGTACATAGCCATCAATAGTTAATTGGCAACCTGGGTCTTATTCCAGAAAACTGAGAACTATTACAGAGCACAGTATCTTGGCGTTAAGGCTCAATCCGTTGCCAAGCAATCGCTCGTGCTTTCAACCGGAGTTTGTGCGTCTAAAGAGGGAGTTAAGACTTAGACGCAATATAAAGGCGGCTGCCTATGCTTATCTCTGACGAGTTCTCTCCTACTGAGGAGATTCTCCTCATCTAAACCGGCGTGTCGCGAAGAATTCTCACACTAACTGTGCAAGTGTTAGTGTATGATAGGGCTTGTAGGACGTGTGCGGATACGAGAAAGACGGATTGCGTTGCCTCGGTCTCGTCTTTGAACTCCCTACGGGGTGGTGACTCAGAACTTTGCTTCCAATTTCAGCGTGAGTAATTCAGAAACGCTGGTTTCTGCTCACGCATGCGCATGGGCACATTGGAGACTGACTCACGATGCATGCGTAGAGTATCTCTTCTTTTGACTACTAATTTAACTTAGCGCATACGCCCTGAGACAGCTGGATATTTATACTAATCTTTTGACCTCTCGTTTTGTCTATGTTATGTTACCAAAAAAATATGAAAGAAGTGCCGCAAGTTTTAGCACCAGCATTCCTTGGAAGGAAAGACTTAGAACTTCGAGATATTTCAAGAAATGTGAGATTCCGTCGCGCAAGGAAATTTGATGGGTAATGAGAGACACAGCACAATACTGTAGAGACAGTCAAGCTGTTTTCCCTGAGTTTTTTCCTGTTGACCACAAGAACTTAAAAAGAAAGTAAAAGACAAAGAAATCTCTAAGTTTCTCAACCAACATGTAATTACTTCCTCTGGGCAATCTGAAGAGGAGAGCCAGGTATAGTTTACTAATAGTTGTGGATGCAGTGAAGTTTTGAAGTAAACAAGAAAGCTAGTTATACAAGAATGTCTTTTCCTTTTCTACCCAATGCAGGTTTGTGAGGCTTTGTGAGGCCCAAGTTTGTGACCTGGTATTTTGTTATTTTGTCCCAATTCCCCTTCTCCCTTGGAAGTGTACCCAGCTTAGCTGTATCTCATCAGTTCAGTTCAGGGGGTTACATTTCTGAGGGACTATGGGGGTTCAGCACCTTCCGTAGACAACCAATAAGATTACAAGCCTGAAAATTCTGAAGTTCATCTTGCTTTTCCCATTCACTCCAATGTACCTATGGCTTCCATCTTTATTCACATGGCCATCCATGCTAGTTGCGGTTAAGCATTGGCAAGCTGTTCATATGTATTCTTAGGTGTCTTGTGGTTTTTGCGTAGCAAGAGGTGTGTGTGTGTGTCAGTCCTCTAACTATGTGAGTCATAAGCATTTTCTTCATGTCTATCAGCAATAAACTAAATGTCTGTGTAATCTCGTGCAGGGATCCATATGTGCTTCATGCCTAACGTATCTATGTTATGATGTCAGTCATGATGTCATCAGCATTATTTGAGGTTGCAGTCAGTCAACTTGTTCGATCGATGACAGCTGCATCTCTTCAATACTATCATCTGGGTATGGTCTGAATGGTTGTCTGAGTAAGTAGTGCTTCTCACACCTGCGGTACATTATGACATGATAGGGAAAAAGGGCCCAGAAGTGATGTACACCTCTCATTTCTCTGTCGCCGGGCTGAGAGTGGCATCGGTGTAATGTGGGCCAAGTTTGGGTCTCCTTCTTCAATCCCCCCTCTGGTCGACAAGTCGACCACACTCCCTAGACGACTCTCTATTCACATGCAACCTTGGGATCCAGACCTTTGCCACTCCTCCCAGATGTCCATGGTACTTCACATGCTTGTCTAAGCTCCAGGCCATATAGCAGCAATCTCCATCGGGTTTGCACCTTACCCATTTTCCTCAATAGTAACGTGGATCTGGGGGAAAAGTGAATGCTGTACCTGGTGGGAACAGAGGGCACTGCATCAAATGTGATTTCAACACATCAAGATTCTGTGTCTCTCCATCAGTTTTTTTCTCTACGTCCAGTAATATTTGTCATCTCTATCGTCTTTTTTATAGTCTTCTTGCACTGCGCTATAGCTACTCTGATAACGCAGAAGGTAAATAATACCAGCACTAAGGCTGCTATCAGCACCTTCAGTCCACTAGCCTTCCATGATGGTAGCCAGGAAAAGATGTATGTTAACCAGTCTTCGGCTTCTCCTTTTCTCTTCTCACAACTCTGACATCTCTAAGAAGTCAAACTATCAGCTGCACCTCCTTAGAAGTATTCTTCCTTTTCTCACTTTCCCCCAGAAGCTCACTGTCTCCAGAGCTCTGGTCCTCTCTAGGCTGGACTATTGCAACAGCCTCTTTCTAAATCTTCCTGCTTCTACTCTTTGACCTTTACAACTTTTCCAGAACATGATGGCGAGACTTGTCCTTGGCTTCAAGCCCAGGGATCGTATCTCTCCCGCTCTGAAATCTCTTCACTGGCTCCCTGTGGCTGAAAGGATCAACTTCAAGGCTTTCTGGGGCCTGAGATCACTCTACCTCCAACTTTCTCTTCCAAAACATCTTCCTTCTCGAGCTCTCCGCTCATCCACCTCCAACTCTCTGACGGTCAGATGCTTCTCCAAGCAGGGTGTTGGGGCAGATCTATCTCCTCAGCTGGGGCCTCCTTCTGCAACTTGAGCAGAATCACCTCAGTTCCCGAATCAGCTTTCCTTTTCGCTTCCGCTTTCTCTCTTCCTCTCCCTTGCTGATGCACCAGACTGTTCCATGCACTGGTCACCTGGTCAACTCGGGGCCAGGCTCCTGCATGCCCAGTTGCCCTTGCACTGCCTCCGGGATCCCCAGCACTTAAGGGTCTATATCTACAACCCTACAGTCCTTTCCCTCTTCACTTATGAGCCACCCATTGCTGCACTTGTGAGTTAACTGAACTTCCCCCTTTCGCTCCCCCCTGGCACTTTTCCCTTCCCTTTTCGCCACACTTGCATGATCTGAATGAAACAAGGCCTAGTAAGATCCTCATTTTGTCCTCCCTTGTTTCCCCCTCCTTGTCTTGTCATGCCTAGAAACACTTGTGTGCAGGCACGTTATAAATGTCATGATGCCTACCTCCAAGGAGCCAGGTCCGACCCAGCAACCCCAGAGGCAGGCATCATTTCCCCCAGGGGAGTGCCAGCGGGCCCAAGCCGGGGCCCTTTGGACGGAGTCCTAGCGCCATAGGCGCCAGGCTCATGTTGGACCTCTGTCCTGGTGCCTTAGGCGCCAGGCTCATAAAGCTAGACATGTGTTCAAGTGTTTTAATGTGCACTTACCTGATGCAGACCATGCTGCCACATCCAGGCCCTCTTGAGGCCTGAATAGGAACTACTTTACCTGTGGGACTACTTTCCACCTGGGTGTGGTCGGGGAAGGATACATACCTGATCGGAGGAAGGATACACACTTGGAACTTCTTCCAAAGCTATTTAAACCATACCCGATCAGCAACTCACACTTCGCGTTGTTCTGCTCCTCGCAGCTGGACGCTCACCGTGTCAGCTCCTGCATCTGGACTTCAGCCACGCCTGTCAGCATCTTGGGTCACCTGCAAAGGGAGACAAGAGACCTACCAGCTAATCTGCACCACGGAGACATCACCGACGATCCTGAAAGGGAAGACATCATTTTTAAAAGCATTTCGTTACGATCGCTGCAGCGCTGCATTTCACTCACCTTTCCTGGGTTCCTCCATCTTCAGCAGCGATCATCCGGATACACAGCCACTTCCCAGAGCCTAGAGAGAAAGACAAGAATAAGAGGTGAGAGAAGGAAGGGAATAGGAAAAGCCCAGTTTCCTTCTAAGACTTACCTGTTGGGTCATTCCCATTTCATTTCAGGTCTTGCTGCTTCCAAGCAGGACCCCGGCCCCTATGGGGAAAAAAGACAAAGACATTAGATGAGAGAATGCAAAAACATCACCTGAGCGCTCATCTAGGATTTACCAGATCTTTACTGGAACTGCACGTTTCACTTCGGGTCGGCGCCATATTTCTGGCATTCCGAACCCCGGCCCCTATGGGGAAAAGACATCAACATCAGCGCTTTATTGCAAGAAGTCTCCAAAGGAATCTTCATTCACCACCTGAAAAAAGACAATGAACGTTATTATTTAAAGCTTGAACTTTTGAACTTGCAACAGAACTTTTACAGCGCCTTACCAGTATAATCAAGCTTACCTGAACTCCCATCCAACCTCAATCCAGTGAAGTAACTTGGTTCAACGCGCCCCTGCGTCAGAAGCAGGATGGAGAGCTCGTCCTTTCAGACCCTAAGGTGAGACTTCACGGGGAATCGTGGAAGGGTATCGTGGAGGGTTGGAAGAAAGTGGGAGGCTTGAGCATAACTCAGTCAGTAGGTAATACTCCCTTTTCACGCACAGGGGAATATTCCTGCGAGCCGGAGAAGCCAGAGTAGAGGGCCCTTCCTGTCCATCTTCAGAGTCCTGCGCTTCACCATTGAAGAAGCATCAGCACTCGAAGCCAGACCTGCGCCTCCGTGGGAATCAGGTGAGCGTTACAGACCGCGAAGCCTACCCACAATTTCCCACCCGGTCGCTATGGAGACTTCCGAGACTGACCAGCTGGCCCAGCTTTTGGGGGAATTACGGGCAGAGGTGCACTCAGCCCGCCAGGAGACTAACGCTCTCAAAAGAGAACTGATCTTATCTAAGGAAAGAACTGATGACCTAGCCAAAAGGTTATTACAGGCCCAGGCAGGGCACACTCCTTTACCTAATTCCGGAGACATTTCCACATCAATGGGTTTGAGTAACCCGGTACAAATTAATCTACCTGGACACATGCCTTTGGCCCCGCCTGAACGTTTTGCGGGGGATCCCAAGAAATATGCCGTCTTTATGAACCAATGTCGTTTACACTTTCTATGCAGATCCGGAGCCTTCCCTAACGACCAGACCAAGGTAGCCTTTATACTATCTTACCTCAGTGGCAGTGCTGCCGATTGGTCTATTCCATTGGTAAATCAGGATGATCCCATTCTCCAGAATTTTCAGGGCTTCCAGGCCAGCATGGAAAGATTGTTCGCTCGACACTCTCAAGGACAGGCCTTTGATAACGAACTGCTATCCTCACGACAAGGTAATCAGGATCTTCTATCCTACATAGCCACCTTTAACAGACTGGTTGTGGAAACTGGATGGCCAGAAAGCAAAAGGATCACATTGTTTCATTGAGGCCTGCGCGGAGAGCTTAAGGATGTTCTAGCTCAGATAGTAAACCCACCCCAGGTCTGCGCAGACTACATTGACTTGGTGGTTCAACTTGATCACAGACTTCAAAATAGAAAAGCAGATTGGTTCAAGTATGAAAACCGAGCACCGATCAAAACCCACGCTACCTCCAAGAGTACCGACGTATCTGAACCTATGCAAATCGGTGGTGTTAAAGGACCATTAACGCAGAAAGAACGAGAGAGAAGGCGGCAAATGCAACTTTGTCTGTATTGCGGGACTTCCGGTCACTTTCTTTGAAATTGTCCAGTTAAACCACTTAAGAAGGTGGTTGGAGCTACTGATAACGAATTAGTGACACCTGATTCGGGAAACGACCTAGCCCGGCAAGCGTAGGGGTCCGCTTGCCGAGCTAGAAAACTAACTCTTTGACCTCGCATTTCGTCATGCCAATGGTGCTCGTGGACCCAAAACAGCCTCAGCAGTTGCATGCCATAAAAGCATACATCGACAGTGGAGCTATTGGAAATTACATAGACCGTGAATTGGCTTCCAGGATTAAGCTTCCTCTCCGCCCGAAAGTAACCCAAGATGTCATTACTACAGTAGATGGAACCGAAATAGCCTCAGGGCCTGTAACGCATTCCACTGTTGAAGTGACACTGGTGGGTCAGGATGGACATCGGGAAGCAATCGTGTTTGATGTGATCAAGGCCTCACAATTTCAAGTAATTCTTTGAATTCCTTGGTTAGAAACACATAATCCCAGAATTGACTGGTGAGCAAAAAAGATAAGTTTTCCTGATTGTGAACCAACTTGTTATCCAAGAAATCCAGCTATGGGTCTAGCCACAGCAACTTCCACCCCTGTACAGCTACCGTCAGAATACCAAGAATTCCAAGACTTTTTTCAGAAAGAACAGGCTAACACGTTAACTCCCCATCGGTCTTATGATTGCCAGATCGATCTGGTACCCAATGCTCAACTACCTTGTAGTAGGATTTATGCTCTTACGGAACCTGAGAACCTGCATTTGCGTCAGTATTTAGATCAGTACCTAGCCAATGGTTTTATTCGCCCGTCCAAGTCTCCTGTCTCTTCAGCTCTGTTCTTCGTGCCAAAAAAGAAGGCGACCTTAGAACGTGTATAGACTATCGCGCCCTAAATCAAATAACGATTAAGAATCGTTATCCTCTGCCCTTGATCCCTGAGCTTATCGACCAGGTGAAAGACGCTTGTGTGTACGCCAAGTTAGATCTCCGAGGAGCTTATCACCTGGTGCGCATAAAAGAAGGCGACAAATGGAAGACTGCATTCCGCACCAAATTTGGGCTCTTCGAATATCATGTGATGCCCTTCGGTTTGTGCAATGCACCTGCCGCCTTTCAGTACTTTATGAATGATGTTCTTCGGGAACTTATCGATGTCTGCGTCATTGTTTACATTGACGACATCCTGGTGTACTCTTCTTCAGAATCTGATCACAGAAAACATGTTAGGGCAGTTCTTGAGAAACTGCGCCAGCACAGACTATTTGCAAAACTCGAAAAATGCGTTTTTCATACCACAGAAGTTGAGTTTCTCGGATTCATCCTGACACCTCAAGGTGTCCGAATGGACTCGCGAAAGGTGGACGCCATCCTCAAATGGCCATCTCCAAACTCGGTGAAGGGAGTTCAGAGCATGCTCGCTTTGCCAATTTCTATCGAAGATTCATCCCGGAATTTTCCCGAACAGTCCAACCCATCACCGCTCTTCTAAAGAAGAACAAACGCTTCGAATGGACTCTTGAGGCCAAACAAGCCTTCCAGGACCTGAAAACCAAATTCACCTCTGCACCTGTATTGATGCACCCGCACCCAGATCTCCCGTACATAGTGGAAACCGATGCTTCCAGTTCGGCCATGGGAGCTGTCCTGTCGCAGAGAGACCCAAAAACTAACCAACTACACCCAGTGGCCTTTTGGTCCAGAAAATGTTCTCCTCCTGAAATCAACTACGCAATTACCGATAAAGAGCCATCAAATCTGCTTTCAAGGCTTGACGTCACTACCTTCTCGGGGCAAGACACACCATCACCGTAATTACGGATCACAGAAACTTACAGTATTTAAAGACGGCCAAAGCTCAATCTTCACGACAACTCCGATGGGCTCTATTCTTTGGGGAATTTGATTTTGTAATTACCTATCGCCCTGGCTGCAAGAATGGAAAAGCAGACGCCTTATCCCGGATTGGCATGGAAGAACCTAATTCGAGCTTAGAACCTGTGCCCATCATACCTGAGCAAAGAATCTTAGGCTTAACTTCATTGCAATCTATTGAGAATATCCAAACGCAAGTAAAACAACTTCTAGACTCTTCAACCTTACTGGAATGGAGTCAAAAGGGTCCTCATTACACCGTTAAGGATGACTTACCCTACTTCCAGGAGCGGTTGTTTCTGCCAAGTAAAGAATTGCAAGAACTTGTTATTGCCCATCATCATGAATCTTTAATGGAAGGACACCCTGGTATCGCTAAAACGGAGGAAAAAATCAAACGCCACTTCTGGTGGCCTTCTTGGAGAAAAGACATAAAGTCTTTTGTACTGTCTTGTGGAATTTGCGCCCAAAACAAGGCTCAAAAGAAAAGGCCAGCCGGCCTACTTCAACCCTTGGATATTCCACCGGCACCATGGCACACCCTGTCAATGGACTTTATAACAGATCTGTCTCCTTGTGCTGGTTACAACACAATCCTTGTAATTGTGGACCTATTCTCCAAAATGGCCCACTTTATCCCTTTAAAGGGTTTGCCTTCAGCTTCCACCTTGGCCAAGGAATTCCTGGAGAATATAGTTCGCATACATGGTTTCCCTTCCATTTTAGTCTCGGATCGTGGAAGTCAATTTATCTCACATTTTTGGAAGAAGTGTTGCCAACTAGCACAAATAGATGTGCGGTTATCCACCAGCCAACACCCCCAGACCGACGGACAAACCGAGAGAACCAATCAGACTCTCGAGCAATATCTTCGGTGCATGTTACACCAATCCGAGTTAAATTGGAAAGACATCCTTTGGATCGCAGAATATGCATACAACAATTCAGTGCATTCTGGAACCGGACAAACCCCCTTTTATACTTTGTATGGTCACCATCCTCGGACCTCTGATCTAGATCCACCTCTGACCCTGGAAATGCCCGCAGTAAATCATCTGCATTCCACAATAACCCGAGCCTTCAAAGAAGCTGCAACTCATTTACAGCAAGCCAAGAAAAAGTATAAAGAAAATGCTGTTCTGCACCGAAGTAAAACTCCTCCTTACCAAGTAGGAGACCAGGTATGGCTAGCAACTAAACATTTACCCCTTAACGGCCCGCAAACCTTCAATCCCAGATTCATAGGACCTTATCCCATCAAAGCTATAATCAACCCAGTGGCCTTTAAACTGGATCTACCGTCCAACATGCGTATTCATCCAGTTTTTCATGCATCACTTTTGAAGCCAGTACAACCAGGAACCCGATTGTCCAAACCTCCAGATCCAGTTCAAATTGAAGGGGAATTAGAATTCGAAGTTAAAGACATTTTAGACTCCAAGGTGGTAAAGTCGAAACTCTTCTATCTTGTTGACTGGAAGGGATATGGACCTCAGGAGAGATCGTGGGAGCCTAGTAACCATGTCCAAGCACCTCGATTAGTACAAAGGTTTCACCGGAGATTTCGGAACAAGCCCAAACCCCCGGAGGGAAGAACCTTGGGAGGGGCCTTGAGGGGGGGTACTGTCATGATGCCTACCTCCAAGGAGCCAGGTCCGACCCAGCAACCCCAGAGGCAGGCATCATTTCCCCCAGGGGAGTGCCAGCGGGCCCAAGCTGGGGCCCTTTGGACGCAGTCCTGGCGCCTTAGGCGCCAGGCTCATGTTGGACCTCTGTCCTGGTGCCTTAGGCGCCAGGCTCATAAAGCTAGACATGTGTTCAAGTGTTTTAATGTGCACTTACCTGATGCAGACCATGCTGCCACATCCAGGCCCTCTTGAGGCCTGAATAGGAACTACTTTACCTGTGGGACTACTTTCCACCCGGGTGTGGTCAGGGAAGGATACATACCTGATCGGAGGAAGAATACACACTTGGAACTTCTTCCAAAGATATTTAAACCATACCCGATCAGTAACTCATGCTTCGCGTTGTTCTGCTCCTCGCAGCTGGACGCTCACCGTGTCAGCTCCTGCATCTGGACTTCAGCCACGCCTGTCAGCATCCTGGGTCACCTGCAAAGGGAGACAAGAGACCTACCAGCTAATCTGCACCACGGAGACATCACCGACGATCCTGAAAGGGGAAGACATCATTTTTAAAAGCATTTCGTTACGATCGCTGCAGCGCTGCATTTCACTCACCTTTCCTGGGTTCCTCCATCTTCAGCAGCGATCATCCGGATACACAGCCACTTCCCAGAGCCTAGAGAGAAAGACAAGAATAAGAGGTGAGAGAAGGAAGGGAATAGGAAAAGCCCAGTTTCCTTCTAAGACTTACCTGTTGGGTCATTCCCATTTCATTTTGGGTCTTGCTGCTTCCAAGCAGGACCCCGGCCCCTATGGGGAAAAAAGACAAAGACATTAGATGAGCGAATGCAAAAACATCACCTGAGCGCTCATCTAGGATTTACCAGATCTTTACTGGAATTGCACGTTTCACTTCGGGTCGGCGCCATATTTCTGGCATTCCGAACCCCGGCCCCTATGGGGAAAAGACATCAACATCAGCGCTTTGTTGCAAGAAGTCTCCAAAGGAATCTTCATTCATCACCTGAAAAAAGACAATGGGCCTCATTACGACCCAGGCGGTAAGTTACTGCCTGGGTCGTACCTTTACCACCATGGCGTAAACTACGTTTACGCCATGGTGGTTGGCGGATTTACCGCCCCATTCCGAGGCTGGCGGGGCGGTAAGTCCCCAATCCCCATTTACCCTTCCCCATTCCCATTTTTGCCCCATAGGGCATAATGGGAGTGGGGAAGGCGTTAATTACGCCACCGTAAATTACAGTGGCATAATTAACAACAAGGTCCCTTAGCGCCATGGATGTTAACACCTGCTAAAAGCAGGTGTTAAATCCTCCATGGCGCTAAGGGACCTCGGAATCAGGCGGTAAGGGTCGGTGCTGTTTACGCTGCCGTAAACCCCTTACCGCCTGGGTCGTAATGAGGCCCAATGAACATTATTATTTAAAGCTTGAACTTTTGAACTTGCAACAGAAGTTTTACAGCGCCTTACCAGTATAATCAAGCTTAACTGAACTCCCATCCAACCTCAATCCAGTGAAGTAACTGGGTTCAACGCGCCCCTGCGTCAGAAGCAGGATGGAGAGCTCGTCCTTTCAGACCCTAAGGTGAGACTTCACGGGGAATCGTGGAAGGGTATCGTGGAGGGTTGGAAGAAAGTTGGAGGCTTGAGCATAACTCAGTCAGTAGGTAATACTCCCTTTTCACGCACAGGGGAATATTCCTGCGAGCC
The DNA here is from genome assembly GCF_040938575.1 of Ambystoma mexicanum. Taxonomy (NCBI): domain Eukaryota; kingdom Metazoa; phylum Chordata; class Amphibia; order Caudata; family Ambystomatidae; genus Ambystoma; species Ambystoma mexicanum. The sequence continues at coordinate 911,344,685 of NC_090931.1, read as the reverse complement.
GGAGAAGCCAGAGTAGAGGGCCCTTCCTGTCCATCTTCAGAGTCCTGCGCTTCACCATTGAAGAAGCATCAGCACTCGAAGCCAGACCTGCGCCTCCGTGGGAATCAGGTGAGCGTTACAATAAATGCCACATCATATCATATCATATTAGGTTTGTCACCGCCTCTATTCTAGCATGCAGGTCTGATAACTGCCTGATTGCCACTGTTAGAGTTCCATTCTCTCCATCGTGGGAAGGCAAATACGTACAGCAAGAAAGCCCCATCTTGGTGCAAACGCCTTCTTCCACAGCTGTAAGAATATCCAGGACGTATCTATTTTGTAAAGTTATCATTATGAAGTCTCTCAACTCTTCCTTGATGTTGTTAAACCCATGGACAGTTGAGTTTATCATCTGCAACAGTTCCCATCTGGTGATCTGGAGCCACTTGGCATTCACATTGGCCTGAACTGCCGAAACGATTGAAGCAAACAACATCTCTGTTCTTCTGAATATTCTGTGTTCTGGTGGTATTCCATCCAGTGCATCTTCCATCTTTAATGACCCATAGTTTCCTCTCTTTACTCTTGTCAGCACTACAGATCTCTGCTTGCTTTGGTGTGTATCAATTTTGGGAAATCCTTCTACTTGTATTTATTTTTGAGGCACTACTAATGCTGGTGTGTTCAGCTGTACTATAGAGCATATCTCTTCCCGACGCTCATGCCTGGTATCTTCAATATTCGTTTACATCCCTTATTCTCGCCAACCTTCTCTGGACCATCATTCTGGAAACACATGGAAGCATTCTCGAGTGATATGATTGGCATGGGACCTACTTCGTTTTCTACCCAGGTAAGCAGTTTGGCACTTACTGCCCCCTCCCTGAGGCAATCGTAATTTTCCTTCTGCACCACTTCTACTGGAACTGCCAAGAGTTTGTGTGCATTACACCCTTTCATTTGTTCCTTGCATCCTTCCCCTGTGAATATCTGACTATATATTAGTAACTGTGGTCTTTTCCAGCATCCTGGTATTCCTCCTATCTCTCTTTGCCCTGTCTTCAGGCATTGCAAATCCTTTTGTGTCACTATTCTGGCTTGTTTGGGTCATCAGGGAGGTACTCTATTGTCTTGTCAGTGCTCCAATAGTCATCTATCATTTCTTGAGTCTTGATATAGCTGTCTTCATACAGGAACATCTTCTGCGACATCCATCTTAGTGTAGCCCATCTGCCCTGGTATAGGCCCCTTGCTGTGCAGAGCGACAGGTCCATGAGGCATTGTGCTCTGTCTGTTGGGATTTCCGTTGCTATGAATGTTCTGGAAGTACTCATTGAAAAAGGGATGAGCGGGTACACATAGTAGCTCTCCTTCATTGTCTCTCTCCCCAACTTGGTCATGTGCTGATACCAAACATTGTTAAGACACGTGGGCCGAATCAACTAGGTATGAATTTACGTGTTCAAAATCTATATCTGCGCTTCGCCTAAGTCTTTTCACCTCTCGGGCAACATTGGTTACCCGCCCACATATGGCTTCACTAAGAGCAGGAATAAGTGTTGTGTTAACAGGGAACAAAGTGTGTGCATGAGACAGTACAACCTTTTGTAGTGCAAAGAATCTAAAGAAGTAGAGACAACAGAAGGCAAAAAATATCAGCACAATAGATCTTGTCACAGCTTCCATTTTCTGTAGTGCCAGATGTCTTTAATATTGTCCATAGAGTTCATGAGTCCATTTGAAAAATTGTTTGAAATGCATCATTACTGTTTTGCTGTGTTAGTCAAGTTCTCCTGCTGTGATACTGAGAAAGTGCAGCAAAAAACAATTGCTCCCAAACAAGTTGAACTTTGGCACTGTCAAGCAACGCGATGATCGGTGTGCCACCTTGAGTTTATTTAAGATATGTGTGTGCCACATAAAGAAGAAAAGCATAAAACAACACTTTAGGAGGCATCATTTGTCCAGATGTAGATATGAGTTTGCAATTCCACACAAACATTTATTATTGCCCCAGGGTTGAATCTAAACAAAAAATCTCCTTACTTCCAATACCCTATTTTCCTTTCCCTTATTTCTGGTGGTTCTTCTCCAGGTTCTTTCAACCTGAACAACCTTTCCCGCAACGCTCTTAACTCGTTGTTTATATCTGCTTGTGAACCCCCTGGGTACACTGATGCTACGGGCATGTCAGTGCTTGTGGATGGGTTATATGGAGGTGGAGATGCAAAAGCTCTTGAGTTCCTCCCCTAGTTGCTGATCCTGATGATACTGTTGTTGACAATTTCTCTACCACTGGAGGCTTATAGACTGGATTTGTATACCCTACTGCAGGTTTAGGCTTCATAGGGTATGCCCCCTTACATTGGATCTCTTTTATATTTTCCTGATCTTCCATATCCTCGAATAATCGACAGCAATCTAAAATCTCTTTTCTTTTTTGTAACTTCTTTCCCTTATATTTTGCTGCTTAAAAGATGGACATTTTTTCTTGTGTGTTTCTGTTATGGGAGCGCTGCTCTGGCCAGGGGCAGGGCATCCCCCCTTCCTTTGTTTCCAACACCCATTGTCTATGATATTTTTCTATCCTGTTACAGAACAGTGGCAGGGCCCTATGAATGTGTCTAATTGGGATTTCTTCCCCATATTAAGACTGTGCGTCCATTAAGCTTTACTTAGACCTTACTGCTATGCTGTGCACGCTGCTGCTTGTTACACAAAAATACAGATCAACCCACTTTTTCTCCACCCCTTTTTCCCACTTTTTCACACACACACACTGACTCATCCACCTTTCATCCTTTTTGCCACAAAAGACAGCAAGAGAAAATATACAAAGATAATTGACTAAAATCTAGGCCCATTCCTTATACCGAGCCACTACGTATTTTTGCGTAGTATCACCTTCTCAGCTTTTTTTGCATGCTGAGGATCCCATTGCTTTTATCGTCATACAAGAATTCCACGTGGCACTACCTTCTCAACCTATTATGGCTGAGGATCCCTTACCTCTCAGTCTTTACACACTGAGGCTCCCTTTCTACATTATAAAAAGTAGAAGACCAGAAATACGCAACAATTTCAATACATAACCCACCTCCTATCCATTCTATACCTTAAAACATTGCCTGAAATCTTATCCAATCTATACCTTAACAAATTAGCAAACGTCCTATTCAATCTATACCTTAACACATCACCAAAAGTCCCATCCACTCTATGCCCCTCATTACAACTCAGGCGTTAAGGGTTTAACGGCGCCGTCGGCGCCGTTAACCCTTAACGCCTGATTCACATTTTAACGCCTGCTTTTTGCAGGCGTTAAACTGCAAGGCGCTAAGCCACCTTAGTGCTAATTACGGCACCGTAATTTACGGTGCCGTAATTAGCACCTTCCCCACTCCCATTATGCCCTATGGGGCAAAAATGGGAATGGGGAAGGGGCCATTGGTGAATGGGGAATTACCGCCCCACTCACGTTGTAATGGGGTGGTAATTCCGCCATCCACCATGGCGGAATCGTAACCTTAGCGGCATGGACCATGGTGCTAATAGCACCATGGTCCTCCGCCATGGTTGTAATGAGGGCCAATGTCATTAACCTTGTACTTCATCCATTCACACCTCACAAACTGTCATAGACACATGTCCCCTTCTTGTTATCTCTTACAAGAGTCTACTTACATGTGCGTGTTCACCCGAGTTTCCTCCGTTATGAGGTTCAATACTGGCCTGTCCTTCTCTTTGGAGCCATGCCCACTTCAGAGAGCAGGGAGGATTTCTATTAAAATGTCTCCTTCTAAAACCACTCAGGAAACACGTATTTTTGATTTGGGGGCCCGGTCGCTGTAGTTGGACGTGGCTCTTTCCTGGAGAAGTGGCCTGGGCCTCTGCAAAGTACGGGGGAACTGGGATCGCGTTGGGATAGTCTCCACTTGTAAGGGTACCCTAATTATGCTCACACCAGAATCCATACCCATCTCTAGGGAAATAAGGCAAAAAGGCGATCTTGTAAGGATAACAAGTTTAATCTTACAATATGAGGATGGTAGCAAAGGACTTTGCTGCCTGCATGTGCTTCTCCTGTCCCTCTTCCGTTGCTTCCTGCCAAAGTGTTTTCAGGCAGGGTTTTATATAGGCCTGGCTTGCTATGGTGGTGTCACTGGATCATGGCTTCATCCCAATCTGTCCTTTTTCCATAATAGGGATGCTCCAAAGCTTTCTTTCTTTGTTGTCTACGGTTTTGTCAGAGCATGCTATTCTACATTTTGCTAGCCATGCAAAAACACACTGTAGCTCATGCTTTCCTCCATTTTGCTAACTATGCAAAAAACACACTGCAGCTCTGCAGATAGTTACAAACCTGCCTTTTCCTTTCCCTTTTCAGCAACTCTTGTTCATCTTCCTCTTCCCTCTCTTTCCCTTTAGTTCCTCCATAATTTCTGCCCATTTTTTGTCCTATTCTCCATCCCCTTACATTTCAGAGCTTCCTCTCCCTTACTTCTATGCTCGTCTGCAGCCCTTCCACCCAATTTGAGCAATATCTGTCCTCCTTCCCACTCATTTGTCAGGACTGTCACTCCATTATCCTCACTACGTCCAACTATCCATTTGTCGTCTCCCCTCAGTTTTGCTTGCAGGTCGCAACACTTTCCCCTACCCAATATTTGTGATATGGCTGAGTCTGTACTTACTAATAATACTAAATAAGACAGAGCTCAAGTAAAACAGGTTGTACTGACTAGAGAGGCAAACTGATGACAAACTAGCGTAAAAATACAACATTTTATTAAATCAAGGCATGGGTTAAAAAGTTAAAAAGTTAAAAAAGTTATTAAACCGAATAACAATAACTATAAACAGTGCTACAATCAGCAAAAATACACTAAAAAGTGTTATCAAAGGGATTCATCAAAAGATCACTGAATGGTTCAAAATACAGGATAAAGTAAATGTGTGACAAGGTCTATTTCATTGTGTACACTTATTAGGTTAGTTGACATGTATAAAGATATTAGTCTCTGCCTAACTCCAGAGGGTTATGTTCTCAACGTGCTTCTGTTCCGGGGAAATAGATACATTCATCAGGAGAGGTAATTTAAAAGACAGAATCCTATTCAAACATAGTGATTGCTAACAGTTGGAGCAGTGCAACCTGTAGATTTAAAAGAGAAAGAAACACAGCGTAAACTCATAAAATAGCTTGAAATCTGTCTATGTGTTCGCTCTGTAGAACTATAGAACCATTAAACTCAGGGAAGAATTACCTTAGAATGTTCTTGTGGGGGCTCCCAACTTGCTTAAGTTGCCTCGGGAGGACTTATGAAGAGTCCTTAGATTGCTTGATGCAAGAAAAGCATAAACTTAGCTCTTCGCATGTGCAAGGGTAATGCATAAAAATGTTCATCACAAGTAGTGTAAAAATAATGGCTAGATTGGTGACGTTAACACGCAGCTCACCCGCAAAGTACTGTGGCGAGTAGTTCAAAATCAATCTTGTAGTCTCACTCTCGGAATTGTAAATGTACCAGAGATTTTCCGTGTGGTACTGTGTTTCTGAATGTTGCAGAGTGGCTCCGTAGCCTGAAACAATCTAGGCACCTGCAGTGAGTCCTGTGGGTATATAGGGGACACATTAGCCTGTTAGTAACAGCGTGTCCTCATGCCGGCTCGCTAAATGACGTGCATATATCAGTGTCAGCTACAAAAGTAGCAAATGTACCTCTTAGATTAGAGAGACCTTCACGGGCATTCAAATGGATAAGCGTAGCTTCTGAGCTTCAGTAGATATGGCCAAAAATTCTCGTGTAAATCAGCGAGACTCATGGGGGGGGTTAAAAAATCGAAAAACTCTGATTGCAGTTTCCACGTTCTAAAGAGAGCAAAAACTAGTCTCTGGGTATTAGTAAGTATCCATAATGAGTACCTGAACGTGCATGTGTATGGGCAGACATCAATGGGAGAGTGGTCTCTGAATGAAGCGCCGAAATGGGGATGATGAGTCGACTGTGTGTCCTCAGGCAGTGCTGTATGCTGAGAAGGAGAGTCAACACAGCTCTTGGTTAGTAATGGTGGTTAAACAAATAACAAAGAGTTCTACCTTAGAACCTTCAGTTCAGCATCTTACCTGTGTAGCCAAATTGTCTGAGTATCTCGTCCGACGGACCGTGGCAGTGGGCTGTTAGTGCTCGCAAATCTCCACGCTGATAGTGTGGTGAAAGATTCCGTGCACCGAAGCTCTCGCGTGTCCATGGAGACGCGAATGGTTTGTCCATTGTCAGTTGCTGCTATGCGCAGTGGCCGCCTTCTTGGAATGGCTAGGGTCTAGGTTGTAGGACATGATCATTAACAATCATTTAATCCAGGGCTATGGACCCGCTGTGTAGATAGAAATCGCTGCCCACCTTATTTCTTAAAACGTGGCCACTGTGGTTATGGGAATTAACCGTCGGCGAGTCATGCTCGAATAAGGATAATCCTGTGGGTCGTCAATATAAAATATGTGGGGGGGGGGACAATACATTAACTGTACGTCTCTCTGTGTCTACTTAGTTACGAATATGGCAATATGATAAACTGAGCCGGGCATAAAGGAACAGAATTCTGGTAGAACGCTACTCGTATTCTAATGGGCGGTGCGTATGGACAAGATTTCACTAAGTGTGGAACCTAGGCATGTGTGGTTATTAGGTGGCCTCTATATAAGCTTGCAATGATAAGGAGCATTGATTATGGTTACCAGTACATCAGCATCATTGTCATTCAATCGGTGTTCAGGAAACAATAATATATATCAGTAGTCATCAGTTGAAATTAATTTTTTTTTTTTTTTTTTTATGTAACATTAGTTTATTACAACAGAAAGAAAAACTTTTTGTTACATTTGCGCCACATCTCCTCAAGGCTTTTACTGAATAAAATCACTAATTATGTATCAAGTGTTTAACTGTAGTGCGTCCATAAAGTTTATTATTGCGCAGGTTAACTGAGTATTTAGACCTGCGATCAGGTAACACCACCAGGAATCCATGTTTCCTGACGAGGGGGCAAAACAATCCAAATGCAGACTACGCTGCGCTGTAATGGCACCACAGTCCAATATTAGATGTCTCACCGATTCTTGGCCAAATTTGCAGAATCTACATTTTGCCGTCTGCACCAGTGGTCATTTCTCAGGAGCTGTAACTCCCTAGTTTTGTATAAATTAAGTCTCATCCGCAGGAACATGTTACGATGGTATTGTGATGGGAATTTCTCCAAGTATCTTGGAATTGCATCCAGTTTATTTAGCGCAGATCCAAGGTCTAAGGAAGTTATCATTTTGTTCCGGCGTTCTTCATTTCTTAGCCAATTATGATGACGAATTTTTTTCTTCGCAATTTGGGGGCGAAGTAGTACAGTTTCTACAGAAACTCCAGCATCTTCTAATACAAGAAGTAGTTTTTTCTCCCACTCCTTTATTAACAGTGCAGATGAATGTTCAGAAACAGTTTGTAGAATTCCATAAGGTTTTACTACCGTCTCCATCCGCATTTTCCTAAACATGGAGATTGATTTCCACAGAACAGTTCCATATAAGGCCTCAATACATAGCTCATATCGTATTGCCACAATTGATGAGTTATTTGGTAGTCTCAACACTTTACGCCAAAAGCTACCTTCAAGCTTGTCCCATAGGTCTTTTGGAAGATTCCAACATGTTTCACTCCCAAAAGTTATTGCGGGAACTACTTTTTGAAGGTAAAATGATAAAACCGGTTTTACAGTAAATTTGCCGTAAGCTGAATGCAATTTTGCTCCTTGTAGTGCAAACATTTTCATTCGGGTCACCAAGTCTTGGCTCCACTCCCATTCTCGAATTGAGTTATTAAACAGAACACCTAAGTATCTTATATTGTCAGTTGTCGCAAGAGGTTCATTGTTTATCTTCCATTCGAAGTTACCTGGCTTCTTTGATATACTTTGACCCACCTCGATGATTTTTGATTTTTTGATATTGATTTGTAGGTCATTTTGTATACAATACAGCTGAAATTCATTTAGCAACCGCTGCAGTCCAATAGGAGTAGAGTCCATAAACACAATACGTCGGCATAAACAGCCCAACTCAGTTCATGACCATTCACCAACGGAGGAAAAACTCTTAGTTCACTTAATGTTAAAGGTAGATCAGAGATGAAGAGCTTAAACAGCTGGGCTGCCAAAGGGCAACCCTGTTTAACTCCTCGTTTTGTCAGTATCTCATCAGATAAGTCGCCTTGTTCGTTTAGCCGGACTCTAATTGATGTATTTGAATGTAACGCAATCAGCGGGGCCAGCAGCTCATTTGGACATTTCCAAGCACAAAGTTTTTTCCACAGCAGGTTGCGATTTATACTGTCGAAAGCCTGGCTCAGATCTATAAAGGCGATATATAGTTTCCTCTTACGCCTTAGTGCGTCAAGTTTTAGGCAATTCAGGAGCATCAAGTTAAGCTCAACTCCCACACCTCTTGTGAATCCGGTTTGACGTCCATCAACAGCTGCTACTTCTTCGGCCCAGAGAGCAAGACGTTTCTGAAGAAAGGACCCAAATACTTTTCCGATTGTATCCAAGAGGGCAATTGGGCGATAGTTGTTAGGATCGTCTCGATTGCCCCTTTTGAATATCGGAACAACCACCGCCTTGGACCAAGAATCAGGCAGCACTCTTTCCAGAGCAATTCTTTTGAATAGGATACTCATCAGATTTGCCCATATAGAGCTGTGGTTTTTTAGCATCATGTTTGAAATACCATCAGGGCCGACTGCTCTGGAAGAGTTTAACTTCTGAATTGCCTGTTTAATATCTTCCTCTGAGTCTGCCACATTCCATCTTACAACAGGGAGTTCTGGTAGGGAGATCTTGATACAGTTGCAATCATCAAATATTGTAGTAAAATGCGCCACCCAGCTTGCTCCACTTACACCATTTGACATTGCATAGGTATGTTTAATCCCACCGGTGTTTATTATTTCCCAAATGTGTCGACTATCTTTTTGCAAAATAAGTTTCAACATCTGTTCCGCTTGAGCTTGGACTCGACTCAGATTGAAAGATTTCATCCAGTTTCGGTAACGCTGTTTTCTTTTTTGAATTAGTATGTTATTACAGGAGTTAGGATCCCTTCTTAAGATCCTGATGTCGTTTCGAAGATTTTGCTTCTCTTGTTTTATAATTGGGTCAAAAGTATGTTTTGGTTCGACATCATGCCCTTTTCGTTTGTTGGGCCTTGTTTTGTATTGATGTAATAACAGTGTATAATTTATTTTTGCCGATATGTCGGTCGCGTTAGTAAAACGGGATTTTATCTTAGCCAGCTTTGGAACATTCAGACGTAGCCTGTTGGCTCCATTGTTTATGGTAATTCTCTCCGGGTATTTTATCGAGGTTGTTTGTTGAACTTTCAACCATTTCAGCATTAGTGCGTCATGGTCGCTTTTTTCTGTCTCGGTAACTTTGAGAGTAATTATTTGGTCCAAAAAGTTCCTAGATACCCAGATATAATCGAGCGTCTTCATGGAGTCTCCTCTCTTCCAGGTAAATCCTGGGGGGATGTCGCCACGAGTGCATCCATTCAGCATAGAGCAATCTCTAAGGGCCAGTTCATTTGCCCATCTTTCACCCCGATCCATCACATGTTCGATGCTCCTTGATGTGGTTGTTATGTTTTTTGTCAGTGGTTTATTTACCCAAGAATAGTTGAAATCCCCACATATTATAATTGCAGGATCAGTATATAAGAGCAGACATTCGTCGATTGCAGACATAACCTCAGAAATGAATCTAGCTTGTGATATCATTGCTGGGTTCCAATAGATATTCACTACCAGAATCACCTTGCCTTTGGAATTTAAGGGCCTGGAGTTTTGAATTGTCGTAACTTGTGCGAACATGTTTGGATTTTTAGTTGACAGAATCTTCCAGTCCTCACTGTTATTTATCATGGTGATCAACCCAGAGAAAGGGCGGCCAAACAAGTTCTTTCCTGCCGGATTAAGAAACACAGTATATCCATCGCACACTGGGCATTCACGTAGCCATGTTTCTTGTAAGCATATAATTGAGGTTTTATGTGCTAATTGCCATTGACCTTCAAAAAGGTGGGAAAAGCCTCGTGTATTCCATGACATTAATTGATTATTAATGTCAAAATCCTCCACGCTAAGCTACTGTCTAATTTGATTTGCGTGACTTTGGCACGGTGATCGCTGTATCCTCATGTGGTCCCAAAGTTCTTTCCTTCTTTTTTTATTCTGTGTTAGTTCCATAGTAGAATGTGGGGATTTTGCTTCGTCCTGAGCATCATCACATATAATTTCGAAGCCGAAGAATAGTAAGTTGGCAGCAGCATCCTTTACGGCTTCCTTTAACGTGCTTGAATTAAGATGCAGGTTTACCCAGTCCAGATGGTCTTCAGAAATATACTCAACGACCGCTATGTCGTCTGATTTGATAGCTCGGAGAGTAGGTATGCAGTGTAGAAGTGTTAATATGTTCCGACGATTCAGATTTACTTCTTTTTGTTCTGACAGGACATTTTTAATTTGTATTTTCCAGATACCTCTCACAGATGGAGCATTCAACTCAGTGTTTTTCCAATTAGACTTTCTGCCAAGTTTTTCGATTTGTGCTCTTGTTAATTTCGGATTTAATTTAGCGCACATGTCATTTTGTTGGTCATGGGCAGCTGTCAATTTACTACTCTGCTCTTTTGTTTCCATGCCTATTGGCAAAGGCAGAAGCACCTTTTTGTTGTTTTTGTTTGCTTGCCCACTTACTTGTGGTGGAGTGACCATTCGAAGTCTTGGTCTATGCTGAATCTCTTTTGCCTTACTCGAGTCACCCGAAAATTCTTCCACCATAGTGGCAGCCACTTCTTTCTCTTCGTCATCGTCAATTGAATAGGTTGAAAGGTCACATAAGTCAATAGATGACTCAGATATTTCATCATCATTACATACTGAACTGTCTCTTGTTCTTTTCAAGCACCGTTTAGGCACTCTCGTCGATTCAATTTCTTTTATAGCATTAACAGGCTCCTTTAGTTGTTTCGCCTGACGTTGAAACATAGACAGGCGTGGTGGTGTTGACAAATTCCGTATGAATTTTTTGCTGCCCGTTTTTCGCGCACGTTTGGCCACTTGCCTCTGGGTGGATCGCGTCTGTAGATTTTTTTCCCCTCTCTTTTTCTCCATGGATTGGTTTTTGCTCACTTTCTCTGCTGTTGTAGATTTATTGAAGATCCCAAATGATAGTATTTCAGATAAGTTTCCTGGGACTGCTCTTTCCATGTCAGTCTCTGATGACCGTTCTCCTTGTACTAGCTCCGGCTCCGCCGGTGCTATGATCACGGCATCCTTATTAGTGTTGACAGGTGCCTTTTGCTGGGACAGTGGGTTGAGCTGAGCACGCAACGTTTGCTTTTTGCTTACATCATTTAATTTCAAGCCCTTATCACTTTCGTCTGTGACATTATTCTCAATATTCCTTTGCACCTTAGCTGGACATGCATAGCCCATTTTACAGCTAGCTAGTCCTGAGGGCTTGAAACAAGGGTTTAAAGTCGCGCCGGGCTTACCATTTGATGAATCAGTCAATAAAGATAGTCTAGGTAAGTCGTCGATTCCTGCGCTTCCTGTCCGACTATTGCTTGGATTATTATGACGCATCCATTTTGTGCACTCAATTACTGCATCAATCAAGCCCGCTTTATCACCATTTGCCTGGCGAGCAAGTTCGCATAGTCTGCTTTGCCATTTTAAAGATGTTTCAGCTTCATAATCCATTCTGTGCGTTATTGCTTGCGAAAATGTTTCTAATGATGAGATCTTGGCATTTACAGCAGCCAAAAGCGTCAATTGGTCATTCACAGCATCATGGAGGGATTCATACAATTTCATGAATGGTAATAAGGCTATTGATGTTGCAGCTAACACATTATTGTGAATTTGTATTCCAGCCGCTGTGGATAGCGAGTTTTTAGAGTGGGGATCTGACCTTTCTTGTTCAGAAACATCTTGGTTCTCTACAGGCGGGACTCTCATTTCCTTGCTCCGACCAGACAACTTGGAGTTACTCATGATAGCTCTGGCCTCAACGTCCTTTGAGCCTACTGATTCGATGTTTACATCTGATTTTTGAAGTATCAAGTTGTCTATAGCTGACATGGACCCCTCAGACCTGAATGATGTGTTCCAAGATGAATTCCGTACTAATTCATTGTCTGCTGGTTCTTTTCTAGATGAGTGTGGCGATTGATTATGTCGAAAGCTGTCATTCAAACGCTCGTAGGTTGCTAAAAAGTCGGCTTTTAGCCTAGTGGCCAGCCTGGCTTCGCGTCCTGATAGTTCTGTCGATGGTACTGCTGTAGGTATCTTTCCTCTAGAGGGGTCTTGTGAATTTTGTCTCTGAGGTGTCTGTGTTTTATTTGTGCTCACAGCCTCAGGGCAGATCCTTTGTCTAGGGTATTTCTCCGCCGCTGTGGTAGTTCCAGATGACATTGCATTCGGCAATTCAGTCGGCATAGGATCAGAGCTCGCCCCCCCACCTGAGCTTATTTCATTTGCTGGAATAGAACCAACTACCTTCATAGTACTGGAAGGTGTTGCTGGCATAGGTGAGTTTTTTGTGCTAAGTGGAAATATTGGAAAGAAGGGTGCAGACTGCATTCCTGCTCTTCTATAATCTGCCAAGGGGGTAGGCTGTGAGACTTCAGACTGAGATAGGACATTTGGAATGTTAATACCCAATAAGTCGAGATCAGTTGGTTCAAAGGGAGAGATTTGTGGGGTTTCATAAGCGTCAATATAGACCGAGGGCAAAAAGGGTTTTTCCGGTTCAACACTGCTGCACTTAAGATTGTCTGTCTGCATATTTTGACAAAGTGCTATGGCATCATTTTTACCATTTCTCGTGCAAGCAGTCTCTGTCTGCTGAAGACCCACAACTGTTTGTGACAGATATGCTAAGGAAGACACTGTGCCTTTCGACGGTCGACTGATTTCCGATCTGTCCACCATTATAATAGACCCAGTTGATACATTTTGTACAGACAAATCCACCAGGCTTACCTCCTTGTTTTGCCTCAACGGTGGCTTCCTTCGATGTAGCAGTGATTTCTGTCGGGTCTGTGGTCCCTCTTTCAATGTTGTGGTCATCATTTGTGGTATGATATATTTGCAACTCAGTCGTTACCAGGATGTAATCCGAAAAATGAAACTTGTGGGAAGCGTATATGTTCAAGCGTGTGATTCTAGCTCCAGATGCTACAGCGCCAAACAGCCGCACAACAGCCGTTGGCCTTTACCCCTGTCGGGCTTAACGCCGCTCGGGTGGTAGCCTCGGTCTTTTGTGGGCGGCCTGTGTCACGTGATGAGTCACGTGCCTGCCGTGGCCCCGCCTCCTCCAGGAAGCGCAGGAAAGCCGACAGGAGCTTTGTTCTTACTCGCAGTGCCGGGTAGATGAGAATAAGCTATCCGCTTCAACAGGTACACTCCTTCAATTCGCAAGAGCAGAGGGCTCGGGCGTTAGCCTCGGTCTTTTGTGGGCGGCCTGTGTCACGTGATGAGTCACGTGCCTGCCGTGGCCCCGCCTCCTCCAGGAAGCGCAGGAAAGCCGACAGGAGCTTTGTTCTTACTCGCAGTGCCGGGTAGATGAGAATAAGCTATCCGCTTCAACAGGTACACTCCTTCAATTCGACAGAGGTGTACTTTAGAAGGATGTTCAAGAATTAGTACATCAAAATTAGACTGTGCAAACCACTTACATATATGACATTCGGCCACAAAGTGAAATGGTCATTGATATAGTGTGTCATACTACTAACAGGTGGCAGATGATAGCAACTGGTTAGTGATTCTTAATCTTATGCCATTCTATAGAGTCATTCAAACCAGTAACATCACTATTCATTATATAAATCATCTCCTGTTCTTTTCTGAACAGGCTGGTCTCTAATGTTTGCGAATTGCCCCCTTTAAAAGCACAGTCCATGTAAAGTCTTCATGGTTATCGTTCATTTGGGTGAAGTGTTTCACCATTGGCGCATTCTCAATCTTGTTCTTCAGACAACTTCGGTGTTCCATAATTCTAGTCTTTACTTTTCTATTTTTCCCACATAGAACAGTCCACATGTACATTTAACTAGATAAACAACATGATCAGTGTTACAATTAGTTAGACTTTTCTGAACTCATGGCCTACCTAAGCCAATGTCTACTTCTTTAGTTTTGGTGGTGAGTTTAAATACACTGCAGGTGCCGCAAGGATGATGGCCAGTAGGAGGTGTCATGCCCCACAAAGTTGTGAGATTCGGGGTATGTTGGTTAAACATTTTAAGTTTGCTACCACTCACTGTATAACCTATGGTCGTACTTCTGGTATAGGCAAAGATGGGAGGAGGAAGAGGGTTTTTGGCAGTTCTGAAGACCCTCTGTGTTTATTGGTGATGTATCTTATCTTCAAGCTTTGGTCTGTGAAAGTGTTAATGCAAACTATCCGTTCTTCTCTGGGTTTTGTTGGTTTTGCTTCCAATAGGGCTTCTCTGTTGTTATTAAAAGCTTGTTTGGCTGCACGCTTCACCAGTTTCTTTGGGTATCCTCTCTGTCTTAGTTTTAAAGTTAGAGTTTCTGCTTCAGATTCGTAGGTGGCATTGTCTAAGACTTGTGCGCTTATTGCTGTCCCTGCTTTATATGCCTTGATTTAATAAAATGTTGTATTTTTACGCTAGTTTGTCATCAGTTTGCCTCTCTTGTCAGTACAACCTGTTTTACTTGAGCTCTGTCTTATTTAGTATTATTAGTGTTCTCCCCTCCCGGAAACAGAGTAGACCCTCCCAAAATAAGGTTTTTTGATTGGTGTCTACCCAGATTCCTTTGATATATAAATGAGTCTATACTTACACCCCATGGATCTGCTGAAGCCTCTCGGGCACTGCTGCTCCTACAATGTGCCACACTGCCGTCTGGTCTGCTTGGCGTCCCACGGGAAGCGGCCGGAATTTCTCTGAGACGGCTCTTGCTGACCTTCTAAGTATGCACACGTGGTTTTCAATCCAGTCCTTGCAGGTTGCGACGCATACCTTCGGGCATGCGGTAGAAAAAAGATGGCCTTAATGCTGAAAGGTCTTAGCGATCATCCTCTGCTACCACTTGTAACACAGCGGCAGAGGAACTCTTATCATTCTCCCTGTTTACATGTAATGGGTACTGAAACTTGGAAATCCCCTGCCCAGCCATAGGGCAAAGTTCACTGTCTACATTCACAATTAAGATGACAGGGATCGTAACATAAACAACACAGAATTCTCTAAGTGATCTCACTTTCCAGACATTTGTCATTGTATTTTGTTAACCAGTGACATCACAAAAATGAAGTAACATCCCAAAAACCTAATAGGGGAAGGTATTGGTTAGTGAGGTTAACTATATATATATGCATTCCATAAGGGATTAGTGTGATCATTGGGTAAACCATATCAGATGGTTCCGCTTGAGACCACCTCTATGTGTCATGGTTCCAAAAGTTTCAGGTTAGTATAAAGGTGATTGGCTGTTGCAACATAGGGCCTCATCACGAGTTTGGCAGTAACCCTTAAATCCGGTGGTCGCGCTATTACCGCCGGCGGGAAATCTGCCGGCGGTAAGAGCACGAAAATTCCCCATCGAGCCCAATGGGGAATGGGGCATTCCCGAATGGGCTCAGTGGGGAATGGGGAATTCCATTACCGCCAACCAGTGATCCGGCGCTAATAGCGCCGGGGGGTTTGGCGGTAGGGCTTATACCACCAGCGGTAATACCACCAGCGTTACCGCCCAACTCGTGATGAGGCCCATAGAGTATGCTTATCGTGGAAGGAAGTTAGGGATTGGACGGAAACGGTGGCCTCAGC
This sequence comes from Ambystoma mexicanum, assembly GCF_040938575.1. Classification (NCBI taxonomy): domain Eukaryota; kingdom Metazoa; phylum Chordata; class Amphibia; order Caudata; family Ambystomatidae; genus Ambystoma; species Ambystoma mexicanum. The sequence continues at coordinate 911,328,793 of NC_090931.1, read as the reverse complement.
CTTGGAGCTTTGGACAGTTATCGGGTCAAGTGCATCTATTCAAGGTGGTAGGAATGACCCCGAAGGTGCTGCATGTTCCCAATGACTTACCATCTCCAATCTCCTAGACCCTGAGACAGAACATTTAGCTTTGAACCTGTATCACTGTTGTATCCTTACACCTTTGGTTCAATGGGAACAGCCTCTCTGTCTACCTCGAATGAATAGGCTCTGACTCGCAGATTCAGGTCATGTATGTAGGGACCATGAAATGGAGCTCTCTTGCTTGTACTTAAGAGAATTTCTGACTGAGTCCCCCGCAGGTGTCCTATCTCTCCTGCTAACTGGAAACGTTCCTTCCCTACTTGTCCTTGGTGAGGCTGTGCATGATGTCCATGCTGGAAGCCTTGTCTGCATGCTTCAGCAGGATCAGTCTGTCAGCCTTTCCCTGTATTCTGAAGTTTGTCTTGCTTTTCCCATTCACTCCAATGTACCTGTGGATTCCATCTTTATTCGCATTTCCATCTTTCCATTGTTTTCAAGGGTATCCATGGTCTCGTCCCCATCTAGCTCTCTTCATTAATCTCTTGCTACTCCCCTTCCTGTGCATTACGATCCCAGCAACAATTCCTCCTATCTGTCCCTAAACCCCCCTCTGCCTCTTCACGTTTTCTGTCCTTCGCCTTGCTTGCCCCTAAGCATTGGAACTCCCTTCCTCTATCTCTTTGTTCCTAAACCTCCCTCTGTACCTGTCAAACTACTCTGAAGACGTTCATCCTATGTCAGCTCCCCACTTAACAGCTATGTCCTCGCCATTTTCTCTCAGAATGTATTAACCATTTTATACAGTTTTTTCTTTATTTCTGTTCAGTGCTTTGGTGTAAAGTGCTATATAAATGAATACAAATACAATACAATGGGCCTCATTACGACCCTGGCGGAAGACCATGGTGCTATTAGCACCATGGTCCATGCCGGTAAGTTACCGATTCCGTCATGGAGAAAGGGGGAATTACCACCCCATTACAAGGTTGGCGGGGCGGTAATTCTCCCTTCCGCCATGGCTCTTCCCCATTCCCATTTTTGCCCCATAGGGCTCAATGGGAATGGGGAAGGCGCTAAGTACGGTACCACAAATTGCGGCACCGTAATTAGCACCAAGGTCCCTTTGCGGGTCCCTACTTTAACGGCTGGTCTACACCAGCCATTAAGGTCGGGTCCCGCAAAGGGACCTCGTAATTAGGCGCTAATAGGTTAACGCGCCGCAGCCTTTTACGGCGCCGTTAACCCATTAGCGCCTGGGTCGTAATGAGGCCCAATATCTTCTATGCCAAGCAAGGTGGTTGTAATGGACAATAGGGGTCTTAGAGTAGGTAGGTTCCTCCTGCTCCCTGTAAATCCGGAATCATGGAAGGAATTTAGGGTAAGTTCCCAAAATGTAGTCTGGATCATTGGACCCATGCTGTGGGCATCCCTTTGTGCTGCAGACTGCACTTTACCTTGTAGGAATGTGTGCCCTGAGAAAGAAACTGGTTCACTTTCTCTGGTCATAGAACACCCCATTAATCTGTATTCCAGTTGTTTATCACACAGTGGGTAGTACTATAGAACAGCAAATCAAAAGAGGAGATGGTGGAAGGTTTAGACTGAATCTTAAACTCTGGCATTGCTCTGAGCAACCCTCGAGAGCATCGTTCTTCACCTGCCAATCCATTACAAAAGGGGAAAGACCATTTGCAAATCAGGCTTGGTCTCACCCCAAAAGGGGCAGTCCAACACAAACCGCTAGGTCACAGCCTTCTGTATGCGACCACAAGCATCCCCAAACATGTTTCAGCCTCGTTGGGCTTCATCAGTGAGGAGTAGCTTAGGTCTTCATGCCCAGCGGGCATGGGGCCCACATCTGACCATACCAGTCCCACTGGGGGTGACAATAGCAAAACAAAAGAGGTGATGGAAAACATTGCAGTCGGTGCAACACCAAGATCACACACTAGCAGGACAGTACATCCATCCCCATGAAGGTGGACACACACGTAACACAACATGACATTTTCATACAAATGCAGGTGCACATCCACAGTATGTCAAATACGCCCCACACTACAATGCACACACACACACACGTGTGTTCCTGTGTGTACACCGACACAATCATGCACATGCTGCATGCAGACATATGTGCGCACACACGCACGTGCACTAGCATACGCTGGCCTGTTAATGCAAACCCCTCATCTAGTCCCACGCATAGGATGACAGACACACAGGTGCACAAAAAAAAATTCGGAACCACTCACGAAGAGAGAAACAGATATTTATAGAAATAGGCAACGACATCTACAGATGGGCGGCATGCAGAGAGGAGAGGTTTAATTTGGGGATGGGATAAACTCGTAAATTCCCCACCGCGCCTCAGCTGCTGAGCTGTGAGCTGGACTATCCTGAAAGCTTCCGTGTCTTTAGCACTGAGGGATTTTCTGCAGCCAAGGAAACGAAGGCGAGTGGGCATGGGCGCCATTTGTATAGCTATTTCCGTCTGTTTAAGCCCACACACAGGTCCTAAGTCACGTGAAGTCTACCCACACAATTGCCACAGCCCGTCTTTCCCTTTCTTTCTCCAGCCCTAGATCCCCTTCCTCCATTCCCCATCTTTCTTTCTCGGTTGGTGTGTGGGTGTGTGGGTGTGTGCGGGTGTGCGTTTGATTAGACACACAGTCCCAGACAACAGATGTCAAAGCACTACAAAGTCACACAGACCAAGAGCCTCCTTACAATTTTGGTGGTGTTATTATTGCTATTATTATTGTTTTTTATATCGCGCCATACAGGGGTGTCATTTCACCAAAATGCCAGGAGTAGCGGAAGCGACATCACACGACCCTTAACATCCGATGACATCATAGGAAGTGATGTCATTTGACCCCACCCTAAAGTGATATCACAGGAAGTGATGGAACACAACCTTTCACCCCATGACAAAACAGGAAGTTTCATCACATCCTATTGTTTCTAAGTATAGTACTAAAAATATGGGTACAATATCACTGTAATGTGATATACATTTCATACAAGAATGGATCACCATATGTACCGTTAATATCAGTGTGTATAGGCCCATATTACCAAATTACTGTGAAGGCAAGTAGATGCCCAAAGCCAAATGATAATGATGTGTTATTATAAAGCACTTAAGATTAATCAGTATATATAGAACAAATATACAAACAATATCACCCAAACTGTGTTGGCATTCATTTTTCAACCTCAGAAGGATAAAAGGCTGAGTTGGCCTTGCCGGGATTCAAACCTGCAAGCTGCAGATTACACACACATTGCAGCAGCGAGCACTCAATGCACTGAGCTATCTTACTGGCTATAGTGAAATTAGCAATTACATGTCCGAATGGTCTCAAAGTCAGAAAGCAAAATACCCTCTGTAGTGGATACCATTAAACTGGCAGCTGAGATTTAACAGCAGGCCAGTTCATCTGCAGGTCTGGTGCAAAGTTGGCCACATGTCAAGCCTGCGTGGATCTTACTTTCGAGCTTCAGAGGTTGCCAAAATACAAACACATGCAAACAAACATTCTGAACAGCGTGCCATGACTATAGGAAAGATAGGCACATTACAAAAAAGCATTAATTGCGTCACAATTAAATCAAGGGCCACTTTATGTGCTATGGTCAAACATTTCTACACTGGACACAAGCTTTTAGGTACAAGGATTTTGTCAAGTGACCGATGACACAGAGATGGAATGTCTTGTGATGATCGTAAGAGACAACGGCAGAAAAAAACATGCTATAGCTCCAAATACAGACTTATTCTACTTCTACTCTAAGGGCCTCATTACACAGTAGGTGGTAAGGGTTTACCAGTACCGGTAAGGGCACCGGTACCGGTAAACCCTTACCACCTTATTACAAGGTCCCTTTGCGGGACCCGACCTTAACGACTGGTGTAGACCAACCATTAAAGTTGGGACCCGCAAAGGGACATTGGTGCTAATTACGGTACCGCAATTTGCGGTACCGTAATTAGCTACTTCCCCATTCCCATTATGCCCTATGGGGCAAAAATGGGAATGGGGAAGGGCCATGGAGGAAGGGGGAATTACCGCCCCGCCAACCTTGGAATGGGGTGATAATTCCCCTTTCATCCATGGTGGTACCGGTATGGTACCGGCAGCAACCATAGTGCTAATAGCACCATGGTTTACCGCCTACCGTGTAATGAGGCCCTAAATGTTTTTTGGAAGTTTGTGTCTCCATTGTGAATTTGAGGGGTTTAATAACAGACTAAATCAGTGACTCGCCCCCTGAAGTGTGCCTGAAAAAAGCCTTTAATGAGTCTAGCAAGTATTCTATAGAATTCCAGAAAGACACATTATTTGTTATTCATATTCTTTCTTATTTAGTGTCACAGCTCAAAGTGTTACTCTTGTGGAACCCCCCCTGTCTTTTTTAAAGAATCCTGAACAAGAAAACCAGCCACTCCAGAAACAAAGAGCCATATGGTGCTGCCCACAGGGCAGGAGTTTCAATAAAAAAAATTTTTTTAGTTTTTTAGGGGTAGCATGGGAGACCAGAGGGGTAGCAAGAGAGACCTCAGGGCTTGCAGTGTGACCTCTGGTGACCCCCAAATGAAGTCCCTGTGTGCCAGCTAACCACTGTCTTGGTCCCAAAGCGCGTAAGTCCTGTCCAAGTTAAGGTGCATTGAGTCCCGCACAGGGACAGCCGGACCTTCATCTATGTTTGGTAATACTGTTAAACTATTTCACCAATACCGCATAGCGGTAATTATATGGTACTAGTAAAGATCAGCATGATTTAGTTATGCAGACCTATAGTTATTCCCCATTTTGGAAACCCATAAGTAGACAGAACTGTCAAACAGGTGGTATTTTCATGTACAAAATGTTCTACCACTGCCCCCAAACTTGTAATGAGGCCCCTGTCTCACATGCCAGACATGCAGACATGTTCACACACACTCACAGTTTCTCAAGTAAGATACAGTCATACATAGAGCCTTAAGCAAAAATACCTTTTCAAAGTGCAGTCCCAAAGACAAAGCCACTTACAGAAAGGTGCCCCGTCACACCACAAACACACCTCCCACAAAATATCTTGCAGCCCCAGGTGCTCTGTTGGCCCATAAACAAAAAAGCAAAAATGACAAAACAACACAGTCTGTAAAGCAAAGACAGAAAGAGACGCAGAGGGACCTGGTGGCAGACAAATAGTGAAATATGCAGTGATGTATACGTGCTCTGCCAAAGGAAAGGGTAGGCACAGTGATGCAATATGTCATCTATGTAATTCAAAGATTTAGTAATGCTCAGCACAGTTGTTTTACTGACAAGTAAATATGCAGTAACATACATAACACATAATACCCATTTACACTGTTGCAGTCACACATATATATCTATAAGTACACTCATCAACATATGCACATAAACTCAGACAGTCAGATATGTGTGATCACAGGCACACACACACACACACACACACACACACACACCAAACACACATTTATTGTCATGCAAATTCATGCAATCACATGCGCAAAAATAGTCACAGACACACTGGGGGTCATTACGAGTTTGGAGGCAGCCATGGCACTATTAGCGCCATGGCTGCCTCCAAATCCGGGTCCGGGTAGGCGGAATGGGGACTTTCCGGGACATTCCGACATATGCTGACCTGGTAAGTACCCATGCCAAATACCATTCCCCATTCGAGCCCCCATAGGGCTCAATGGGAATGGAGAAGGCGCTAATAACAGGCCTGCAAATTGCAGGCCCGTTATTAACTCCAAGGTCCCTTAACGGGTCCTGCTAAGAACGGCTGGTCAGACCAGCCGTTCCTGCTGGGACCCGCTAAGCGACCTCGGAATAGGGCGGTAAGGGTTACTGGCACTGGCATCCTTAACAGTGCCGGTAAACCCTTAACGCCCAACTCGTAATGACCGCCACTGTCATAGACACCGATATTCTTTAGTAGGGGTAGTTACAGACACACTGCAGTAATCTCTGGCAACCTGTAGACGAGATAACCACAGATACACTGACAATGTAAGACATGTGATGTCTGACTGTAGCCAACTTAATCACAGACATACACCACACACACGCACACATACACACACTTGCAAAAAACACACATTGTAGCACCTATAACTATAAACACAAGAGAAACACAATGTTAGCAGACACAATGTTACAGACACAGTCACAGAGGCACTTGTGTGGTGAAATAGCCCCTGATGCGAGAGATAAAGGGGCCAGAGTCAGTTATGAGGACTTGCCAAATTCCTAGGCCTGTACAGAGATGATGTCCAACATAAGGCCTATGAAATCAAAGCAAAAAGGAGTGAAATTGTGCCTCAAAGTTTCAAGATGCTTAAAGATATAAACTGCCTTGCATAAAGAAAAGACAAGTGACAATGTTTGACAAATCCTCGGAGAGCTGAAATAACATTCTGAGAAACAGCAGTGCCCAGAATCTCAAATTAAAATGCCAAGATTGTGTTTCAAGCCGTCGCAGAGAAACTAAGCCTTTTTTTTTTACTGTGAAATAAACAAATGTCTGTAATTTCATGTTTCCCTTTAAACTAATAGTAATATGTTCAGCAAAATGTTTGCAAGACTTTGAAAATGGGAACTTGGTTTCTGTCTATCAGGACCCCATAGCGTATTAACAACAGTGTACAGAATATATAATAGGATGCTGAACTGGGGTTAAGCAGCTGCAGTACAATGGAGTTTCTTTCATGTGTGAACTAAATCAAATGAAGTTTCGTTTTTCCTCCAAAGTGACAATCTGCATGGTAAAATGTTCACCAAAGCCACTAAAAGTGTGATTATGATGTTATGTTTTAACAACAGTAGGCAAGGGACAACTTTGTGGGACACTTATATATACTCAAACTGTGTGCATTCTAAAGAGCTTATTCAAAAGTAAAATACGAGTTAAAGGCCGTTTGTGGCAGAATTTAAAAGCCCTTTTGCTTCTTGCAATTCTTTTGTTCAAGATGTGGAATTGCATTCTTTCCTTTGGTTGTCCTAGAGACCTAGCCCTGGCCTGTAATTTCAAACATCAGTGCCTTCCCTTATAAATACAAGAAATAAGATGCTTTAAGATCAAATTCACGGGATGGACCAGATAAAGACAGGTCTGTTCCCCAGCCTTGATAACCTCCGGGTCACACAAACCCATAAAAAGTGCTTTAGTGGTCATTAGCTCTTGGAATGGGTAGGCTAATCTAAACACAGATCCCTCTCTTGACGTCACATACTTGAAAAGAAACAAAACTCGGAGAGCAAGGGTGGGGGCCAGAGCCAAGGAGTGGTGTGGCTGTCCAACGTGAAAGTTAACCCCTTCTAACCATCTAAAAATGTATTCGGTGGGATAAAGATAACTGACGTTAGATATTTCCCCATTGAAACATCCCATCCCCTGTTTGCCTGTGTATTTTAGTTATTGTTCCCTTAAAAAATCCCCCGTTGCCTGTGTAGATCATTAGAATATTTATCAAAGGAAATTAGTGTATTCCCGTATTGAATCCACGTGATCTGTATTGGTCGAATTCGAAACCAACAATCTTTTCCCAATGTTTTGTGAGCCGGTATAGTCATAAAGATTTGCCAAAATAATTAAACCCCCACCCCTGCTTCCACATCTGTCCCTGTGTCCATTGTGTTCTGAAAAACAAATTCCCATTTATATTTTCTTTTTCCCATCGCCCTTGTGTTAAAAATCCCAAAATCGATTTTCCTATCCTGTTCTGATAATACATTTAAAACCATGTGTGTTAATGTCAGGTGTGGCAAAACAATTTTTTCCAATTGCATCTCTTTCTCGTCTTTCTGCTTTTGTGATCAAGTCACACAAAATCCGATGTTCACATTGTGTTCTGACTAAAATTCCCCACAGCCCTGTTAGCCTTTTAGTGTAAGAAAAACAAATTCCCTTTCTTTCTATTCTTTTCCATAGTAGTTGTGATAAATAATTAAAAAACCCATTTCACCATTGTGTTTTGCAAACAAATGTTCCCCTTTCCTTTCTATCTCCCATATTGTTTTTGTGAGCACCTTACCGAAACCAATTTTTCCCTTGTGTTACCGACTCCCTGCCACTGCCTGTCATTCAAAGGAATCAAGTCAAAATTGATGTTTGGAGGGTGAGGGTTGCTGAGCAAAAAGTGTAACTTTGTGTGCATTCATTTTCATTATGTGTTTTGAACTGTTCTTTGCCTGTATTGGTGGGTGATGTAAAAGGAAATTTTTGTCACTGTCTATTCTTGAGTTATATCAGTGTGCTACTTACAAAAGGTTATTTCGTTCTTTGTTGCCACAATATTGGTGGCTGATGTAGGTTGTTTATTTTAATTTGACATAAACAATAAATATCTTCTTAATACACACCGGCCTGGTTCTTAGTCCATTGGTGCACTGGATATTCGTTGTAGTTGTATGCGAGATGGTTGGAGGCCTTCTCAAAAAGGACCTGAATTGTAGAAATAAAAGCATTTTTATTGTGCATCCCATTAATTGTAGGGAAAGGAGATCCCTGACTTGTTTGTGACTTTAAACTAAACCGCTACACACTGTATCAGATGCGCTCACACCAGCAGATATAGGCAGAGGTGGAATGCAGCAGGCAGCTATGTTACGTTAACAAGCTTTTATATTGCACCAAATCAACACCACAGCGATCTCAGAGCGCTGAGGCTTATCTGAAAGTTGCTGTGTTGTGCCCACACCAGTATTATTCGGACCGTAGCCTGCGGACAAAGAGGAAACGGGAGGGCCCGAGGTGCAGGATAAAGGGGGAAATCTAACAATATAATAAAATGCCAGATGTATGTTTGTCCGATGCAGTCGTAGCTTTGCCTGTTGTCAGCGCTAGAGGGAGCTGTTGCCTTAGGATATGTAGTGGTCCTACTGTGTCAATGAACATCTGCACTTTGGTCCGTGTACACAGGCTCCTACACTAGAATGAAATAAACGCATTGAAGCATGGCGAGGCAGGTTAAAGGGAGATGAATGAGGTTTGTGATAGTTTGGGTGCCAGCGTGGATTGTGGATGTGGAGTGCAGAAAATGTAGAGCGTAAATTCAAATCTGTTGGTAGCCTGGAGTTCTTGCTTGAAGGCATTTTTAAGAAAGATACGTCTTCTTAATACATTTAGGCCCTCATTACGACCCTAGCGTTAAGGGGTAAACGGCGCCGTAAAAGGTGTCGGTGCCATTAAACCCTTAATGCCTGATTACGGGGTCCCTTTGCGGCTCCCGACCTTAACGGCTGGTCTGGACCAGCCGTTTAAGTAGGGACCCGCAAAGGGACTTTGGAGGTAATTACGGTACCGCAATTTGCGGTACCGTAATTACCGCCTCCCCAGTCGCATTGAGCCCTATGGGGCAAAAATGGGAATGGGGAAGGGCCAATGGTAAATGGGGAATTACCGCCCCACCAACCTTAGAATGGGGTGGTAATGCCCCATTTACCATTGGCGGAATCGGTAAGTTACCGGCGTTAACCATGGCGCTACTAGCGCCATTGGTTAACACCGGAGTCGTAATGAGGGCCTGAGTGTGTGACTGTGTGATGGAGTCTAGGTGTGCTAAAGCGAAGCTTGAGGCATGGAGGCTTTTTATTGTGAAGGAATGAGTTTAAATTCTCCAACCAAACAAACTGCACAATAGTGATACTGGGACTGTCAAGCGTGGAAGTCCGGAGCGGCCAAATCAAGAATAGACTGTGTGATTGGTGAATGTGATCGGAAACTTAGAGGGAAGAGGAGAAGGATGACACTGGTGTCATCCTGAAGTGAAAGCCTGGCCCCCTGCTAGTAGGAAGTGTTAGAGCCTGCCACCCTATAACGTTATTTATTTCAGTAGGTATTTTTTAGGTTAATAAAATAAGCTAAGAGTAGCTCTTAGAATGAGGCCAGAGACAGATGAGTTGATGTGGAAGCTTAGCATAAGCCATCAACAGAGAGTAAAGTAATGAGACTGTCCCCAAATACATCAGGTATTGTAACTATTCATAGCTTCATGGAAAGGGGAATAACCCTTGGGGAGGGTCTTTCAGCTGCCAAACAGCCAGTTCTATAGTAGGAATAAGTGGTTGAACGTGAAGGCCCTTCCAGGTAAGGGTGGACTTCAGTAAACAAGTTCCCTATTGACAATATAGTCCTGCGGTTCCTGCCATAGGGGCCATTGGGCCCTGTTGTCGACCCGTATCTTCTGGAGATATTCTACATAAATTTATACCACCCCTTACCAACCACGCCCCTGAACTACAGTTGCCTAGTTAGGTTAAAGGTGGCACTAGGGAGAAGCTAGAAAACTTTGAGAAAACATCTCAGTGTCTTGGCAACTGGTCTTTGTACAGGACTGAACTGGCCCTCTTGGTGTGTGGCATGATTTCCAATGATGGTGGCAACTGGCACGAAGCAGTACAATCTTAAAGGAATAGTGTGCTCAGAAATATTATTGTCCCGAAGGTTCGGGCATGTGTTTTTAAGCTTACGTTGATCGATCGTACAAAAATTTCCTATGCAGCTTACTGTAGTTTTCCTCTTTTGTACACATGCGAAATCAGGCAGCAGAGCGCATCCATCTTGTGATAATTGTATCTATTGGCGCATCACCCAAGCAGGACTGCCCTGGTGGCACTAATTCATATGCCCCGCCCCTGAGGCTGACATCACCAAACCAACTGATATTCTCCACCTATCTCCAGGACGTTACTGGGCAGCGTAGCCAAAAGCGCCCAGTCATCACCTACGTGACGTGACGCAGAACCCTGAAATCAACACACATCATCTCACAACCCAGCGCGTCACAATTCAGAAAATAAAACTATATTTTAAAAGGAAATAGCAAGACTGTACAATTTGTAAAGTTTCACAATAAACGCTCCGAGAACATCCGGCAATTGCCATATTTAATCAAATGGGTAATTTTGTTCTTCGGTCTCGATCCGCAAATGTTTATCTGAGTCACGCGGTGTTCCTTTCGGGTAGAAGAAGCACCTTGGACGCAGCGTGAATCGCAAAGCTTGTGCATCAGCTTGGAGCTAGGCCACCGTAAAGAATGTTAGGTTGCTCCTTATCGCTGGTACCGCATAAGGGCATATCGGGCCGTGGCAATCGTCCCTAAAAAAAGAGTCATTGATATCCAGCTATTGACGTGTATCTGCAGCTGCCGGTTGAAAACCTGTCAGTTGGTTTCTGAAATCAATGACAATTGCAGAAAGGCAGGATGTATCTGTTTTGAAAACATAACAGAATGTGTTTCAGTAGCCAATCTTTAATACAATTTATCATTTTACACACTGATTCGGGCCCGTGTTAAAACTAACGATGAATACAGACGTGAAACAATGGGAAAACATAGAAAACAATGTGGAAAGTAGTGTACAATTTGCTTCGGAGGAAAGTGCTATGGCGTATGTTCAGCTCGAAATGGGATGCGGAAGCTGACGCTACAAATTAAGGAACACATAGACGACATTTTAATTCAACATTAGCATTGAACCTGGGGAACCGATTGGTGGTCTGCATGCATTCGATGCTGGACTGACCATGTGCCCGGTATAAAGACTACACACAAAGGTTGTACTTGAGTTTCATTGCAATATGACACAGAACAAACAAGTACAATGCAACCCAGCAATAAAGATCGGCTAATGATAAGTTGATTCGTATATCTTTAAAATCGTCGAAAGTCAAACTTACATTATATTCAGCATTTACATTCTCTTGGCGTAATGCAGACCGTAACGCAGACTCCGTTCAGATCAATGATTTTTCATAAACTGAAATTACATGTTCCTATGACCAATTTTTGATTAGTGAACCTTATCATACACCCCTCCCTTAATTCAACTCCATTCGGAATGGTCCCTTTCTCTCAAGGTCGAAAAACAATTGAACCTTATACTGTGTGCGATGCGTGGGCTTCCTCAGCTCACAAGCCAAAATTCAAAGCTGGTGAGCTTCACTCAGAATGAAGATACATTCTTAGTTTGCAACATCATGTCTTGAAGCATGCAGGAGAAAGGGACTTGTGAGGCACAGGCACAGGAGGAAAAATGTGGGGGGTGTCACTGCTCGCTGTTCGCAGCGCTGCTTAGGGGTAGGGGAAACTTCGCAATGACAGAATGCAGCCTAGTCCAAAGTTGGAGTCGAGGGTACACAAAATGGAGTCCAAGTGTGTCTAGCAACAGCCCCACGTCTGCTTATGTCCGGGCCTTCTTCCCCATGGCAGCAGAAGGGCATAGGAGGCACCACCCACGAGTGCAATAGCAGGATGTCACTTTCGCGTATAATGTATGGGGTCCAGGGGCTCAACCGACCCACTCCTTCCTTACATTAGCAACGACCCCCAACACATGCCCCCATGAATATATTGGTCAGAGTGCTTTCATTTCTCACCAACAACCCACTTTGATGCGCTGTTTTTCTCACAACCAGTTGTTCTTTCGTGCTGAGTATGTTAGCTAGCCTAGGTCTCATCCCTTCCGTGTGACGAGTAGTTATTCAGCTATTTGGGCAACTGTTTGGTAAGGCAACTGCAGAACCCCAAATTTGCTTTCATACTATTATCCATCTGGCCCTCCCACAATCAGTGAAGGTCCCACAGTAGCTCGACGAAACTGGGAAGTGTGAAAGCACAGCGTTACATTGTATGGCATTTGTAAAAATGGTACTTGTTGAAAAAAAAATTGACAAAGAGGATAGATTTCAAAATACAAATTGGATGCTTTATTTGGACACTTCATAAAAACATTCTTGAACAAAAAACAGATGGTTCCTGCTCCGGCGACAAACGGCCATGTACACATTGGTGGAAATGTTGGTTTTCTGTCCAAGAGTGAACGTTGGAACAGTGGCGCATTAGTGACCGCCATTTTTCTAGTAGAATTTCCACAGACCCATCAAAACTTTTGGAGCTCCACCAGAGATGGTTGCTGAAAGACTGGGACCACTGTAAAATAGTTTCAGAACCTTTTTTTCCCTGCAGCTAAGATTTATTTATTGATGGATTTGGCAATGTGCCATACATCGAATTATAAAAGTTTCTCCATGGCCACTGAGGATTTGCATTCGGACACCTGCACAACCACCGAACTCACCATTTTTTTAGTTTCCATGTCCTGAAAGTGGTATGTGTAGTACTTTGCTCAAAATCCGGGGCTGTCACACTGTCCATCGCCAAATAGCCTGAACCATTTTTCGGAGAATGTACTTTGGATAGACAATTGTTCAATTTTCCATGCTTCACTAATGGCAGGGAATAGATACTGACGTTGATATTTGTAGTGTTGCGTTTTAGAAATGAAATGGAGTCCCACAAATTGACAGAAACTGGACAACTTTATGAAACTAGAGCCACTGAAAACTAAAGCAGCTGCACACAGTAGATTGCCAGCTGGCAGTTTCCCCAGCATCAGTTGTGCGGCCCATGAACATTTTTCATGGAGCATTTCACAGGCGGCATGTATTTTGAGGTTTCTGCCTTGTGATACACGAGTCACATTCACCAATGGCTTCCCGCATACTTCCCCTCTCACTGAATGCACACATTTCAGCATCATTATAATCTCCATCAAGCTGCGGACGAATACTATGTATTTGGGCTCCTTTATTAGACTCTCATCCTGCATTATTGTTGTTTCTGACTGAACTGTGGTTGACATATCATCCAAACTGGACATACTGTAGTCGAGATCTACGTCTAGTTCCTCAGTCAATTCTATTGTTGCTTCAGTCTCTGTCATGTAAGCGTCTGTTACTTGATCATGAATCAGAGAAAACATCAATGTCGATTGGTTTTTGGGTGGCCCTTTTTTTGGCAGGTGTTGACTGTGTCAAGTGGTCTGTGACTAATTCAAAAGCATCTTCATTACATTCAGTTTCATCTTCATCAGGTGGAGCAGTCGCATTGTAGCAATGGTCTAACAACACTTTTCTTGTTTCGCCGGTCACATTAAATTCATTTTCTGGGCATTGGGCAAAATCATCTCGAATATGCTTATTGATTTGAACATGCTGCCCCTCAAATAATAGTTCCTCCATGGTGAAATCAGTTTGGCAAGCAGCATCTCTGATTTCTGTAGCTGTCTGTGTCTGCATACTTCGTACACCATCAGGCAACTAGAAGACAGGTTGGAAAAAGATGTATAATGTAAATCCAACATACAGCATTGGAGAATTTTTTAAAAAAGCATGTTCTGAAGGCACCAGCACAATACACTGTTTAAAAATGAAATTGTTTGCAAATTACCTTATCTTTCTTGCTTTTCTGTGAAACCTTCTTCTTTACTGTAACGACAGCAACAGCAAGCTAGTCCACCAACTCGGATTCACGTGCCTCCTCTTCTATATCCCGATCATGTGTACATCCCTAGAAAAGAGTATCCATTCAAAATAACTCATTCGTATTAGAAATCAAATTATTCAATCGCACACATGGCTTACACAGATACAATTGTATACCGTGTATGTCATTTAGTCAAAAAATACATTTTGAATTCCACCTGATTGATGGCTAGTTTACTAGATCAAAGATGACTGTGCAAAGCACACTGATTGAAATGTTGCACTCAAGCTATTTGCAAAAACTGCTCGTTTATAAAAATGTCACTGTCTAATAGTATCAGATCTAGGACCTACTTTCTTTCATGTGAGGGAACTTTCAGTACGCATACCTATGGCTCTGGATTAACTACGAGGGATGATGTAATTTTAGTCGAAGCTTCAGCATCACCCTATAACACAGTACTTGTTTTAGCATGGATGAAAAAATTGAAATTGAACACACTAACAGGGTAATTCATAGAATTTCGCAGAAAAGTGTCGCAATCGGCTGGCGCAGAGTGTCCGCGTGCGATTGACTGCGCCAGGCACGTGCGATAAAACCGATTTCCGCGCACAGCGTATTCATGGATTTCATGCTCCCAAACCAGCCGTGGCGCAGAGTATCGCAGCGACCCTGCAGCAGCGCCAGTAACGCCCCCAAGAACGCCCTCGCGCAAGGAAAAGCCAGCAAAATCGCCAAATCATCGCAAAGGGCTGCGCTAACCCTGGACCAGTTTACAGGGCAGCCAAACAAGGAATGCAAAGCGGGTAACGTGCATATCAGGGGTACACGTGAAGTCATACACGCGATTAGCCAGGGTAAGTGTATTACAGGGGTACACGTGAAGTCATACACGCGATTAGCCATGGTACGTGTATTACAGGGGTACGCGGGAAGTTTAACACGCGATTGGCCAGGGTACGTGTATTACAGGGGTACGCGGGAAGTTTAACACGCGATTGGCCAGGGTACGTGTATTACAGGGGTACGCGGGAAGTTTAACACGCGATTAGCCAGGGTAAGTGTATTACAGGGGTACACGTGAAGTCATACACGCGATTAGCCAGGGTACGTGTATTACAGGGGTACGCGGGAAGTTTAACACGCGATTGGCCAGGGTACGTGTATTACAGGGGTACGCGGGAAGTTTAACACGCGATTAGCCAGTGTAAGTGTATTACAGGGGTACACGTGAAGTCATACACGCGATTAGCCAGGGTACGTGTATTACAGGGGTACGCGGGAAGTTTAACATGCGATTGGCCAGGGTACGTGTATTACAGGGGTATGCGGGAAGTTTAACACGCGATTAGCCAGGGTAAGTGTATTACAGGGGTACGCGGGAAGTTTAACACGCGATTAGCCAGGGTACGTGTATTACAGGGGTACGCGGGAAGTTTAACACGCGATTGGCCAGGGTACGTGTATTACAGGGGTACGCGGGAAGTTTAACACGCGATTGGCCAGGGTACGTGTATTACAGGGGTACGCGTGAAATTATACACGCGATTAGCCAGGGTACGTGTATTACAGGGGTACGCGGGAAGTTTAACACGCGATTGGCCAGGGTACGTGTATTACAGGGGTACGCGGGAAGTTCAACACGCGATTGGCCAGGGTACGTGTATTACAGGGGTACGCGGGAAGTTTCACATGCGATTTGGCCAGGTACGTGTATTACAGGGGTGCGTGGGAATTATCACACGCGATTTGGCCAGGTACGTGTATTACAGGGGTGCGTGGGAATTATCACACGCGATTTGGCTTGGTACGTGTATTACAGGGGTGTGCGGGAATTATCACACGCAATCAGGCTGGGTGGGTCCTCACAGGTGTTCCCTGTACACCCTCCACAGCCCCTGCAGGCAGCCCACAAAACAGGGGACTACCCTGCACACCTGCTCATGTCCCCCTGCACCCCCACCCCCCAGCAGTGCAGGGGCACCCTCCACCAGGCCCCCACTCATGTCTCCCACCACCCCCACCCCCCAGCCACCAGGGTCACCCTCCACCAGGCCCCCACTCATGTCCAACTCATGTCTCCCACCACCCCCACCCCCCAGCCACCAGGGTCACCCTCCACCAGGGCCCCACTCATGTCTCCCACCACCCCCACCCCCCAGCACTGTGGGGCACCTGCCAGCAGGCCCCCACCCATGTCCAACTCATGTCTCCCACCACCCCCACCCCCCAGCCACCAGGGTCACCCTCCACCAGGCCCCCACTCATGTCCCCTATCACCCCCACCCCCCCGCCACCAGGGGCACCCTCCACCAGGCCCCCACTCATGTCTCCCACCACCCCCACCCCCCAGCACTGTGGGGCACCTGCCAGCAGGCCCCCACCCATGTCCAACTCATGTCTCCCACCACCCCCACCCCCCAGCACTGTGGGGCACCTGCCAGTAGGCCCCCACCCATGTCCAACTCATGTCTCCCACCACCCCCACCCCCCAGCCACCAGGGTCACCCTCCACCAGGGCCCCACTCATGTCTCCCACCACCCCCACCCCCCAGCACTGTGGGGCACCTGCCAGCAGGCCCCCACCCATGTCCAACTCATGTCTCCCACCACCCCCACCCCCCAGCCACCAGGGTCACCCTCCACCAGGCCCCCACTCATGTCCCCTATCACCCCCACCCCCCCGCCACCAGGGGCACCCTCCACCAGGCCCCCACTCATGTCTCCCACCACCCCCACCCCCCAGCACTGTGGGGCACCTGCCAGCAGGCCCCCACCCATGTCCAACTCATGTCTCCCACCACCCCCACCCCCCAGCACTGTGGGGCACCTGCCAGCAGGCCCCCACCCATGTCCAACTCATGTCTCCCACCACCCCCACCCCCCAGCACTGTGGGGCACCTGCCAGTAGGCCCCCACCCATGTCCAACTCATGTCTCCCACCACCCCCACCCCCCAGCACTGTGGGGCACCTGCCAGCAGGCCCCCACCCATGTCCAACTCATGTCTCCCACCACCCCCACCCCCCAGCCACCAGGGTCACCCTCCACCAGGCCCCCACTCATGTCACCCACCACCCCCACCCCCCAGCACTGTGGGGCACCTGCCAGTAGGCCCCCACCCATGTCCAACTCATGTCTCCCACCACCCCCACCCCCCAGCCACCAGGGTCACCCTCCACCAGGCCCCCACTCATGTCCCCTATCACCCCCACCCCCCCGCCACCAGGGGCACCCTCCACCAGGCCCCCACTCATGTCTCCCACCACCCCCACCCCCCAGCACTGTGGGGCACCTGCCAGCAGGCCCCCACCCATGTCCAACTCATGTCTCCCACCACCCCCACCCCCCAGCACTGTGGGGCACCTGCCAGTAGGCCCCCACCCATGTCCAACTCATGTCTCCCACCACCCCCACCCCCCAGCCACCAGGGTCACCCTCCACCAGGGCCCCACTCATGTCTCCCACCACCCCCACCCCCCAGCACTGTGGGGCACCTGCCAGCAGGCCCCCACCCATGTCCAACTCATGTCTCCCACCACCCCCACCCCCCAGCCACCAGGGTCACCCTCCACCAGGCCCCCACTCATGTCCCCTATCACCCCCACCCCCCCGCCACCAGGGGCACCCTCCACCAGGCCCCCACTCATGTCTCCCACCACCCCCACCCCCCAGCAGTGCAGGGGCACCCTCCACCAGGCCCCCACTCATGTCTCCCACCACCCCCACCCCCCAGCACTGTGGGGCACCTGCCAGCAGGCCCCCACCCATGTCCAACTCATGTCTCCCACCACCCCCACCCCCCAGCACTGTGGGGCACCTGCCAGTAGGCCCCCACCCATGTCCAACTCATGTCTCCCACCACCCCCACCCCCCAGCACTGTGGGGCACCTGCCAGTAGGCCCCCACCCATGTCCAACTCATGTCTCCCACCACCCCCACCCCCCAGCCACCAGGGTCACCCTCCACCAGGGCCCCACTCATGTCTCCCACCACCCCCACCCCCCAGCACTGTGGGGCACCTGCCAGCAGGCCCCCACCCATGTCCAACTCATGTCTCCCACCACCCCCACCCCCCAGCCACCAGGGTCACCCTCCACCAGGCCCCCACTCATGTCCCCTATCACCCCCACCCCCCCGCCACCAGGGGCACCCTCCACCAGGCCCCCACTCATGTCTCCCACCACCCCCACCCCCCAGCACTGTGGGGCACCTGCCAGCAGGCCCCCACCCATGTCCAACTCATGTCTCCCACCACCCCCACCCCCCAGCACTGTGGGGCACCTGCCAGTAGGCCCCCACCCATGTCCAACTCATGTCTCCCACCACCCCCACCCCCCAGCCACCAGGGTCACCCTCCACCAGGGCCCCACTCATGTCTCCCACCACCCCCACCCCCCAGCACTGTGGGGCACCTGCCAGCAGGCCCCCACCCATGTCCAACTCATGTCTCCCACCACCCCCACCCCCCAGCCACCAGGGTCACCCTCCACCAGGCCCCCACTCATGTCCCCTATCACCCCCACCCCCCCGCCACCAGGGGCACCCTCCACCAGGCCCCCACTCATGTCTCCCACCACCCCCACCCCCCAGCACTGTGGGGCACCTGCCAGCAGGCCCCCACCCATGTCCAACTCATGTCTCCCACCACCCCCACCCCCCAGCACTGTGGGGCACCTGCCAGTAGGCCCCCACCCATGTCCAACTCATGTCTCCCACCACCCCCACCCCCCAGCACTGTGGGGCACCTGCCAGTAGGCCCCCACCCATGTCCAACTCATGTCTCCCACCACCCCCACCCCCCAGCCACCAGGGTCACCCTCCACCAGGGCCCCACTCATGTCTCCCACCACCCCCACCCCCCAGCACTGTGGGGCACCTGCCAGCAGGCCCCCACCCATGTCCAACTCATGTCTCCCACCACCCCCACCCCCCAGCCACCAGGGTCACCCTCCACCAGGCCCCCACTCATGTCCCCTATCACCCCCACCCCCCCGCCACCAGGGGCACCCTCCACCAGGCCCCCACTCATGTCTCCCACCACCCCCACCCCCCAGCAGTGCAGGGGCACCCTCCACCAGGCCCCCACTCATGTCTCCCACCACCCCCACCCCCCAGCACTGTGGGGCACCTGCCAGCAGGCCCCCACCCATGTCCAACTCATGTCTCCCACCACCCCCACCCCCCAGCACTGTGGGGCACCTGCCAGCAGGCCCCCACCCATGTCCAACTCATGTCTCCCACCACCCCCACCCCCCAGCACTGTGGGGCACCTGCCAGTAGGCCCCCACCCATGTCCAACTCATGTCTCCCACCACCCCCACCCCCCAGCACTGTGGGGCACCTGCCAGTAGGCCCCCACCCATGTCCAACTCATGTCTCCCACCACCCCCACCCCCCAGCACTGTGGGGCACCTGCCAGTAGGCCCCCACCCATGTCCAACTCATGTCTCCCACCACCCCCACCCCCCAGCACTGTGGGGCACCTGCCAGTAGGCCCCCACCCATGTCCAACTCATGTCTCCCACCACCCCCACCCCCCAGCACTGTGGGGCACCTGCCAGTAGGCCCCCACCCATGTCCAACTCATGTCTCCCACCACCCCCACCCCCCAGCACTGTGGGGCACCTGCCAGCAGGCCCCCACCCATGTCCAACTCATGTCACCCACCACCCCCACCCCCCAGCACTGTGGGGCACCTGCCAGTAGGCCCCCACCCATGTCCAACTCATGTCTCCCACCACCCCCACCCCCCAGCACTGTGGGGCACCTGCCAGCAGGCCCCCACCCATGTCCAACTCATGTCACCCACCACCCCCACCCCCCAGCACTGTGGGGCACCTGCCAGCAGGCCCCCACCCATGTCCAACTCATGTCTCCCACCACCCCCACCCCCCAGCCACCAGGGTCACCCTCCACCAGGGCCCCACTCATGTCTCCCACCACCCCCACCCCCCAGCAGTGCAGGGGCACCCTCCACCAGGGCCCCACTCATGTCTCCCACCACCCCCACCCCCCAGCAGTGCAGGGGCACCCTCCACCAGGCCCCCACTCATGTCTCCCACCACCCCCACCCCCCTGCCACCATGTGCAGCCCCCACCAGATCCTCACAATGTGCGTAATGGTCAGCCTCCACAGCCAAAAAGCCCTACCAAGTAACCCATTCACCCACATGGAAATGGAAATCACATGTTACACCCCCAATGTTCATGAAGCAAATGAACCCATGTCCGTCACACACATATTTTCCAATTGAATGGGAAAACACACAACATGACATGCATGAAACCAATGAGATGAAACCACACAGTGAACAATGTAAAAAAAAATGTATTAGAAAAAAATACGAATGCTAAAGAAAGAAAACTAACTACAATGTAAATGTGAAAAAAGAAGCTGCATGTCCGCATAAAAACACAAAACTAGAAAATCTAATCCAAAAAATTTTGTCCAAAGTGAAATGCCAAAACTCTCCGTGCAACAAAGAACTATGTACAAAAATAAAAAGGGTCCATCATCACAACAGAACTAAGGAAACCTCCTAAAAAACCTACCTAAATATCAACTATATACAAAAAGTGGAGCAGTGTCCGTCGACTCCAAATCATAAGAAAAAACAAAGGAAACCTAAAACTAAAGAACTATATACAAAGGCGGCGGGCAAGTCCAGCGGCTCACTCTGTGGTGTTCCGGGCCAGGGCATCATCGAACTCCTGTTCGATGTCCCGGAGGCGGTCCAGTTCCATGGCCCCGAGGGTCCGCAGGGACGACGCCGTGTCCTCCTCCAACCCCCTGCGGATTGCCTCGAGGCACTCGGCCCGCCTCAGGGCCCTCCGCATGGAGTTCTCCGCCCTGACCATTGTGAGCCGCGCCTCTTCCGCCCGCCGCCGCTCCGCACCTATGGCGTGGCACAACCGCTGCCACACGGAAGACACTCTCTGTCCTGGGTCCTCCTGCCCTCCGGCCGTTGCCTGCCCCTCCGATGTCGAAGGCCCCGAGCCTTCATGGCTCCCACCATCTTGCTGCTGCTGCTGCTCTGCCTCTGCCCGTGCACTGCCTCCTGCTGCCTGCACATCCTCCGCCGGCTGGGGTGCAGTTGTTGATGTGGCCACCCCTGCTGGACGTCCGACTCCCGACTGTGGCAGGGATGCCTCCTCCACCAGCCTGGCCGCACTGTCAGAGGCAGCTCCACAGGGCACCCAGGTGACTGATGGGTGGGAAGATGGCACAGAGGACGACTGGCGCGTAGGGGGTCCAGTTGAGGAGGGGGTCGGAACAAGCCCCATCAGACGGAGGAATCCGGTCTGGGTGACCTGTCCCAGCAGGCTGACGTGGTCAACGAGCCATTCGAGATGACGTGCAGTCTCTCCATGAAAAGACTGCAGGTCACCTCGCATGGCCCGTTGACACAACGCCACACCAGCCAGGACAGGCTCAACCCGGACCTGGATAGCCACGTCCGCAGGCAGAGGAAGGCCAGTTGACGTCAGCTCATCCCCTGCCTGAAAACAGGTCTGGACGTAGGCATCCCTGCTGGTGCAAGATGATGCAGGGACAGGATGGGGGACAGGATTGCACACAGGCACCTCCGCGGCCGCCTGTGCTGCCTCCTGTCCCTGGTCCTGGACTGCACCACTAGCACCAGTGGGATCCCCACCTCCAGACCCCGTCTCTGGTGCTTGCGCGGCCCCCTCCTCCACCAAACCCCCCACCAACCTGGATGACTCTGTGCCATCTTCCCCTGTTGGGCCCTGTGGGGTCCCAGCTGCCCCTTCTGCTGCCGAGGAGTCCAACTGCAACCTCCGCCTCTTGGACCTCCCCCCGGCAGCTGCGGCCTGGGACGCGGCACCGGACTCCTCACTCCCCGACGAGATGACAACACGGGAGGGGAGCCGGGCCTTGCGTCTCCGGCTGGCGGTCGGATCCCCGCCGCTGTGCTCCACAGCACCTTCTCCGCCCTCTTCATCAGTTGACGCTGCAGACAGGGAGAAACAAAACACAGGCATCAGGGCACTGTACAATGGACACATACACGCATGACAGTTGCACATGAGTGGCATTGGCAAACCTCAGACATGTCATCACAATCCCCAACACACATGTCATTGCAACTGGCACACATGAGCCATACCACAGCCATATCGCAACTGCCACCACCATCCCTACACATACAACAGCATCAGCAGCCAAAGGGGAGCCATACATCACATGCAACACAGGAAGTGCAACACACATGTACACACACCACCACACTTGCATGCATGTCTACACCTCTGCGAAGTGTCGCACTGTTCAGACGGGCATCCATGTCACATCTGCCAATCAGGCTTCCACATACCGCTGTCACATGCATCCATGTAGCATCACTGTTGCACCTTTGACAAATACACACACATGCACATGTACACAGTGCTCATACATGCAGCCGAAAACAACATACATGCCTGACATCACGGACATGTCTACTTACATACACATTCATCCAAACATGTGTGCACGCACAACTGCATTTGCCATGCAAGCCCACACACACAAGCACCATCCATGTCTCACACATTACAGCCCTCGCATGTGTCAGCCCCACGGCCCTGTACACCCCCACCCATACTCCACCCCATACAAACAGATGTGCAACCGGCACAATGGGGAATGATCACCACACGCCCTGCTCACAACCAGGATGCATGTACACTCACCGCTCGACTCCAGACGGCTCTGCTTCTCTAGGACCTGGACGTGGAGCGCTGGGGATATGCGTTCCAGGACCCCCATCTGTTCTTCCGACAAGTGGCCCCGGCGCCCCTTGGCATCCGCTGCCTTCAAGAGGCGCCGGGCCTTGTTCAGGGTCCTGGACCTGAAGTCCTCCCAGCGCTTCCTGACATGTTGTAAGTCCCGGACTGCCACCCCCTCCGCGTTGATGGCAGTCACGATGTCTGTCCAGATCCGAGTCCGTCCTTCCTTGTCGGCGCGGGAACTTCCAAAGAGGGCATCATACTGCCCCAGGACTTGCTCCACCAGGACACCAACTTCGGTGGCACTGAAGCTGGTGCCCCTCTGCCTCTCTGGCCGGGGGTTGTCAGTGGTCACAGATGGTGTTAGCCCCGACATGACAACCCCAGAGGCAGGAGTGGCTGGGCAACTGGGTCCTGGGGCTGGGCTGTGGAGCGATGGGATTCCAGTCGGGAGTCTTCTGTTCCAGCAGGGGTGGTCACAGCAACAGCACCCCTGGCTGATGTGCAGGCAGCAAATGGCAGTGCACGTGGGCAGCAGGCAGTCAGGCAGCAGCAGATAGCAGGTGGGAGCGTGCTCGGGGCTCTGGGGGGCAGTAATTCGGCCTTCTGGGCAGGAGCGTGGTCTCCCGTGTGCTCACGCGTGGCCAGCTTGGTACGGAGTGAATTGGCACGTGAAAATCCTGCACGTCAGCGTGAAAACCGAGGAAAGGCCCTAAGCGCGTAAGCGCGTCAGCACGCATACGCGATTCCATTGGACCAAAGGCCCTCAGCGCGTAAGCGCGTCTGTGACGTGACCCGCACGGGTGTTTCCCACACTGCACGTGATGACAGAGCACACGTGGAAAGACTGCACGTCAGAGTCTCTTCGCGTGTAATTGGACAAAAGTGCGTGTACACGCGATTGGCCTATGTACGTGTATATGAGGTGTGCGCGGACACTTACACACGCAAGCACGTCAGCGCACCTGTATCCCGGTGTACGGCCATTTCCACCAATCACACGCGATGAGACTCTGACGTGCAGTCTTTCCACGTGTGCTCTGTCATCACGTGCAGTGTGGGAAACACCCGTGCGGGTCACGTCACAGACGCGCTTACGCGCTGAGGGCCTTTGGTCCAATGGAATCGCGTATGCGTGCTGACGCGCTTACGCGCTTAGGGCCTTTCCTCGGTTTTCACGCTGACGTGCAGGATTTTCACGTGCCAATTCACTCCGTACCAAGCTGGCCACGCGTGAGCACACGGGAGACCACGCTCCTGCCCAGAAGGCCGAATTACTGCCCCCCAGAGCCCCGAGCACGCTCCCACCTGCTATCTGCTGCTGCCTGACTGCCTGCTGCCCACGTGCACTGCCATTTGCTGCCTGCACATCAGCCAGGGGTGCTGTTGCTGTGACCACCCCTGCTGGAACAGAAGACTCCCGACTGGAATCCCATCGCTCCACAGCCCAGCCCCAGGACCCAGTTGCCCAGCCACTCCTGCCTCTGGGGTTGTCATGTCGGGGCTAACACCATCTGTGACCACTGACAACCCCCGGCCAGAGAGGCAGAGGGGCACCAGCTTCAGTGCCACCGAAGTTGGTGTCCTGGTGGAGCAAGTCCTGGGGCAGTATGATGCCCTCTTTGGAAGTTCCCGCGCCGACAAGGAAGGACGGACTCGGATCTGGACAGACATCGTGACTGCCATCAATGCGGAGGGGGTGGCAGTCCGGGACTTACAACATGTCAGGAAGCGCTGGGAGGACTTCAGGTCCAGGACCCTGAACAAGGCCCGGCGCCTCTTGAAGGCAGCGGATGCCAAGGGGCGCCGGGGCCACTTGTCGGAAGAACAGATGGGGGTCCTGGAACGCATATCCCCAGCGCTCCACGTCCAGGTCCTAGAGAAGCAGAGCCGTCTGGAGTCGAGCGGTGAGTGTACATGCATCCTGGTTGTGAGCAGGGCGTGTGGTGATCATTCCCCATTGTGCCGGTTGCACATCTGTTTGTATGGGGTGGAGTATGGGTGGGGGTGTACAGGGCCGTGGGGCTGACACATGCGAGGGCTGTAATGTGTGAGACATGGATGGTGCTTGTGTGTGTGGGCTTGCATGGCAAATGCAGTTGTGCGTGCACACATGTTTGGATGAATGTGTATGTAAGTAGACATGTCCGTGATGTCAGGCATGTATGTTGTTTTCGGCTGCATGTATGAGCACTGTGTACATGTGCATGTGTGTGTATTTGTCAAAGGTGCAACAGTGATGCTACATGGATGCATGTGACAGCGGTATGTGGAAGCCTGATTGGCAGATGTGACATGGATGCCCGTCTGAACAGTGCGACACTTGGCAGAGGTGTAGACATGCATGCAAGTGTGGTGGTGTGTGTACATGTGTGTTGCACTTCCTGTGTTGCATGTGATGTATGGCTCCCCTTTGGCTGCTGATGCTGTTGTATGTGTAGGGATGGTGGTGGCAGTTGCGATATGGCTGTGGTATGGCTCATGTGTGCCAGTTGCAATGACATGTGTGTTGGGGATTGTGATGACATGTCTGAGGTTTGCCAATGCCACTCATGTGCAACTGTCATGCGTGTATGTGTCCATTGTACAGTGCCCTGATGCCTGTGTTTTGTTTCTCCCTGTCTGCAGCGTCAACTGATGAAGAGGGCGGAGAAGGTGCTGTGGAGCACAGCGGCGGGGATCCGACCGCCAGCCGGAGACGCAAGGCCCGGCTCCCCTCCCGTGTTGTCATCTCGTCGGGGAGTGAGGAGTCCGGTGCCGCGTCCCAGGCCGCAGCTGCCGGGGGGGGGGTCCAAGAGGCGGAGGTTGCAGTTGGACTCCTCGGCAGCAGAAGGGGCAGCTGGGACCCCACAGGGCCCAACAGGGGAAGATGGCACAGAGTCATCCAGGTTGGTGGGGGGTTTGGTGGAGGAGGGGGCCGCGCAAGCACCAGAGACGGGGTCTGGAGGTGGGGATCCCACTGGTGCTAGTGGTGCAGTCCAGGACCAGGGACAGGAGGCAGCACAGGCGGCCGCGGAGGTGCCTGTGTGCAATCCTGTCCCCGATCCTGTCCCTGCATCATCTTGCACCAGCAGGGATGCCTACGTCCAGACCCGTTTTCAGGCAGGGGATGAGCTGACGTCAACTGGCCTTCCTCTGCCTGCGGACGTGGCCATCCGGGACCGGGTTGAGCCTGTCCTGGCTGGTGTGGCGTTGCGTCAACGGGCCATGCGAGGTGACCTGCAGTCTTTTCATGGAGAGACTGCACGTCATCTCGAATGGCTCGTTGACCACGTCAGCCTGCTGGGACAGGTCACCCAGACCGGATTCCGCTGTCTGATGGGGCTTGCTCCGACCCCCTCCTCAACTGGACCCCCTACGCGCCAGTCGTCCTCTGTGCCATCTTCCCACCCATCAGTCACCTGGGTGCCCTGTGGAGCTGCCTCTGACAGTGCGGCCAGGCTGGTGGAGGAGGCATCCCTGCCACAGTCGGGAGTCGGACGTCCAGCAGGGGTGGCCACATCAACAGGTGCACCCCAGCCGGCGGAGGATGTGCAGGCAGCAGGAGGCAGTGCACGGGCAGAGGCAGAGCAGCAGCAGCAGCAAGATGGTGGGAGCCATGAAGGCTCGGGGCCTTCGACATCGGAGGGGCAGGCATCGGCCGGAGGGCAGGAGGACCCAGGACAGAGAGTGTCTTCCGTGTGGCAGCGGTTGTGCCACGCCATAGGTGCGGAGCGGCGGCGGGCGGAAGAGGCGCGGCTCACAATGGTCAGGGCGGAGAACTCCATGCGGAGGGCCCTGAGGCGGGCCGAGTGCCTCGAGGCAATCCGCAGGGGGTTGGAGGTGGACACGGCGTCGTCCCTGCGGACCCTCGGGGCCATGGAACTGGACCGCCTCCGGGACATCGAACAGGAGTTCGATGATGCCCTGGCCCGGAACACCACAGAGTGAGCCGCTGGACTTGCCCGCCGCCTTTGTATATAGTTCTTTAGTTTTAGGTTTCCTTTCGTTCTTATTATTATTTGGAGTCGACGGACACTGCTCCACTTTTTGTATATAGTTGATATTTAGGTACGTTTTTTAGGAGGTTTCCTTAGTTCAGTTGTGATGATGGACCCTTGTTATTTTTGTACATAGTTCTTTGTTGCATGGAGACTTTTTACATTTCACTTTGGACATTTTTTTTGATTTGATTTTCTAGTTTTGTGTTTTTATGCGGACATGCAGCTTATTTTTTCACATTTAAATTGTAGTTAGTTTTCTTTCTTTGGCATTTGTATTTTTTTCAATACATTTTTTTTTCCATTGTTCACTGTGTGGTTTCATCTCCTTGGTTTCATGCATGTCATGTTGTGTGTTTTCCCATTCAATTTGAAAATATGTGTGTGACGGACATGGGTTCATTTGCTTCATGTACATTGGGGGTGTAACATGTGATTTCCATTTCCATGTGGGTGAATGGGTTACTTGGTAGGTCTTTTTGGCTGTGGAGGCTGACCATTACGCACATGATTGGGGATTGTGAGGACCTGGTGGGGGCTGCACATGGTGGCAGGGGGGTGGGGGTGCAGGGGGACATGAGTGGGGGCCTGGTGGAGGTTGAGCCTGCACTGCTGGGGGGTGGGGGTGGTGGGAGACATGAGTGGGGGCCTGGTGGAGGGTGACCCTGCACTGCTGGGGTGTGGGGGTGATGGGAGACATGAGTGGGGGCCTGGTGGAGGGTGACCCTGGTGGCTGGGGGGTGGGGGTGATAGGGGACATGAGTGGGGGCCTGGTGGAGGGTGACCCTGGTGGCTGGGGGGTGGGGGTGGTGGTAGACATGAGTGGGGGCCTGGTGGAGGGTGACCCTGCACTGCTGGGGGGTGGGGGTGGTGGGAGACATGAGTGGGGCCCTGGTGGAGGGTGACCCTGGTGGCTGGGGGGTGGGGGTGGTGGGGGACATGAGTTGGACATGGGTGGGGGCCTGCTGGCAGGTGCCCCACAGTGCTGTGGGGTGGGGGTGGTGGGAGACATGAGTGGGGCCCTGGTGGAGGGTGACCCTGCACTGCTGGGGGGTGGGGGTGGTGGGAGACATGAGTGGGGCCCTGGTGGAGGGTGACCCTGGTGGCTGGGGGGTGGGGGTGGTGGGAGACATGAGTTGGACATGGGTGGGGGCCTGCTGGCAGGTGCCCCACAGTGCTGGGGTGTGGGGGTGGTGGGAGACATGAGTTGGACATGGGTGGGGGCCTGCTGGCAGGTGCCCCACAGTGCTGGGGGGTGGGGGTGGTGGGAGACATGAGTGGGGCCCTGGTGGAGGGTGACCCTGGTGGCTGGGGGGTGGGGGTGGTGGGAGACATGAGTTGGACATGGGTGGGGGCCTGCTGGCAGGTGCCCCACAGTGCTGGGGTGTGGGGGTGGTGGGAGACATGAGTTGAACATGGGTGGGGGCCTGCTGGCAGGTGCCCCACAGTGCTGGGGTGTGGGGGTGGTGGGAGACATGAGTTGGACATGGGTGGGGGCCTACTGGCAGGTGCCCCACAGTGCTGGGGGGTGGGGTGGTGGGGGACATGAGTTGGACATGGGTGGGGGCCTGCTGGCAGGTGCCCCACAGTGCTGGGGGGTGGGGGTGGTGGGAGACATGAGTGGGGCCCTGGTGGAGGGTGACCCTGCACTGCTGGGGGGTGGGGGTGGTGGGAGACATGAGTGGGGCCCTGGTGGAGGGTGACCCTGGTGGCTGGGGGGTGGGGGTGGTGGGAGACATGAGTTGGACATGGGTGGGGGCCTGCTGGCAGGTGCCCCACAGTGCTGGGGGGTGGGGGTGGTGGGAGACATGAGTTGGACATGGGTGGGGGCCTACTGGCAGGTGCCCCACAGTGCTGGGGGGTGGGGTGGTGGGGGACATGAGTTGGACATGGGTGGGGGCCTGCTGGCAGGTGCCCCACAGTGCTGGGGGGTGGGGGTGGTGGGAGACATGAGTGGGGCCCTGGTGGAGGGTGACCCTGCACTGCTGGGGGGTGGGGGTGGTGGGAGACATGAGTGGGGCCCTGGTGGAGGGTGACCCTGGTGGCTGGGGGGTGGGGGTGGTGGGAGACATGAGTTGGACATGGGTGGGGGCCTGCTGGCAGGTGCCCCACAGTGCTGGGGGGTGGGGGTGGTGGGAGACATGAGTTGAACATGGGTGGGGGCCTGCTGGCAGGTGCCCCACAGTGCTGGGGTGTGGGGGTGGTGGGAGACATGAGTTGAACATGGGTGGGGGCCTGCTGGCAGGTGCCCCACAGTGCTGGGGTGTGGGGGTGGTGGGAGACATGAGTTGGACATGGGTGGGGGCCTGCTGGCAGGTGCCCCACAGTGCTGGGGGGTGGGGGTGGTGGGAGACATGAGTGGGGCCCTGGTGGAGGGTGACCCTGGTGGCTGGGGGGTGGGGGTGGTGGGAGACATGAGTTGGACATGGGTGGGGGCCTGCTGGCAGGTGCCCCACAGTGCTGGGGTGTGGGGGTGGTGGGAGACATGAGTTGAACATGGGTGGGGGCCTGCTGGCAGGTGCCCCACAGTGCTGGGGTGTGGGGGTGGTGGGAGACATGAGTTGGACATGGGTGGGGGCCTACTGGCAGGTGCCCCACAGTGCTGGGGGGTGGGGTGGTGGGGGACATGAGTTGGACATGGGTGGGGGCCTGCTGGCAGGTGCCCCACAGTGCTGGGGGGTGGGGGTGGTGGGAGACATGAGTGGGGCCCTGGTGGAGGGTGACCCTGCACTGCTGGGGGGTGGGGGTGGTGGGAGACATGAGTGGGGCCCTGGTGGAGGGTGACCCTGGTGGCTGGGGGGTGGGGGTGGTGGGAGACATGAGTTGGACATGGGTGGGGGCCTGCTGGCAGGTGCCCCACAGTGCTGGGGGGTGGGGGTGGTGGGAGACATGAGTTGAACATGGGTGGGGGCCTGCTGGCAGGTGCCCCACAGTGCTGGGGTGTGGGGGTGGTGGGAGACATGAGTTGGACATGGGTGGGGGCCTGCTGGCAGGTGCCCCACAGTGCTGGGGGGTGGGGGTGGTGGGAGACATGAGTGGGGCCCTGGTGGAGGGTGACCCTGGTGGCTGGGGGGTGGGGGTGGTGGGAGACATGAGTTGGACATGGGTGGGGGACTGCTGGCATGTGCCCCACAGTGCTGGGGGGTGGGGGTGCAAGGGGACATGTGTTGGTGTTCATTAGTTCAAGGAGACATGTGCCTTTGCTGGGGGGCATGCCCATGTTGGGTGGGCTGCCTGCGGGACATGACCAGGGATGCAGGGTAGTCCCCTGTGGTGTGGGCTGCCTGCAAGGGCCGTGGAGGGTGTACAGGGTACACCTGGGAGGACCCACACTGTCAAATCACATGTGGGACTCCCCGGCACCCCTGAAATACACGTACCGTGCAGAAATCGCGTGTTTAACTTCCCGCGCACCCCTGAAATACACGCGCCCAGGCTATTCGCGTGTAAAACTTCCCGCGCACCCCTGAAATACACGCGCCCAGGCTATTCGCGTGTAAAACTTCCCGCGCACCCCTGAAATACACGCGCCCAGGCTATTCGCGTGTGGAACTTCCCGCGCACCCCTGAAATACCCGGGCCCAGGCTATTCGCGTGTGGAACTCCCCGCGCACCCCTGAAATACACGGGCCCAGGCTATTCGCGTGTGGAACTTCCCGCGCACCCCTCAAATTCACGCGCCCAGGCTATTCGCGTGTGGAACTTCCCGCGAACCCCTGAAATACACGCGCCCAGGCTATTCGCGTGTGGAACTTCCCGCGCACCCCTGAAATACACGCGCCCAGCCTATTCGCGTGTGGAACTTCCCGCGCACCCCTGAAATACACGCGCCCAGGCTATTCGCGTGTGGAACTTCCCGCGAACCCCTGAAATACACGCGCCCAGGCTATTCGCGTGTGGAACTTCCCGCGAACCCCTGTAATACACGTAGCCCGCTCCCCCAGGCCCGATCGCGTGAGGAACTTCCCGCGCACCCCTCAAATTCACGCGCCCAGGCTATTCGCGTGTGAAACTTCACGCGAACCCCTGAAATACACGTAGCACGCTCCCCCAGGCCCGATCGCGTGAGGAACTTCACGCGAACCCCTGTAATACACGTAGCCCGCTCCCCCAGGCCCGATCGCGTGAGGAACTTCACGCGAACCCCTGTAATACACGTAGCCCGCTCCCCCAGGCCCGATCGCGTGTGGAACTTCACGCGAACCCCTCAAATTCACGCGCCCAGGCTATTCGCGTGTGAAACTTCACGCGAACCCCTGAAATACACGTAGCACGCTCCCCCAGGCCCGATCGCGTGAGGAACTTCACGCGAACCCCTGTAATACACGTAGCCCGCTCCCCCAGGCCCGATCGCGTGTGGAACTTCACGCGAACCCCTGTAATACACGTAGCCCGCTCCCCCAGGCCCGATCGCGTGTGGAACTTCACGCGAACCCCTCAAATTCACGCGCCCAGGCTATTCGCGTGTGAAACTTCACGCGAACCCCTGAAATACACGTAGCACGCTCCCCCAGGCCCGATCGCGTGAGGAACTTCACGCGAACCCCTGTAATACACGTAGCCCGCTCCCCCAGGCCCGATCGCGTGTGGAACTTCACGCGAACCCCTGTAATACACGTAGCCCGCTCCCCCATGCCCGATCGCGTGTGGAACTTCACGCGAACCCCTGAAATACACGTAGCCCGCTCCCCCAGGCCCGATCGCGTGAGGAACTTCACGCGAACCCCTGTAATACACGTAGCCCGCTCCCCCAGGCCCGATCGCGTGAGGAACTTCACGCGAACCCCTGTAATACACGTAGCCCGCTCCCCCAGGCCCGATCGCGTGTGGAACTTCACGCGAACCCCTCAAATTCACGCGCCCAGGCTATTCGCGTGTGAAACTTCACGCGAACCCCTGAAATACACGTAGCACGCTCCCCCAGGCCCGATCGCGTGAGGAACTTCACGCGAACCCCTGTAATACACGTAGCCCGCTCCCCCAGGCCCGATCGCGTGTGGAACTTCACGCGAACCCCTGTAATACACGTAGCCCGCTCCCCCAGGCCCGATCGCGTGTGGAACTTCACGCGAACCCCTCAAATTCACGCGCCCAGGCTATTCGCGTGTGAAACTTCACGCGAACCCCTGAAATACACGTAGCACGCTCCCCCAGGCCCGATCGCGTGAGGAACTTCACGCGAACCCCTGTAATACACGTAGCCCGCTCCCCCAGGCCCGATCGCGTGTGGAACTTCACGCGAACCCCTGTAATACACGTAGCCCGCTCCCCCATGCCCGATCGCGTGTGGAACTTCACGCGAACCCCTGAAATACACGTA
This sequence comes from Ambystoma mexicanum, assembly GCF_040938575.1. NCBI lineage: Eukaryota > Metazoa > Chordata > Amphibia > Caudata > Ambystomatidae > Ambystoma > Ambystoma mexicanum. The sequence goes on along the minus strand of NC_090931.1, from coordinate 911,296,441 downwards.
GCCCGCTCCCCCAGGCCCGATCGCGTGAGGAACTTCACGCGAACCCCTGTAATACACGTAGCCCGCTCCCCCAGGCCCGATCGCGTGAGGAACTTCACGCGAACCCCTGTAATACACGTAGCCCGCTCCCCCAGGCCCGATCGCGTGTGGAACTTCACGCGAACCCCTCAAATTCACGCGCCCAGGCTATTCGCGTGTGAAACTTCACGCGAACCCCTGAAATACACGTAGCACGCTCCCCCAGGCCCGATCGCGTGAGGAACTTCACGCGAACCCCTGTAATACACGTAGCCCGCTCCCCCAGGCCCGATCGCGTGTGGAACTTCACGCGAACCCCTGTAATACACGTAGCCCGCTCCCCCAGGCCCGATCGCGTGTGGAACTTCACGCGAACCCCTCAAATTCACGCGCCCAGGCTATTCGCGTGTGAAACTTCACGCGAACCCCTGAAATACACGTAGCACGCTCCCCCAGGCCCGATCGCGTGAGGAACTTCACGCGAACCCCTGTAATACACGTAGCCCGCTCCCCCAGGCCCGATCGCGTGTGGAACTTCACGCGAACCCCTGTAATACACGTAGCCCGCTCCCCCATGCCCGATCGCGTGTGGAACTTCACGCGAACCCCTGAAATACACGTAGCCCGCTCCCCCAGGCCCGATCGCGTGAGGAACTTCACGCGAACCCCTGTAATACACGTAGCCCGCTCCCCCAGGCCCGATCGCGTGAGGAACTTCACGCGAACCCCTGTAATACACGTAGCCCGCTCCCCCAGGCCCGATCGCGTGTGGAACTTCACGCGAACCCCTCAAATTCACGCGCCCAGGCTATTCGCGTGTGAAACTTCACGCGAACCCCTGAAATACACGTAGCACGCTCCCCCAGGCCCGATCGCGTGAGGAACTTCACGCGAACCCCTGTAATACACGTAGCCCGCTCCCCCAGGCCCGATCGCGTGTGGAACTTCACGCGAACCCCTGTAATACACGTAGCCCGCTCCCCCAGGCCCGATCGCGTGTGGAACTTCACGCGAACCCCTCAAATTCACGCGCCCAGGCTATTCGCGTGTGAAACTTCACGCGAACCCCTGAAATACACGTAGCACGCTCCCCCAGGCCCGATCGCGTGAGGAACTTCACGCGAACCCCTGTAATACACGTAGCCCGCTCCCCCAGGCCCGATCGCGTGTGGAACTTCACGCGAACCCCTGTAATACACGTAGCCCGCTCCCCCA